>NC_090436.1:279177412-279480443 GCF_031143425.1 Pleurodeles waltl
TGGACATTGATTTCAATTGGAAACCATTGATGAGTGTAAGATGCCTACAACTTCAGAGATCTGTGGATGTATTTCTAAGATTTGCTAAGTCATTGGGATACAAACCCGTATGGGAATTAATTACCATTTTCAATAGCAAGTGTTGTTTGGCTCAGCAATGTTTGTGTATTTGGGGGTACACAAACATTGCTCTTTTGCAGAAAATTGAGGATAAATTCCTCTGAAGACTGTTGGCTGGTCCTCAGTCAACATCAACCACTTTTTGCCACACAGCAGTGGGTTTCGGGTTTCTTGCAGATTATATAAAAGTCCAACTACTTTTACTTTGGTTGAAGATTTGGTCAAATCCAGAGACCCATTTTTGTGGAGCAATTTTGAAAGACTGATCAGCCTTAAATAGTGCACTAGACATTCCTTGGTTATATTATATAAAAAGGAGCTTTAGTGAGCTAGGCCACCCGGGGATCTTCTCCAAATCTTCAGAAAATGTAAGTTGGTCCGGGAGGAAGATAAAAGAGCTTTTTTTGAATTATTTGCAAGCTGTCCGTAATGGTGACAAGGAAGGAGGAGCCGTTGAACAACTACAAGTAAATTTGACTATAAGCAATAAACCTATGCTCTTTCTTCAAGTTATTTCAAATGAGTACCTCAAGTTTTTCCATTGCGTTTGAGTTCTGTCTACTTTTTTTTGGCCTTTCCAGTACAGGGTGCATAGTTTTCCTCATTATTGCCCTGTCAGTGCGACTGCAGATTTGCACAAAGCACTGTTCACTTTATTCTCTTCTGCCCACTTTACTGCACATTGAGGAAATGATTCCTTTGCCCCGTGCTTAGACTGTCTGGAATTAGGTCACATAAGTTAGCTTTCCGATATCTTCGTAGACTGGGCGGTTTGCATATTAGGGGGCTGAGTTAGGAACCCCTAGCACCACCTTGCGCCACATTAGGTTCATTTTATATGCTAATTTGGCCCAACAAGGCCAAAGTTGCACACCAAATTCACAAAGTGGCACAATACATGTGTTGCTCCACTTTGTAACCCTTTGCACTACACTATTCCAGTGCCATGCATAATGTTTGCAAAGGGGGCATTCCCCCATCAGGGGGTCCGGACAAAATGGAGCAAAGCAATGTAAGAGCTTTCTTTGCGTAATTTTTTCTGACACTTTTTAATGCCTGCTCAGAGCATGCGATTAAAAGGAGGCACACCATTATTTATAATGTGCCTCAATGGGCTTTGCAGGATTAGCGTCAACATTTTTTACGCTAATCCTGCAATGCTTCAAACTTGTGTCAGCAACTTTGATGCTAGTTCCCCTAACTACCGCCATGATGTGCCAATACGGCTCACACATGTTGGCATTAGAGGGACGCTAAGGGGTGCAAGAAAATTGGAGCTGCATTGGGTGCAGCACCACTTTTTAAAAATCAGGCTGTATATATGCCTTGTTAAATTATATAGAATGTACTATGCAAATACATAGGAAGTATTGAGAATTGATTGTTAAATTGTTTTGAGTGCTCTTTTTGTAACTTGAAGTCTTTTTTGTCCTCTTTTTTAACTTTCTGCTTATGTATTTTAACTGAATTTCCTTGTAATGTTTTAATATTTAATACAGAAAATATATCTGATTATGTAATTTGAGATTTGTTGTTTTTATGGTTCATTGAACCGAAATAAAGTCATTTGATGATAAAGAAAGGAGAACGAGTAATGAGGGATAGGGAGAAAGGAAGTGACGGTAGCGAGGAACTCAAAAGCAGACAGAAACAGAGGGAGTAAGGTTTAGAGGGAGTCATACAAAAAGAGTGCACTGGAAAAGGAGAATGAAAGACTGCCAAAGTGAACCTGAGATATGAATAAAGGAAGTAGCATGATTTAAAATAAACAAAAGGAAGAAAGAGATAACCGTAACAATGTGATTGCACAGGAAGATAAATGAAGTAGGAAATGATGCAAAGAAAGAAGAAAGTAATTCTATAGGGATAACACATTGCATAGTGTATCATTTCTGAAACTGACTGATCTCTTTTCAGAATTTGAATACCGACCAGGAAATACAGTCACAGCACAAGTTTGTATCAGCTAAGTGTTACCAGTGTGGATGGGAGGTTAGTAGTACGATGTTTCATACAGCCCTCCTTTACCCACTTCCTGTTCATAAGATGGTGGAAACTGCATTGAACATTCCCTCCTGGTGATAGCTACTGCCCTCTGAAGTTTACCCCAATGGCTGGTCCATCTTACATTTAGTAAATTGCAGCTCAGAAGGGAGATATATTTCTCAATATAGAAATGACAGTGAAAAAAGCTGACGTACTGCTGGTGCTGCTTCCTATGGGCCCATAGGGTGCTTATTTGTCAATGGGCCTAAGATGCCCCCTCCTTCAGTATAGGGATTGCTCCAGTTTGAAATTTCAGTTTATAATTCAACATGCAGACTGTTGCTCACCATCTAGCAAATAAGTGCTGACTTCGTCTTATGTATTTCAAAGTGTAAAGTCTGAATTGCAATATTTTACCATCTTTATATTTGGGGGTATTCAGTATACATGTTTAGCACAATAATAACAAAATCCCCATACTTTTCTCAGCTAGAATCATGCAACAAGCCACAAGACGATCCTGAACCAATTTGAGATATAGTGACGATATTTATATTATTGTTGATTATTTGGAGAAGCATTGTTAGAAATGGGGTCTTTGGTTGTCAGCCAGGTTACCCCCTGTCCAAGCAAGGACCCTCACTCAGGTCATGGTAAAGGAGATAACCTTCGGTTAACCCCCGCTCATCCCTTTGGTAGCCTGGCACGAGCAGGCAGGCTTAACTTCAAAAGCAAGGTGTAAAGTCTTTGTACCAAGACACACAGTAACTCAGTGAAAACACTACAAAATGACACAACACGGTTTTAGAAAAATAGATAAGAGTTATCTAAACAAAACAAGACCAAAACGACAAAAATCCAACATACATAAGTCAAGTTATGAATTTAAAAAGCAAGAGAGTCTTAAATCCCTTGAGAAAACAGTGAGAACGTTGTTAGTGTACAAAAGTACCTGGAATGCATGAAAATAAAGCTGCTCATGTGAATGTGCATCGGAAATGGGCAGTGATGTGTCAATTTCTCACTTGCAAGCAAGAGCGTGCAGCGTTCCTCCTCCGGTTGGGTCGGCGTGTGTTGTTTCTTCTCTCCTGCAGGAGAGCAATGTGTCGATCCCGACGGGCACCTCGGGTCCAAGCAGGCTATGCATTGATTTTCCATGCCCAGCGATGTTGCGTCAAAATCCAGTCGCACAGTGTCAAGAAACAGCGCTGCATGGGGGCCTTCGTTGTTAACAGCAGCCGCTGCGGGTGTTATGCGTCGTTTCTCCAGCCATATTGCGTCGATCTACCAGCCATGATGCAGGTGGAGCGTCAATGTTAGCCGCGAAGCCAGCGACACGTCGTTTTTCTGCCGTGTAGCTGGTGGTGGGTCAAACGTTTCCCCACACAGCCATCTTTGCATGGATTACTGTCCTTTTCCACCAGCTGCACCTTTCAAGGGCCCAGAGACAGGTTAGGGCACCACTTGGCAGGCAAAACTCTCAGCAGAAAGCCCAAGTGCTGGCAGAAATACATTTTTGCTGTCCCTGAGACTTCAACAACAAAAGGCAAGCTCAGTTTCAAGCCCTTGGAGATTTTTCACCAGTGGGAGGTCACACAAAAATCAGTCTTTGTCCTCTCTCAGGTAGAGGCAGCTACTGCAGGCAAACCCAGCAAAGCACAGTCACAGGCAAAGGGGCAGTACTCCTCCTCCAGCTTCCAGCTCTTCTCCTTGGCAGAGATTCCTCTTGGTTCCAGAAGTAATTGGATTTTCAGGGGTTTTGGGTGGACTTCGTATACCCCTTTCTGCCTTTGAAGTAGGCCTACTTCAAAGAGAAGTCTCTGTTGTTTTCAAAATCCTGCCTTGCCCAAGCCAGGCCCCAGACACACACCAGGGGGTTGGAGACTGCACTGTGTGAGAGCAGGCACAGCCCTTTCAGGTGTCAGTGAAAACTCCTTCCCTTCCCTCAGCCTAGATGGCCCATCAGGATATGCAGGATACACCCCAGCTCTCTTTGTGTCACTGACTAGAGGAGAGGTGCAAACAACCCAACTATCAAACTGACCGAGACAGGGAATCCACAAACAAGCAGAGTCACAGAATGGTTTAAGCAAGAAAATGCCTACTTTCTAAAAGTGGCATTTTCCAACACGCAATCCAAAAACCAACTTCACTAAGAGATGTTTTTTTAAAATTGCGAGTTCAGAGATCCCCAACTCAACATGTCTATCTGCTCCCAAAGGGAATCTGCACTTTAACAATATTTAAAGGCAGCCCCCATGTTAACCTATTAGAGAGATAGGCCTTGCAAAAGTGAAAGCCGAATTTGGCAGTATTTCACTGTCAGGACATGTAAAACACACAAGTACATGTCCCACCTTTAACATAGACTGCACACTGCAGTGAGAGGTCTGAGCCATGTTACAGGACTACGAATGTGGGTGGCACACCAGTGCTACAGGCCCATTAGTATCATTTGATTAACAGGCCCTGTGCACTTCTAGTGCACTTTATTAGGGTCTTACTAGTAAATCAAATATGCCAATCCTGAATAAGCCAATGTACACATATAATTTATACAGGGAACCCTTAGGGCCATATTTCTACTTTTTGACGCACAACTGCGCCAACGCAGTTGTGCGTCAAAAAATTTAACGCCGGCTAACGCCATTCTGAAGCGCCATGCGGGTGCCGTATTTATTCAATGACGTTAGCCGGTGTTAGCCGGCGGAGCTGCCTGGTGTGAGTAAAAAAAAATGACGTACACCAGGCAGCACCGGCGTAGGGGAATATGGAGCTTGGGCGCCAAAAAATCGGGCAAGTCAGGCTGAGGCAAAACTTTCACCTCAACCCGATTTGCGCCATTTCTTTTGACTCCCAACCCCCATTGAAATGACTCCTGTCTTAGCAAAGACAGGAGTCATGCCCCCTTGCCCAATGGCCATGCCCAGGGGACTTATGTCCCCTGGGCATGGTCATTGGGCATAGTGGCATGTAGGGGGGCACAAATCAGGCCCCCCTATGCCACAAAAAAAGAAAAAAAAAAAATTACTTACCTGAACTTACCTTATGTTCCCTGGGATGGGTCCCTCCATCCTTAGGCGTCCTCCTGGGGTGGGCAAGGGTGACAGGGGGGGGTCCCTGGGGGCATGGGAGGGCACCTCTGGGCTCCTTCCGAGCCCACAGGTCCCTTAATGCCTGCCCTGACCAGGCGCCAAAAAACTACGCAAAAAGCGGCTGGACGTCATTTTTTTTGACCCGCCCACTCCCAGCCGTCATTTTTGCCCGGGAGTGTAAATACGGCGCACATGCCTCGGAGTAAATTTTTTAGACGGGAACGCCTACCTTGTATATCATTAACGCAAAGTAGGTGTCCATGCTAAAAAATTACGCAAACTCCATGGACTTTGGCGCTAGACGCGTCTAACGCCAGAGTATAAATATGGAGTTCGTTTTGCGTCGAATTTGCGTAAAAACAAATGATGCTAATCCGGCGGAGTATAAATAAGGCCCTTACAATTTAGCACTTGTCAGCAGTGGTATGGCGTCCAGAGCAAAGAAAACATCAAAAGCAGAGTTCAGCATACAGAAACAACCTGGGAAGTAGAGGCAAAAAGTTAGGGAAGACCATGCCAATGATGCCAAGTCTAACAACACCCATTTGAGTTCTTCAATATAAGACATTAACACTGCAATGTTGCCTCCACTTCCTGGAGCCAAGAGTAATCTGTAAGTATCAATTGATCATATCAAAAATCATCACGTGAATGACATTGTCCCACCAGATCCATTTACTGACTCTGGGGATATATAGCGGTGAAATTGTAGCACGTGTTATTTGAAAGTGACAATCTTTATCTGAATGCTGATAATAAAAAGTTCAATTCAGTGATCAACATAAACTTTTTATTTTCAGAGAATGGAAACATTGTTTTACACTGTCCACCAAATACCATCCCTATTTTGCGAGTCAGTACGAAGTTGCAGACTCCCAAAATACGGATTGCGACTCGTAATTAGAAAGGGGTGTCCCGAGGGCGTCCCTCACTAATTGCGAGTAGCAGTGGAATGTATGATTGTTTTGTGACTGGAAATGTGGTCGTAGAACAATTGCAGTTAACACCAATTTCAAATTCGGGTTAACCCATTCACAAAAGGAAAGAGGTCTCCATGGGACCCCTTTCCCTTTGTGAATGGAAGCAAAAATAGTTTTTCAGAGCAGACAGTTGTCCTGCGGGCCACTGCTTACTCTGAAAAACTGAAAAGAAAACTTTTTCTTTCTCTTTTTGATGTGCATCCCGTTTTCCTTTCAGCAGTCACAGGTATGTTGGCTTACTGAGCCCAGCAAGCCACCATCCCTGGAAGTGTGGCCATTCCCAATAGAGTCGCAAAGTGCAACCTACCTCATGAATATTAATGAGGTAGGTCATTTACAACCCCATTGGAAATTGCTAAATTTGTCTGAGACACATTTGTACATTTCATTTTGTGAGTCTCTAATTGTGATTCGCATTGATTCACACTTAGAGACTCACAAGATGAAATGGTTGTACATCTGGCCCATAGATGCTTATTTTTATTTGCAGGGTGAGGAGATGTCTCCAAGAATAGTGGCGATAGACCATAAAATGATTAACTTCAGCTTCTTGAATTATTTACAGAAAATGTATACAAGTACTTGGCTTGCTTTGTTTAATACAATACCAGTAAGGTCCTGCTGCCAGGAACTGCAATATCAGTAAGTACATTGGTACATTTGCTACGTGTTATCCCGTGATGGAATAACAAGGATTTTAGATTACTCTGCTTTGTTCATGTCAAGTAGGAATGTAAGGTATAGGGTATTATATTCGTTTCATGAATATATAAATTTCCAATGTATACAAGTAAAAATTATGAAGCATCTTCCACAGACTTTGCATAGTGAAGCTTGAACCAGTTATTCAAGAGATAATTGTCAGCAAAAAGACAGTTGAGGTACTCATTATTTGTGTGCTTAGTTTTGAGAAACTACAACATCCATATCAAAGAGATATTTCTATTGTTTTCCATTGACTAACCCTATAGTTAAGCAATTAACCTGTTATGACAAGTTACTTAAGATATTTAATTGCCTTGCAGGTATTCATCACATCCTACAGACACCCTTGATCAACAGGAGTGATAAGTAAGCATGGTGGAATCTCTTGTCTCTGTTTCTCTCTTACCGAATTTCCTTTCCCCCATTTATACCACTGAACCTCAAAGTCCTGTGTATGTGGTCACTTATAGAGGCAGTTAGAGACAGAAAAGTGCATTTCTCCCATTAGATTTAATGCACAAGGGTAATACATCCTAACATTCAGGCAGTATCTAACTCTAATAGTCCATGGGGGTATTAACCATGAATAGCCACAGGCAGCATTGACCATTGATTTCTTTTGCAAGTATCTTTTTGGATAGCATGATGATGGATAATATGATCACACCTTGGGCAAGAAGGGGCTGGTAGATGGGAAAGTCTGTTAGAAAGAATTGTGTCTGGGGAAGCTGGAGGACTGGCAAAGCACAAAACAAGATGTCACAGATCACTTATAGGTGATGCATACTAGCCACAACCAGTAGCAGAGACATTTCTGATTTCAAAACGGAATAAACAGTACAAGAATCAGTGTAACATGAATCCTGACATTGGCCAACAGTAGTTGGTGACTCCTCATTCTGCCCTCTCATGTCCTTATTTTGTTTTCCATCAGTTTCATTTTCCCCTAAGATATCCTGTAGATTCACTAGAGAAAATTACCAACATACCAGTCTGGCAATGCCTTCTTTATCTTTGGAGCCTCCTCCAGTGGTATGGTTTTTTACCTTTTCACATCCTTGGCCGACCCCTTGTAAATGTGGTCCAAGTATCAAACTTCATGTACAGACTTCTGTTAAATGGGGGGATAGTATTTTTGGAAGTGATGAAGCCATTTGATAATCTTGTGAGGTATTCTGAGGATGAGGCAGCAGGATACAGTGACAGCATTGACCTGTTTATTTATCATGAGTTTGTCATCTCGGATGATGCTGAGGTTTCTTGTGTGGTCTGTGGGGGTGGTCATGGATCCTAGTTCAGATAGCCACCAGGAGGAGCCCTGTGGAGACCTCTTGTTTCTGAAGATTAGGATCTCTGTTTTGTCCGTGTTGAGTTTGAGGCAGCTCTCTCTCATCTAGTTGACCACGTTGGATGTGAGTAGGAGGTGAAATTGGTTCTGATGATGTTGTTCATGTTGGTGGGGGAGAGGATGAGCTAAGTGTTGTTGCCTTAGGAGATAATGTTGATGCCATAGGCTCTTTTGATGCAGGTGATGGGTGACATGTACACATTGAACTAGGTTGGGCTGAAGAAGGAGCCCTGGGGGACTCGGCAGATGAGCTTCTTGTATTTGAAGGTGTAAGGGGAGAGTCTGACATGTTTAGTTCTGTTGGATAGGAAGGAGGCAATCCATCTTAAAGCAATTCCTTGAATTCCTGAGTCCTGGAGTGTGTTGATGGAGGTGTCATGGGAGGCGGTGTCAAAAGCTGCTGAGACGTCGTACAGGATAAAAGAGGTTTCCCCTCTGTCCATTATGGATTGGATGTCGTCTGTTGCTGCCAGTAAGACAGTTTCTGTCCTGTCATTGTTGCAGAACCCTGCCTGGGTGGAGTCCATGATGCGGTGCTGTTCTAGATGGGTGGAAAATTACCTGTCTCTCTAGGACTTTGGCAGAGAAAGGGTGGAATAAGATGGGTCTGTAGTTGCTGAGTTTGTTTGGGTTTGCTGAGGTTTTCTTCAGGAGAGCTGTGACTTCTGCATGTTTCCAGCTACCCAACATACCAGACTTGAGATTAGGAGGGGTTTAGCTAGATTATTTCTGCACCCTGAATGTCCAGTGTTGTTGTCTTTCATTCCTTGCCACCTTTTGTTATAAGCTTCTTCTTCACCTCAGGTCATAATTGTGATCAACAGGATAGCAGGCACACTAGCATTATGGACAGTGATCACTTTGGGCAGTTTATTTTGAGACTGAATTAAATATCAGTGGTGCTTGTCAATAACAAAACATCAAAGTTGAAAACATCAAAGTTGTCAGCCATTGATGCACATTAATGATCCTTGGTAGTATTATACATTAATGACCACTGGTAGTATTTCTAAATTGCCTCTGGCAGTACTTAACAGCACAAGTATGCAAAAAGTAGCAACACACTCTTATTCTTTCTCCTATGTAGTCAATACAATGTGATCAAAGAGCATAAATCAGTATACCAAATGGTGATCTCTGGTATATACAATACAATACAAATGATAATAAAGAAGACAAGTCCAAGAAATTAAACAAAATAAACATATTTTACTAAACACCTCAATAACCAAAAAACATAATTTACAAAGTCTTTTGAACACTATCAATAAAAGCGCAATTGTGTCAATGATCTTGATCAAATGAAGAATTCAGCCGACACAGATTTGTTCCCTATTGAGGGACTTCTTTAAGACTGACAACAATAAAATGATAACACCTATATAAACAACTCATTAAAAATAACAAGTCACTTGTCATTGAAGAAGCTGAAAAGGGTTGTAACATAGTGGTACTGGATAAACAAAACTGTATGGATGAAATTGATCGCCGACTAGCTGACAATATAGCTTATATCAAACTAAAAGGTGATCCAATTAACACTATTACCACCAAGTTGAGTGTGGCAGGAAGCTTTTCTTATCACTGAATTGGAGTACAAATATATCTTGAACCTGCATCCTACAGCACCATGCTCTTTGATCACAACGTATTGACTACATAGGAGAATAAATAAGAGTGATCTGCTACTTTTTGTATACCTTGGTTTCTATGCTAAAAACATACACATTTTGGCAACTAATGTGGTGTAGTGTTGTTGAGCACGATGCACGTGTTACTATTTAATATTTATGAGAGATGTGCGACTAATATATATTACTGTTGCCTTGTTTCGAGTTTAACCGCATAAGTGTTGGGTAATATAAAAAAACAGTGGCCTGAAGAAGTATTGGACCTCAATGGACCAAGGCAATAATGAGCATCAAAGGCATCTATCGGCATTTAACTTAATTCACCCAGGCAGTGATGAGCATAATTGGGCACTGGTACACTCTTTCTTCCAGGCAATAGCTGTTAGATCAGTATGATGAGCTAGGATCATAAATCACTTAGCATCAGTTGGCAGGTGGCAGCATGACAGCTTTGACCTGCTTGTTGTTTCCTCCTCCACCATTGTAAATTACAGGGAAAATAAGTGAAGCCTATAACTGGCTGCTGCCCTGTTTGACCAAATGTATTCATAGTCCCAAACACTGCAGATCATAGAATTTTGAAAGTCCCTAGATAAAATATAGTGCTGTATGAAATGCCAGTGACATCCGGATACTGTGGTACTGTCATGCCTGCCTTCCAATGTTAGAGATATTCACCTGCAATAGATTGCTGTTAGACCTCTCATTCTTAGGATGGTCTTCCTCCAAACTTTTGCCTTCACCCTTCCTATTTTTCTTATCTACGTCTTGTTGGTCTAAGGACTCTGTGTATTTTACCACTGCTAATCAGTGTTTAAGAGTGCATGCTCACTCCTTTAAACATGGTAGTATTGGCTTACAACTAACTGGTGTATTTAGTTTACTTGTAAGTCTCTGGTAAAGTGGTACCACATGTACCCTGAGCCTGTACATTAAATGCTACTAAAGGACCTGTAGCACATATTGTGCCACCCAACTAAGTAGTCCTTTTAAACACTTACATTTGTTTTTCACTACTGCCAGACCCACTTCTCCCATTGAATAATATTGTATTAGCGTATTATATTTAATGAGTGACAAATTTAAATTGGGAGCTGGTGAGTTTGATGACTAAAAAAGTCTAATTAAAAGCCCTCTTTAATGGTAATGTTGCATTTTTAATCACAATTCTGAAAATGCCACTTTTAGAAATGTGCCATTTTCTCGTCCCAACCATTTGGTGCCTGCAGCCTGTTTCTGGGTCAAATGACTATGTGTAGCTGACAGTTGGTCTTTGTGCATTTCTCCCAGACAGTGAGACAAAAAGGAAGCTAGATGTTGGCAGGATGGGTCACCCTGACACACCAAGGGGGAGAAGCTGTCACCTACCACACTTGCACATTACAAAGGCACTGCTTGAGCACGCTCACAAAGAGTTTGGCCCTCATATTTTGTGTCCCATGAAATTCTTGGGCAGGGACATAGAGGAAGAGGATGCCTGACACCTCAGGGGGGTGGAAGCCTCTAGAAACTTCTCCTACTTCAAAGAACAGGACCTGCACCTTGAACCCAGGACCACCAGAGTGACTCCAAGAGTTAGTTGGCTGACATCCTGATTAGGAGCCTTTAGGACAGAACCTGTTTCCTCCATCTTGAACCCAGCAAATGGAATCTGCCAGGTGTGAGTCCTGCACTCACCAATGGTGCCACCCCAGTCCTGGACCCTTGGAAGTGGGACTGAAGGTCCTTTATTAGCCATCTGTGGTGCCAGCAGAACCGACGCATTATCTCCCAAAGACTCTTCATCGGAGCCACTGTGCAGCACATATCCTCGCCAAGCTCCACATCGGGACTGCTGCATGATGCATCCCCGGCCCAAGAATTCTCATCGCCATTCCCAGCCTCCCAGGAACTGCCACTGTGTGACACATCCTCGACCAAGCCCTTCCCATCCCAAGGCCTGCGTCGACTGCGTCCTCTCTAATTACATAGGACTCCACATTGCAAGCTCTGCAGCTTCTTCAGAACAAGCCAGTGCACAATGCACCCTTGTAGAAGGACTTCACATCACAAGCCTCTCATTGATGCCATTTTGAAGATAGCTCATGACCTTGTACCACATTCTTCCAGATCCTAGGAAAGTGCAGGACTCCACATTGCTCCAGAACCAGGACTTAAGGTTTTTTGTTCAGCAACCTTAACTGAGTTCCATTGCCAGCTGCCTGAACTTTGTCCTGTACCAGTTGGCACTTTGTTGTATTTTCACCTAAATCTATAAAATTGGATATCTCCAGTTCTACTGATTGCATTTTTGTCCTTTTGGTGTTAGATTGTTTATTAGTTTGCACACAAAATTTGCTGCACCACACTGAGTCACTTTAGAAATGCAGGGATGCGCCGTATTTACTAAAATATGGCGCACCCCTGTGTTTCCCCCTGGGCTGGCGCTAGATTCAGCTGCCAGCACCAACGCATCCATCCTTGCACCATCGTGCAAGGGTGTCTGTATTTAGGGAATTAATTGTTAATGTGCAGGAAGGTGACCTTTCCTCCACATAAACAATCTACGATGATGATTTGGCACTTCTATGTGTTCTGCATAATGCACCCATTGCACTCTGCTCTGACTCAGAAAACTGCATCAGATAGGGCCCATATTTACAAGGTGGCATTATGGGCCTGATTACAACTTTGGAGGACGGTGTTAATCCGTCCCAAATGTGACGGATATACCACCTACCGTATTACGAGTTCCATAGGATATAATGGACTCGTAATACCGTAGGTGGTAGATCCGTCACATTTGGGACGGATTACCACCGTCCTCCAAAGTTGTAATCAGGCCCTATGTCACAAAAAGCGGCTTAGCGCCGCCTTCTAAATGCGATGCACTGCACAGCGCCACTGGAGTGATGCTCAATTGGTGCTAGGGCCTTGTTAATCTGGCCCTATGTTTATACATTGGTGTGGGTTTTTCTTGAGTTGTGTTTCATTTTATTAGTGTTTGAAATACTTCATAAATACTTTACGCATCGCTTCTAAGTTAAGCCTGACTGGTTTTGTTCAAAGCTGCCAGAGGGTTAAGCACTGGCTAACTTGGGGTTTGCTTGTGACTTCACCCTGACAAGGATTGTGGTTGCTGCTTGAGTAGTGTTTCACCCTCCTAAACTAGTAACCCTTTTCCTTACAATTGCCTTACATCTAATCACTGTCATTGCAACAGAATGTATATCAGAGACAATCTCCTATCTCTACTATGAAGCAAATGCCAACCATAGCTACCTGCCTGTTTCTCTCCACTTCTTCCTTCATACACCCATGCTATTGATAAGAAAACCAGTACTAGTAGAGGCAGTGATTATATACTCAATCTTTTTCTAGGTAATCTCAATAGCATTACATTGTATATAAACTCAACTGCTTGCCTTGTCTTCTATTGATGAGAACACGTGGCACACTGACTTGTTTTGATTGCTTCTCTCTCTTTTGCCTTCTCCTTTAGACTCTCTATTTCACTCTGGTGAATACTCTACTAATGAAATGCTGTTTCAAAAAGCCTACCCAAAGAATGTTCCCCAAACCACAAAAAGGGCTTATCCTGGGTATTGAATCCATCTTTATGAAACGTTTGGAGCGATTTCCTTCAGCGTTTTTCTACGTGGGTGAAAGCATAGATTCTTGTGATAGTTAAAATAGCACTTCGTTTTTTTTTACCTCCCCTCTTGAATTCTGTCCCAGCTTTCAGATTTGCATGAATCTGAAATGGCAACTCTAGATGGAATGCATGCATTGTCTGCCAAAATTTATGAAGACTTGAGAAACAGTACAGAAGATATTAACAAATAAAAAAGCCCTTCTAATGGAAGGTGAAAACTAACATTCCCTACTCATTCTTGACCAACTCTGTAATATTTAAGGCTTTATCAAAGAGCCAGCCTTTTTTGTCAGCATAACAGTTCTGGCTGTGCACGCTAGGGCTTGTTGTTAAGAAAATAGTAAATACATACATAGAGGTTTACGAAATCGTATGTGAATGGGGCCTGATGTATGAAAGCCATTTCCCAGTTGCAAATAACCCATCTTACAATTGGGGCAGATTTAGAAGCCCCTTGCACTGCTTTGCACCACCCTAGCATCATTTTATTTTATGCTAAGGTGGCGTTACGGAGGCCTTTCATCTGTGCCATATTTACAAAGTGGTACAATGCATGCATTGTGGTACTTTGTAAACCCTTGCGCCACATTACGCTTGTGCCAGGCATAATGTATGCAGGGAGGGCATTCCGATGCAGGGAGGCCCAAACAAATGGTGCAATGAAATTTACAATAGTTCACTGTGCCATTTTTTCTGTCGTTATTAATACCTGCCCAGAGCAGGCTTTAAAATGATGCACCTATGAGCTTCCCTGTGCTTTGCTGCACTAGTGTCAACATTTTTTATGATAGTGCAGCAAAGTGCCACAATAGCATCAAAAAAGTTGACACTATTGTGCTGACGATCGCCATGGTGCACCGTATTATAAATGTGGCGCAACCATGGGGTTGTTAGGTGGTGATAGGGGGATGCAATAAAGTGAAGCATCAGGACTGGTGTGCCACTTTCTTGTAAATCTGCATCCTTTATTTCTAGGCCCTCTTCCCTGCTTTTCCTCTAAAAAGCAAAACATTAAAAATGCTGCAGCTTTATTATTGCTCCTTTTAAATCGCTGTATGATACCCTTGACTGTTTAAACTTACTACATTGGCTGCCGTACAGATGTGTTAAATTTGAAAGCACTCTGAGCCTCATTTACAAGAAACTAGCACATTGTGCTTGATGCACCAGTTTTCTTGCACTGCCCTGCTCCCCCTAACGATGCCATGGTAGCACTGTATGTACAGAATTTCTGACGCAGTTGTGGTGCTAAACCTTAGCATTGCTGGACTAGCGTCAAAAATTTTGAAGCTAGTCCAGCAATGGTAGGAAACCCCATTGTAAACAGCACAGCGTCACTTTAACCTCTGCCCTGAGCAGGCTTTAAAAAAATGATACTGTGAAGGTGCAGAATGACGCAGTGAAATCTTGTAGATGTCACTGCACCATTTATGTGGGCCTGTTTGCGGGGGAACGCCTACCTTGAATACATTATGGCCCTCATTACAACCCTGGAAGTCGGTGATAAAGCGGCGGTAATACCGCCAACAGGCTGGTGGTAACTAAAATGGAATTATGACCACGGCGGAAACTGCTCAGACAGACAGCCACTTTAACACACCGACCGCCACAGCAGAATCAACAAACACCATGGTGGTAACCGCCAACAGCCAGGTGGAAGACAATGTACCGCCCACACTATTACAACAGGCCTATCCGCCACCTTTTCCGGGGCGGTACTAACGACATCAAAAGCATAGCGGAAACAGATCTCGGAAGTCAAAAGACTCACCTGTGGAGACTCAGGGAACAACCACGACGCCATGGAGCCCGAGCTGCACATATTTCGGATGCTCACCTACCTTCTGCTGTATTATGAACATCAACGCCAGCGAAGATGACCACAGTGAGTACTGCCACCAAACACACAAGAGAGGGGGGAGGAAAAAGAGATTGACACACACACACGCAACATGCAACGCCTCCACCCCCAACACCATACACACAACCAGATGCACAAACATTACCTATTCACCCCGTACCCCTTTGAAGAAAGTGAGTGCAATACGATAGAATACTATGAATAAGTGCATCAAAATACAAACCTATATACATATTTACAAATGTAGAGACACTGCCCAGTCCTCAATGTCCGTGGGCCACAGGGCCACAACACAGAGGCCAATGCCCCACTTCACTCCTGCAACAACACGGAGAGAACACTGCAGGGGCATCAGGTCGAAAATACATAGGCACCTCAGGGGGATGGGAAATGGGGGGGCACCTCAGCCGGAAGATGGTACAACACCACTGGTCCTGGAGGGGGTAACATGCCCTGTGTGCTGTCCTGGGGAGTGCAAGGCCACAGTCTCTCAAGTGGGTGGTTTGCCTACTGCTTGGTCCTGGGGAGTGCAAGGCCACAGTCTCTCAACTAGGTGGCTACTTCCACTGGTTATGGAGGGGGCATTGTGCCCAGTGTGCTTCATCCTGGGAAGGATGGGGTGAGTGGATGGCTTCTTCCACTGGTTCTGGAGGGGGCATTTTACCCAGTGTGCTTCATCCTTGAAAGGATGGGGTGAGTGGATGACTTCTTCCACTGGTTCTGGAGGGGGCATTGTGCCCTGTGATGCAGATCCTGGGGAGTGCAAGGTCACAGTCTCTCACCTGGGTATCAGACCCACAGGATTTGCAGGGGCCAGGACACACAACAGCCCATGGAGGCAGGACTACACACTCTCCGCCGGTGGTTTCGGCTGCTCAGTGGTGGCAGTGACGGCTGCTCTGTGGTGGCAGTGGCGGGGCTGGTGCCGGTGCTGGCATTGGTGGGGGAAAGTTCCAGCCCATCCCCTGCAGCCTCGGATGGCTGCCCACTGGGACTGCTGCTGCTGGAAGTGGTGCTGGTGGCGGTGCTGGTGGCAGTGCTGGCAGTGGTGGGGGGAGGCTCCAGCCCATCCTCTACAGGCATGGACAGCTGCCCACTGGGGCCGCTGCTGCTGGCAGTGGTACTCGTGACGGTGCTGGTGGCGATGCTGGCTGTGGTGCTGGCAGCGGTGGGGGGAGGCTCCAGCCCTTCCCTTGCAGCCTTGGATGGATGAACCACTTTGGTTGGTGTTGGGGGATCCAAATGAGTCCTAGCACCATGCCTCCTGTCTTTCCAGCCCAGCTGCTCTTCCTGTCAGCAGCCAGGGATTGCCCTTTGCCCTTCCCTCCTGCAGCTGGTGGTGCCTCCTTGCCCTTCCTAGATGTCTGTTGGTGGTGCCTCCTTGCCCTTGCCTGTCGCACCTGGTGGTGCCTCTTTGCACTTCCTTGAAGCACCTGGTGCTGGCACCCTTTCTGTGTTGCTGCCTGGTTCCCGGGATCCTCTTCCACCTGCAGTGGCTGTCGACACTACTGTGGCCGTGGACTGAGTGGCTGAGGTGCTTGCCTGGGTTCTGACCACCCTGCCCCAAATGAAGGATGGGGGGAGTGGTAGGGAAGAGGTCATTGGTGGAGAGGAAAATCTTCTTAGGGACATTGGGGCGGGGAGAGGATGAAGATTTGGGAGTGGAGGAAGAGGAAGTGGTTGTAGGAGGTGTCTCTCTGCTGTGTTTGGGTGCAGGTACATGGGCTGGATGCTGTTGTGAGGTGGATGGCTGTTGGTTGTCTGAGTGCTTGCATTTGTGTAGATTGGGAGGGGGTAACAGACACAGTGGGAGACACAGTGGGAGAGGACGCATGTGTATGGATGCGGGGGTGGTGACTGCCAGTGAGGGGCGTGTAGTGATAGGCGTGAAGGTCATGGTGGTAGTGGATGAAGATGTAGTGCATGCAGGTGTGAGTGTAGACGCAAATGGGAGGGAGGTGGACGAGGAGGAGGAGGAGGGGGACACAATAAAGGCAGTGGATGTTGGTATGTCTGCATCTGGATGGTGTTTGTGTGAGTGCCTGTGGGATGATTTGTGGTGCTTGTGTTTGCCTGAACCACTCCTGTGTGTTGTCCTGGGTGCATGCTGGTCTGCCTGTCTGCTTGGGATAGGTTGGGGTTGAGGGAATGGGACTGGGTAGAGGAAGCTGGAGGGGGGAGGCTAGAAACAGGGACAATGAGTGCCATCAGGGAGGAGGCCAGAGCCTGGATTGATCTCTGTTGGGCCGTCATGCAAGAGTGAATGCCCTCTAGGAATGCATTTGTTTGTTGCAAGTGGCCTGCCAGCCCCTGGATGGCATTCACTATGGTTGACTGCCCAACAGAGATGGATCGCAGGAGGTCAATAGCCTCCTCACTCAGGGCAGCAGGGCTAACTGGGGCACGGCCTGAGGTGCTTGGGGCAAAGGAGATACCCACCCTCCTGGGTGAGCGGGCACGGGAAACTCTCTGAGGGGCTGATGGGAGGGCGGTGCTGGTACGGGGTGGCGGCTGTACCTGTAGTTGAGGTGAGCACAGAGGTGTCTGCCACCACCAGGGAGCTTGCATCAGAGGAGGTATCACTGTCAGAACTGTCCCCTCCTGTCTCCGCCGTGGTGCTCCCCTCACCCTCCGTCCCACTGGTGTCCTCACCGTCGGTGGATTTGGCCTCCTGGGCCCTGTGGGGTGCAGCTCTCCCCGTCGCCGGTGCCCCTGCTCCTCCGCCAGATGATGCTAATGCACATAGGGACAGGGTGACAAAACAAAAAGGGGGGGAGACAAAGGATACCCTTGGTCAATGGCGGCAACAACACCACCGTTGGCGTACACGACACACACAGGAAATAGCCCCACGCACTAGGCAATGCACTAACCGTCACAATGCTAGTCACCAGCTGGTCAGGGATGCCTACGCCAATTGCAGCATACCTGAGACCCACAGACCCCTGCCCAGTAGTGGATGCCTACTACCTTGGTTGGAGGAGGTTTACATCAGACCCTGCCCAACATGGGCTTACCCTGGAGTGTCCAGCCTGGCCTAGGGGCACCCACAGGCCCACATCACCAACCCTGATGCCACCCCACCACGTGCAAGTAGTATATTGGGGAACTGTACTCACTCCCTTGTGGCTGCAGTGATGCCCCCCAGCGCCCATCCAGATCCGGATAGGCCACTGTCAGTATGCGGGCCATCGGGGGGGTCAGGGTTCGACGGGCACCCCTTCCTCGTTGGGAGGCCATCCCCAGGTGGGCTTCCGCCATCTTCCATGCCCAGCATCTCAGGTCCTCCCACCATTTCCGACAGTGGATTCTCCACCTGCCGTAGACCCCCAGGGTCCCCACGTCTTTGGCGATGGCACGCCATATACCCTTTCTTTGATGGGTGCTGACCTACAGAGAAATACACATAGGAAAAGGTATCAGTCAGACCGTCCTGCCTGTTACACTCATGGCCCACCATAGCCCTCACATCAACTTACGCACAGACATTGCCCACCATACATGCAGCACGCTGCCCAGGGCCCTTCTACCAACCCCCCCACATGAGGCGCTCACACTCAGCACTCCATGCATTCATACCACATGCATCGTGCTCACAGTGTACTCACCTGAGGGTCTGGTGGCCCATGCAGCATTCGGTACTGGGGTAGGACCCATCAACCAGTCTTTCCAACTCCACAGCGGTGAAGGCAGGGGCCCTTTCCCCAGTGACACAAGCCATGGTCGGTTTTCTAGGTAACTAGAACTGAAAACTTTAACTCTGTCTAAAGGTTTTGTTTTATTTTTGTAGGCTGTCAAGAAGACCCATACCCAATTATCCAGACACAGGTCACAGCAGCACTTGCAGTGTAGGTCCTCTCCTGTTGAAGGTCAGGTAGCAAGTGAGTGAACAGATAGAAAATGGTGGTCACGTCCACATCGGTACATACCGTCACCGCCGCCGTACATCACCATTGGCCACTGTGACCCATAAGGCCCAATGGTATCCAATGAGAAGCTGCACTGCGGTTCTCGACCGCATACCACAATGGCGCACAATGTCAGCGGAATTACCTCATTTCCTCATGTCCCTCCATACAGGACAGGCGGACGCCATTTCAGGGGGTGGCAGGACATGATACCTAACTACGTCACAGTACAGATACGCAGCATTTGGGCTTATCCCACAATATACTGTTACAGTCACAACATGCAATGCAGTGTAGTGTTTGTAAATATGGAATACTGACCAGCTGCTCACCGTTTTGCCCCCTAGATTGCAACCGCTGCGGATGAATAGTAGATGGAGACATACCCCCATGTACAGACCCCTGGTGGAACGGCAAAAAATGGAGGACAGGCACATTATCCTCACCTATAGACTGGACAGGGCCACAAGCACAGAGCTGTGTGCCCAATTGGAGCCTGACCTGATATCTGCTATCTGTCAGCCCACCGTGATCCCCCCTCTTGTGCAAATCCCATCTGTGCTCCATTTCCTCACAACTGGCTCCTTCTAAGTGACAATGGGCTTGGCAGCAAGAATGTCTCACTCAATGTTCTCAATAGTGCTGACCAGAGTGTTGTCTGGCTTGATTAAACACATATGCAGCTACATCGTTTTCCCACAGTTGGAGGATTTGGCCACAGTGAAAGCTGATTTTTATGCAATGGGACATATCCCCAACATTATTGGGGCTATTGATGGAACACATATTGCATTTGTGTGTCCCCGGGAGAAATGAACAGGTGTTCAGAAATCGAAAGAGCTTTCACTCCATGAATGTGCAGATAGTGTGTCAGTGCAAAGTATCCTGGGTCTGTGCATGATGCCTTTATCATGAGGAATAGCAGCATACCATATGTGATGGCTCAACTCCAGAGGCACCGGGTGTGGCTAATAGGTGATCCCTGGTTCCCACCCAGTAGGTGTTGGTGTATGGGTATGGTGTGGGCCCTAAGGGTTAGTCTGTGTCAAACAGTTGTCCCTCAATATTTGCAGGTGACTCTGGTTACCCCAACCTCTCATGGCTACTGACCCCTGTGAGGAATGCCAGGACAAGGGCAGAGGAACGTTACAATGAGGCACATAGGCTAACAAGAAGAATCATAGAGAGGACATTCGTCCTCCTGAAGGCCAGGTTTCTTTGCCACCATCTAACAGGTGGATCCCTGTACTGCTCACCCAAGAAGGTCTGCCAGATCATTGTGGCATGCTGTATGTTGCACAACATTGCCTTACATCGCCAGGTGCCTTTTCTGCAGGAGGATGAGGATGGAGATAGCCATGTGGCAGCAGTGGACCCTGTGGACAGTGAAGATGAGGAGGCAGAGGATGAGGACAACAGAAGTGCAATAATACGACAATACTTCCAATGACACACAGGTAAGACACTATGGGGGTCATTTTGACCTCAGTGGTCTTTTTCCAAGACCGCCGAGGGACCGCCGTGCGGAAGACCGCCAGTGGTGGTGGTTTGCCGCTCGGCCTATTATGACCGTTGGCAGCTCTCCATCCTTTTAAGGACGGAGAGCCGCCAACAGCCGAACTGGCAGGCAGCGGGGAAGTGGAGGTTGCTCCACCTCCACCGCCACGCCAACAGAACACCGCCCAGCGAATCACGTCCTGTGATTCGGCGTGGCGGTGTTCTGTTGGCGGTGTGGTGTCGGAGGAGCAGCCCCCATGGCTCCTGTCCCCTCACAGAGGATCGTCGGACCAGGTAAGTCGATCGTCCGTGAGGGGAGGGGGGTGGGGGGGTGTTGTGTGTGTGCATGGGTGTGTGTGTGTGTGTATGTAGAGGGGGTGTGTGAGTGCGTGTATGCTTGCAGGGGTGTTGTGTGTATGGGAATGAGTGCGTGTATGTCTGTAGGTATGTCTGTATGGATGTGTGCGTGTATGTTTGAATGTGGGTGTGCGTGTCTGACTGTGTGTGTGGATGTTGGCATGTATATCGGTGTGTGTGCGTGTATGTGTGTTGGTGGTGCCTGCATGCGTGTCATGTGTGTATGAGTGATGTTATGTTGGGGGTCGGGGTGGGGAGGGGGGTCCTGCCACCTTTGGGGGGTGGCAGGGGTGATGGGGGGTGTAGGGGAGGGAGTCGGGGTGGGGGTGGGGAGTGGGGGAGACCCCTATCAGTGCCAGGGAAGGAAACACTGATAGTGCTTACCGCCATAGATTTCCTGGTCTCCAGCCTGGCGGTCGTCTCCGCCCTGGTGGGCAGAACGGAGAACCAGCGGATGACCATGGCGGTAACCGCCATGGTCATAATACACAAAGAAAAGACCACCAGCCTATTGGTGGTCTTACTGCCACTTCTCCGCCTTCCGCCAGGGTCATAATGACCCCCTATAACTTCAATTTTCATTGACAGTTTTGTGTTTGACATTGTCACTGGCAGGCTGATTTTCCCACTTCTATGACCACTTACTGTACCCTTTGGCATCTCTATTTTCAGATATTTGTGCGCTACTATCGCTCCTGGTGTGTTGACTGCAGCCAACTACAGGTCATTTCTATGAATACATTACTGTACAGTTGTATTGCAGTGTTTACAGCTTGTTAAATGAATACATAGTTCAATCATTTGACAGACTCCATACTTGTATTTATTCAAATGGTGTTTATTTAAGTGCCAATAAGTAGAGGGGGATGTGCAATGGACTGGGGTGATGGTGGAAGAATGTCCAGGATAGAGTCCAGTCTATGTGGATCACAGGTACATTGTCCAAGGGGACATAGGAAGTGGGGCAATGGCAGTTCAAGGGGAACAGGGTGATAGGGTGGGTTACAAGGGTGACAATCAGGAGAGTCTTATTTCCTGGTGGGGGTCTTGGCAATAGTCTCTGGCTTCTGCCTGGATCACAGGGACCGTTTGCATGGTGGTTCTCCTTCTGCAGGGGGAGGGATGCTGGTGGCCTGTTGGTCTTGTGGCGGGGCCTCCTGTCCACTAGCGGAAGCAGAGGTGGAAGGCTGTTCATCAGTTTGGCTAGTGTCAGGGGTCCGCTGGTGTGCCACTGCCTCTCTCATTGTGTTGGCCATGTCTGCCAGCACCCCTGCAATGGTGACCAGGGTGGTGTTGATGTCCTTCAAGTCCTCCCTGATCCCCAAGTACTGTCCCTCCTGCAGCCAGCTGGGTCTCCTGCAACTTGGCCCATATCTGGCCCATCGTCTCCTGGGAATGGTGGTATGCTCCCAGGATCTTGGTTAGTGCCTCCTGGAGAGTCGGTTCCCTGGGCCTGTCCTCCCCATGTCCCACAGCAGTCCTCCCAGCTTCCCTGTTGTCCTGTGCCTCTGTCTCCTGAACCGTGTGCCCACTCCCACTGACCCCAGGTTTCTGATCGTCCTGTGTTTGTGGAATGGCCTGGGGTCCCTGTAGTGGTGGACACACTGCTGATTGACATGTCCTGGGGACAGAGGTATGGACCCGCTGGGTGGGTACTGTGCAGGTGTTTCCTGAGGGGGAGGCTCTATGGTGGTATGGGACTGTGCCTGGGTAACCAACTGTCCGGATGTCCTTGATAGGCCAGGTTAGTCATCCAGATCCAGGTGTCCAGAGCTGCTGTCATCACTGTAGGCCTCTTCTGGGTGGGACTGGATGTTGCTGGCACCTCCTCTCTGGTGACATAGGGTGGGGGACCTGTGGGGATATAAATTCAGTGTTATTGTTTCTGCGTGTGACATATTGTGCATGGATGTGTTGCCCTCTATGGTTGTTCCTGCCCTGGCAGCTTTACCTTGTGTGAGTAGCTATTTGGTGGGCTAGGTGATTCTCTCTAGTGTGCATGCTTTAGTGATGGGTATCCATGCAGGTCTGTAATGGGGGTCTGTGCATTTTTGTTGCATGCAGGGCTTGGTATTGGGAGGGGTGGATTGTGAAGGTGGGGTGTGGGTGAAGTGGTGGAGTGATGGGAGTGAGGGTAAGGGTGGGGGTTTGTGATGGCATGTGGGTAGGGGGGTGATAGTAATAGAGATTTCACTTACCAGAGTCCAGTCCGCCTCCTACTCCTGCCAGGCTCTCAAGATGCATTATTGCCAAGACTTTCTCCTCCCATGTTGTTAGTTGTGGGGGAGGAGGTGGGGGTCCACCGCTAGTTCTCTGTACAGCTATTTGGTGTCTTGCTGCTGTGGAACACACCTTCCCCCGTAGGTTGTTCCACCTCTTCCTGATGTCATCCCTTGTTCTGGGGTGCTGTCCCACGCCGTTGACCCTGTCCACGATTCTCCACCATAGCTCCATCTTCCTTGCAATGGATGTCTGCTGCCCCTGTGACCCGAATAGCTGTGGCTCTACCCGGATGATTTCCTCCACCATGACCCTTAGCTCCTCCTCTGAGAACCTGGGGTGTCTTTGTGGTACCATGGGTGTAGTGTGAGTGGTGTGGGTGAGGGTGTGTGGGGTGATGTGTTGGGGTGTGTGATGTAAGGTGCATGGATGGTCTATAGGTGATGGTGGTGTGTGGCTGTGGTCTTGTCTGTGGTCTTGCTATCTCTCTTGTGGCAATTGTTTTTATTCGTAAAGGGTTGTAGGTAATGTGGGTGTGTTTTATAGTGGTGTGGGTGTGGTGTGTGTATGGGTGTCAGGTGTATGTTATTCAAATTGTCCAATTTGGTGTTGTTTTGTTAGTGTGTGTGTATTTTGAGCGCTACGGTATGTACCGCCAATGGTTTAGCGCCATTGAATGTCCACCGCAGTGATTCGTGGGTCATAATGCTGTGGGTGTAGTTCTGTTGGCGTAACGGTGTGGATTTTGCTACCGCCAGCTTATCACTGACCTTTGGGCTGGCGGACTTATGTGTGTGACTGTATAGGACGGATTGCTATGTGTGTGTCATAATATGGGTAGCGGTAATCCGCTGCGGCAGCAGTATCTTGGCAGCAGTCAGCTTGGCTGTAAGCAGTACTTACCACCAATGTCATAATGAGGGCCTATATCTGGTGCAGGTATAATTTGGTGAAGGCTTTACAAACTGGTGCAATGTCCCATTGCACCAGTTTGTAACTGCACCGCCGTAGCGCTAAAAGAAATTATGCCACAGCAGCGCAGGGGCTTGTAAATGAGTCCTTTTGTCTTTGCCATAAGGTAGTTTGTGGCCAAGCACCAACTTATCTGAAGAAAATTTCCGTCTCTTATAGTACTGGCCACTCCTTTGCTTATGAAGGTCCGTCTTCTGGCTGCACACAAAGTTAAATGATCTCAAGCCGGAGGCTGTGTTTTTGCAGTGGCCACTGGCAAAACAGAATATGCTTTCACTATCAATGCAATTAACTGTTTTTATATATTCGCCTTTATAATGTACTTGGCACTTTATACCACATGAGTCACCAAGAGGCAGATTGTGAATATCATGCCTGAACCGCTGTTATTATACCTCAAACATCAGCAGCAACCTTGGGATAATTTGTGCTGACTTTCATTTGCACCTTTTTTTGTTGGCTCTGGCCACGAAAATGACTGCTTAATGTCTGCTGAGAGCCAGCATTCATAGCGAGTGTGGACTAAGGGGCATATTTAAGAGCCCCTAGAGCCATTCTAATGACACATTAGCGTCATTTTTTAGCTAATGTGGCATTAGAAGGCCAAAAACGCTGGCCATATTTACAAAGTGGCGCAATGCATGCTGTTTCCCGCTATATGCAAAAAAAAAAAAACACAACCGGATGCTGGGGGTGCGATTAGGACAACTATAACAGCCTTGTACAGGCCAAAGGTTATCTCTGCGCTGTGAACTTTTTCTTGTACTTGTCAGCACTTTGCCATAATCCCCTTCATTTACTTGAATGCTTAATATCTGTTTTCCATACATACTTCTCCAACGCACCAGCACTTTCTACCGCATGAGTCACGAAGAGGAATGTTATGAATGTCATCCCTGCATCGCTAGTACTCTACCTCAAATTTCAGCAGCAGCCTTGAGATAACTTGCCCTGACTTTCAACTGCACCTTCCATTTTGGCTCTGGCTATAAAAATGACGACTTTATGATCTCTTGGAGCCATCATCCATCCATCGGACCAATCACTCTTTGATTATATGTAAAAATGAATACTATGGGGGTCGTTTAGGCCAATCATAACAACTTTGCACTGGCCATAAAGCCACTTTTGCACTTTGCACTTTTCTTGCACACTTTGGCACTTGCTTTACTCTCCTTCATTTAAACTGAGCTTATCTGTTTATTAATGACCGCTTCCCCTGTCTTGCGGCTAGGTCTCTGGCTATAACATTTCTATTTGTTTTATGTTATTTTATCCCCTGATGATCAAAATGAATCCCCCAGGAAGTCCAGGTGTTTTTTGCTTTTTTTACGTGCTTGAATGATGGTTTTAGTCCTGCCTTAAACTGTTCTTGTAAAGGTTTTAATTAACTGCACAATAAAATTTGACTTATTTACTCTTTTGAATCCATTGTGATGTATATCTGTTCCTTCGGAATGCCTGCTGGCATTAGCTTTCTTTCAGAAACCTTTGTTGGCAAAAAAAAAAAAAAAATGTTGTTAACAGTCCCTGGGTGTTTAAAGACCTCCAACTCGACTCAGTAGCAACCAGTGCAGTCTAGTCTCGAACTACTCTTAGCACTTTCTTAAGCAATCCTGCAAAAGAGAGAAAACAATGCTTCTAGAGCGTATATGGTCTTGAAATGAGCGTGGTTATAGCAGAGCTATTCGCTAGTAAATAAAAAGAAATTAATCCTAGGGCTACTACTCTCCTCATCTCCCATATTTTGTGGTCCAGATTTATTAAGGACTTGCGTCGTCCCTACATGAAGCAAGTTGTCACAAGGCAGCACAAGCCCTTATCTGAAATTTACTAAGCCACACAAAGCCACTTTGCATGGTAACCAGAGCACAGCGCTGCTTTGCCTTACTATTCATCAGGGAGGTGTTCCATGGATGGAGCATAGGCATTCCCATGCATCCACCCATGGATTTTGATGCAGTCCCAGATATACTATAGTCAGTGAATTTGGGATTGTGCCAAAATGGTTTGCCTCCCTGGCGTAACATGGAGAAATATTTTTGCTTCTCCTTGTACCCTTTTTAGGGTCGACCGCAAAGCGCTCCGTCCTTGGGGTAATCTCTCTGTAGGCTTTTAACCACGCCAATGTCAAGCCCATCAGTTTGGTTGGTTCGTGGGCTTGCCTTCTAAAATTAGCTTGATTTAATTAGTGAAAGGCATGCATACCTCATATCTTTTCCGGTGTTTAGCCCGCCTCCAGCGCACAGGGCAACTGCTGAAAACATACGAGGCTCCATGTTTTTCGTATGGTTTCTGCACTATTTTTTCTCTTTATTTCATAGGCAGTAGTAGAGCGCTTTGCATGACATCGACCCTGTTACATGGCTATTTGCACTTTTGCTGGGTACATGGATATTTGCACTTTTGCCGATATGTTTCACTACGAGCAAACTTCTGTTTCCCTCTGTGTGTTTACTTTGCGCTCATAGCGGCCGTCGGCTCGCTTATGTGAAACTGCTTCACTTTTCAGTTTTTGTGGGAAGAAAAGTCCGGTTAGGAGTTTACAACGCTAATAGCTTTAACTCGAGTAAACGTGAGACCCATTGCATTGCAAATGCTTGTTCTACATGTGATGTAGAATGCATCACACATACTAAAAAGAAAATACTGTTAAGTATTGTTTTTGTGCAGGAGAGTATCGCTTCCTGCATAAAACAATCCTGCTCATAAAGCAGGCACCCTGGCAGCAAGCCCCAAGGGCACCGATGTTGGCTCTAGGCTGCCTCAAGTGTGCTAGTGCAAGGAGGGAGCAGAAGCGCACATTTTAGTAGACACAGTGCATTTCTGCTCTCTCCATTTCACTAAATGCAGAGACGCAACTTTACCTGATGCCCTGCACTGCGTGGAATTTTAGTAAATATGCCCTGTGTATATTCCTTTTGAAAGGTATTGCAGATATCTTGGGTAGGGTCCTTAAGAGGTGTGTCACTCTATAAGTCAAAGTACACATCATTTAAAATCCGCAAAATGTAAAGTGAGTAACTGAAATCTGCAAATCCATCCTCTCAAGAAAAATTACCCAAAACTATGAAATAGATAACAATCATAACCACCATTTAGGGACCGAAATGAAACTTTCATTTTATTTATATTTATGAGACTTGGTCCAAAAGCAAGGCAGTGGAGGGGGAGTGTAGCTTTCTAAATTGCATGGCTTGAATTTTTAATTGTACAGTAAACAATCTGCTCCAAAGCTTTATAATAGATTAAAATACAAAGAGTAAGTATGGCTGCATTTTTACCAAAGCTTTGTAATTGGCCAATTATTGGTTTAGTGTTTTACTTTGTCACTCTGCTGCCCTGACATGCAGCCAGACAAATCGTGAGGCAGAATTGGCTGCAGAGTGATAACAAAGGCACCACATTTAACAGAACTCATACGGCTCAGGCATACATGGCAAGCCTCACTCTACATCAGAGGAAGCAAATCAAATCAAAAGATGTGAAAGGAAATGAAAATGAAACATAATAATAGAAAATAATAAACTTTATAATACTCCTGAGTGTATGGCTAAGGCACAGTGTAGCGTCCTCCCCAACCTGGGTACCCGCCAATGACTAGTCCACACACAGAGCTGTAAAATCATACTTCTTTATTCCTCTGTGTGCACTTGCGAACTCCCACTTTCTAAAACAAGTTTCATTATATTCTATTGTAGTGATTACATCACACTGATATGGTGTCCGTTTGGAGACAGAAAGGTTCTATCCTCAAACATTCAAGAACTTCCTCTCTGTTCAATGAAAAATTACAATTTTGATCAAATCAGTAGACATACACATACACACTTGTGCACAGACACACACACTCACACACACATCTTCAATCAATCTTCTTGGCGCTTTGATAATATGATCTAATCTGGTCACTGGAAGCTGGCATCCTCAGAGGCAGAGATTGCTGTCATTGCTCTCCTGAACAACAGAGTAGTAGGACTCTCAACTGTGGCCAAGTGATCAAGTGTTGGAGAAGACTTTAATCCTGTTTTCAAGCTGAGCTTCTCATGAGTTGCACGCTGTGCTGCATTTTTAGTGTGCTCATAAAATGCTCAACAAGGCCATTGGCCACAAAGGTGTACTCTTTTGAAGCTTTATGTTCAGATGCTCCAGGAACTCTTTGAATTACTTCCTGTTAAAGGGTGGGCCATTGTCAGATCGTACAATGGCTGGGCTGCCCAAATTTGCCAATATGCCATCGAATTTTTCAATGGCTCATTCCTCGACTCACCGATGAGAGATCTTCAAATAACGGGAAACGTGAGTATTTATTCACAATCACTGTTAGATGATGTCATAATCAAGTGGACCAAAAAAGTCAATGGCTATTCTCTGCAATGCATATCTAGGGAGTTCCGACATATTCAAAGTATGATGAGCAACACTGGTTGAAAGGCAGTAGCATATATGACAATCCTTGAGTTTTTTTCAACTCTTTCATCTAAACATGGCAACCAAACTTCTTCTCAGAGATCTTTCTTTGTGCCATCAATACCACCATGTCCTTCGTAAGCCACTTCAATTACTTTCTGATGAATACTCACCGGAATCAGGATTATTGACCCTCGCAGTAAAACTCCTTCCTAAGTTATGTACAATTCGTCTTTGACATTTTTATTGAGCGGTTGAGTGTGTTTGTTCCATGACTGATGTGTGATTACATCCTTTAACTTTAGCATGTCGCTGGCTTGGCTCATGGCAGCTGGTGCACTTGACTTGAAAATGAAGTTACTGTAGGCCTCAGCCATTTTGAATGGAGTACATTGACCTTGTATAGGCACTCTTGAAAAGTAGGCAGCAGGATCCTGATATTTTCCAGGACAATACACAATAATATAATCATACTCCTGCAATCTCTGGGCCTGATTTAGATCTTGATGGAGGGGCATATCCCATCTGCTGTTTTACAATCTCATTATAACCTACAGAGATCGTAATATGGCGGACGGGATATCTGTCACATTTGTGATGGAGTATTCCATTTGCTGAGATCCAAATCAGGCCTTCAGTGCCCATCTTTCAACTTGAGGAGGCATCTCAGCTTTCGGATTGCTAAAGATGGTCAGCAAAACTTGATCAGCTACCAGCTAAAAGGCATTCCATACAGGAATATATGGAGTACATGGAAGTGGTCACAAGCCCATACAACAGCCAAGTTTTCGTTCTCAGTTTGAGTAAGCACCTTCTGTTTGTGAAAAGCTTCTGCTGTCATGGGCCATAATATGCCATTGAGAATTAGGGGGTCTACTATGTTGTACAATGATAGCACCTAACCCGACTCGTCTAGCATTGACCACAACTTCTGTATGAAGCTTTGGTTTGAAGTATGCCATTTCAGTAGCATTTTCAATGGTGTGTTTGATTATCTTGAGAATTCTATCAGATTCTTGTGACCACTGAAAATAACCATTTTTATTTGTCAACTCTTAATTGAGCACTGACCCTGGCAAAGCCTTGTATGTATCTTGAACGATAACTGGCCATGCCTAGAAAAGAATGTAACATTGAAACATTAGGTGGGGATCAGCATTTGACAGACCTTGTACTTTTGCAGGATCAGGTGTCATATCCCCATCAGAAAAGATATGGCCAAAAACCTTTATTTTTGTCTTGTTGAACTCACACTTGTTGGCAATCAAATTCAAACCTGCATCACTGAGCAAATAACATACTTGTGTGAGACCTCTATCGAGCTCCTTTTTTGTGGCTCCAAAAACCAATACATCATCGCTATAATTAAATGCATTCAGAACCAGCTGTATGATACATCAAATGACATCTTGGGAAGATTCTGCAGCCAATGACACACCAACACAAATTGTTTAGTATCAAAACAACCAAAATGTACAGAAATGGCTGTAATGTACCTGCAGCTGTCTTCTAGTAGCAACCGAGGATAAACTTTATTTAAATCAAGTCGAGAGAAACCTTTTGCTCCATTCAATTGTGTTATCAAGTCAGCAATGAGTGGACCTGGATGTCATACTTGTTGAAGTGCTTTGTTTGCCTGACACATGTCAATAGACATGCGTACAGCTCCTTCTCTGCCCTTTTTAAGCACTACTATGATGGTGGGGTTGGACCAGTGTTGGACCAGTGGAGGGCTCACTAATATTGTGCTTAAGTAATGATTCCTGTTCCTTTTCAACAGCTTCTTGTGAATGAAAAGCAATGTGTCTACTTCTCTGAGCAACAGAACGGATATCCTCATTGATATGCAGTTTTACTTGCATAGCCTTAAGCTTTCCTAAACCATGAAACATCAAAGGGAATTGGCTTACTATTTCTAGATGAGCATTCATGTTGTAATTAATAGAAATAGTAATTAATAGAAATCCATCCCATATTAGCAGCTGTATTGAAGCTGTGTAAACAGGCACTTGACTCTGTATCTTGAAGCACATGAATCGGTGCTTGTTCCTTGGATTTCTTATGTTTCACTATAGCTACAAATGAACCTTGACTCTTTATGGATGTCATTACAGCCCAAGCATACACTTTGGTCTTCAACGGTCTGAGCCACGGTAATGGCATTACATTTACTAACAAACCACTGTCAATGATCAAAGGTATTGAACATCCATTTATTTAAAATGTAATCCTAGGACAGTATTGCATGATTTTTCTACTTTAGTACGTTGACCTTTCGTTGACTGACACCATTCTTCAAGTGCGACCAATCCAACATGCACACGCTTCTCTGAAGTAAGCATCGACATGGCATAGTCACTTTCTTCACTTTCATTGATCATTGAGACGGATGAACTGTTTGACGATACTTTAGATGATCTTAATCCACGCTCACAAAGCCCTCCACGACACTGGACCAGCCTACCTCAATGAAAGACTTCACTTCCACAACCCGACCCGCCACCTCCGCTCCGCCGACCTCGCCCTTGCAACAGTCCCCCGCATTCAACGCACCACTTCCGGCGGCAGATCCTTCTCCCACCTTGCCGCCAAAACCTGGAACTCCCTCCCCACCAAACTACACAAGACCCAGGAACTCCTAGCCTCCAGAACGTGCCTCAAAACATGGCACTTCTGGCAGTAGCACCCCCTCTCCCCCAGTAGCCCACTTATCAAATTATTGATTGATTGATTGATGATGATCAACTTTGTTTAGTATTAATTTGCCTCAACTCATCATGCAGCTCGGCCTTGTGGGCGTGCGTTGAACATTGCTTCTGGAACGTTCTGGCGACCATTTTGTCTTTGCACAGTGACACTCTTATTTTTTCCTTCTCTTTGCATATCATCACAAATTGATTCTCTTTCCCACAGCCTTTACATATTTGCTCAATGGTGGGACCTTGGTGTGGAAACGAAAATCCACATCTACGACTTCTTTTTACATGTAGACATCAGTTTGTGTCCTTCAGTCTTTTGCATCCTGTTGATATTCAGACTCATGACTGGCTCGCTCTCGGTACCTCTGGACTCCATGTCAGCTGCTTGTCTCTCAGCACATTCCTCAGCTCTGGCAGTCATCAACACTCACTCCAGACTAAGGGCCATATTTATACTCTGGTTGCGCCGAATTTGCGTCGTTTTTTTTGATGCAAATTCGACGCAGAACTAACGCCAACTAACGCCATATTTATACTCTGGCGTTAGACGCTTCGGGCGCCAAAGTGCCCGGAGTGTGCGTCATTTTTTAGCGTGAACCCCTTCCTTGCGTTAATGATATGCAAGGGAGGCGTTCCCGTCTTAAAAAATGACTCCCAGGCCTTTACGTGGTATTTATACTCCCGGGCAAAAGAGACGCCCGGGAGTGGGCGTGGCCAAAAACGGCGCATTTGCGCCGCTTTTTAACGCCTGGGTCAGGGATGGCGTTAAGGGACAAGTGGGCTCAAAATGAGCCCAGAGTGCCCTCCCCTGCCCCCAGGGACCCCCCCTGCCACCCTTGCCCACCCCAGGAGGACACCCAAGGACGGAGGGACCCATCCCATGGACATTAAGGTAAGTTCAGGTAAGTATTTTTTTTTTTTTTTTTTGTGGCATAGGGGGGCCTGATTTGTGCCCCCCTACATGCCACTATGCCCAATGACCATGCCCAGGGGACATAAGTCCCCTGGGCATGGCCATTGGGCAAGGGGGCATGACTCCTATCTTTACAATGATAGGAGTCATGTTGATGGGGGATGGGCGTCGAAAAAAAATGGCGCAAGTCGGGTTACGACGATTTTTTCGACGCAACCTGACTAGCCCCATTTTAAGACGCCCATACGCCATTTTCCCCCTACGCCGGCGCTGTCTGGTGTACGTGGTTTTTTTCCACGCACACCAGGCAGCGCCGGTCTGCTAGCGCCGGCTAACGCCATTCAATAAATACGGCGCCCGCATGGCGCTTCAGAATGGCGTTAGCCGGCGCTAATTTTTTTGACGCAAAACTGCGTTAGCGCAGTTTTGCGTCAAAAAGTATAAATACGGCCCTAAGAGTTTCTCTCAGCATTCATTGACTTAATCAATTGGACAAGCATCCATCAATAACTCTAAGACACATAGGGGGTCATTCCGACCCCGGCGGTCAAGGACCGCCGGGGCCGGGGTCGGGGTCGGCGGGAGCACCGCCAACAGGCTGGCGGTGCCCCGCAGGGCATTCTGACCGCGGCGGTTTGGCCGCGGTCAGAACAGGAAAACCGGCAGTCTCACGCCGGTTTTCCGCTGCCCTCAGGAATCCTCCTTGGCGGCGCAGCTTGCTGCGCTGCCAGGGGGATTCCGACACCCCATACCGCCATCCTGTTCCTGGCGGTTCGCCCGCCATGAACAGGATGGCGGTATGGGGTGTCGTGGGGCCCCTGGGGGCCCCTGCAGTGCCCATGCCACTGGCATGGGCACTGCAGGGGCCCCCGTAAGAGGGCCCCACAATGAATTTCAGTGTCTGCTTAGCAGACACTGAAATTAGCAACGGGTGCAACTGCACCCGTCGCACCTTCCCACTCCGCCGGCTCCATTCGGAGCCGGCTTCCTCGTGGGAAGGGGTTTCCCGCTGGGCTGGCGGGCGGCCTTCTGGCGGTCGCCCGCCAGACCAGCGGGAAAGCCAGAATGGCCTCCGCGGTCTTTCGACCGCGGAGCGGCCATATGGCGGTTCCCGCCAGGCGGGCGGCGACCGCCGCCGGCCGGCCTCGGAATGAGGCCCATAGCTTCTGTATCATCAAATTCATTGAACTTACTGTGTTTGATGACTAAATTGAGGTTTTTCCACGTCAATAGTTTCACCAACTCTTTGATGTTTTGTGATTGTTCGTGATCATCGCTTGGAAATGGATTGAAATTGAGATTCAAATAATTTTTATTCTGACAGGACGTGACTCCTTTTTTTTTTTTTCAATATCTTTTTATTCATTTCAAACAATACAGGGTACTAAGCCAGTATTAATTACGCCAGTATATATCAAAAATGATATGTTACAATTTCTCAACCATATACTTATGGCATCTAATCATCTGCTTCTCACAGAAGAAAAGAAGAAACAAACAGATAGGAACCAAGAGACCGATGTTGCATGGAGAATAAGAATCAACGCCTGGTAGGCCGGTCCCATCATATGCCAGTGTCTCCAGTCATTAACGTTACATTATAGTATATTCAAATGACATTTATCATAATGTGGCCTCTAAATGGGAATAAGGGGGGATACAGCATGAACTAATTTTCAACAAAAAACCTGCTGGTACATAAGAAGTGGAGCGTCAGGCACCCTCAACCATGGTCACTGTAACCCTTCAGTCTCTGTTTTTTATACTCATTTACCAGAGTCGGGTGGGAAAACGGGAGGTACGTAGTCCAGGATCCATGCCTATTATGTATAATCTAAAGCATATCTGATATTTATTTCCACGTTGAGCTAACACCAGAATCTTGCAGTGAACACGGAGAGCTCTGTGAGGTCGGCTAGAGTATTACCAATAGTCAGAGGGCTAGGGCAAAAATTAGAGAGAACATCCATATAGTTCAGATCATGGGGACGGTCCATGTAGCAGGAATCTGTACAGTGGGTATATCCATTACTGGTAGGGTCACTCTAGGGATGTCCCTTCTCCAGTCTCTTGTGAGCTCAATTTATCTTCCAATTTCCCTAAATAGGTATCCCAAAGTGTTACCCCTCCGTCTCCACCACGCATACGCCTATCCTGGACTAATGAGTGGCCTCTGCCGTAGCCCAGCGTATCACCATTCGAAGCCAGACCTGTATGTCAGGGGGACGCGGTGCCTTCCATGACATAGCAATCAGCTGTTTAAACAATGCAAAGGCGAGATCAATAAATTTCAAATAGTAATTGGTCTGTTTATTCCTTTTAGTCACCCCTGACAGACAAAGGAGTGGGTCTAATGTGAGAGGTACATCTAGGATGTCAGACACGCACTGTGTGACGTGCATCCAGGTGCTGCCTATCTCCAGACATTCCCATGTCATATGTATGAAGGTGGCGTCTTTGTGACCGCAACGTGGGCATACCGGCTAGGTTCCTGGAAATATGCGGTGGAGTCAATGAGCGGACAAATATGTCTGGTGCGTATAATTGAATTGCATATATTTAAGTCTAGCATTACGTGAGATATAGCGCACCCGTTCTAATGCCATTTTCCACTGTTGGTCCGTCAAAGCAATACCCAATCCTCTATCCCACCTTGCTTTGCTACGAGAATGTGGTGCAGTCGGAGTCTCCCTTAACAGGGTATAAAAGTTAGATGCTGCTTTCTTTTCCTGACCTCGTGATAATATATAGTGGAGTCGTAGGTGTGTTGCCGGTTCTAGGGGGCCTACCTGCCATATTTGTTTCATGACCACACACAGAGCTACGTGGGCAAGAAACTGTCTGGGTTCTAATCGAAATACTGCGCTGGAATCTGTAAAGGAACGCAATCGACCTTCGTCATAGAGATCGCCGATGTGCAGCACCCCACCTTCCTGCCATGTGCTGAAATAATATATCTTTGTGAGATTGTGTACTTGGGGAATTTCCCATAATGGGAGGTTAGGAGAGTAAGGGAGTGGTTGTCGTTGGCGCTGAATATAGCGAGTCCAAATTGTCCTTGCCTTACGCATCAGCAATCCTGTGTCTGCTTTACCTTAATCCCGTCGGAGTAACCATTGCAGAACCCGTGCTTCCCCCACCATGTGTCGTACCATGGCCCCCTCTATGGCTTGACTGCCAGCCAACCAAGCCATCACCCACTGCAGCTGTGCCGCTGCATAATAGCGCTCCATATCTGGGATTGCCATACCCCCTTCAAGCAATGGGTACTGTAACACATCATAGGATACTCTTTTGCATCCTGAACCCCATATAAGTGTTATCAATAAGTTACGTATAGTATTAAAGAAGACCTTTTTGGGTGAAATCGGCAATGCCAAGAACAAATAAAGTAATCTACGGCGTACCAACATTTTTGCAATAGCTGCTCTACTCATGGGGGAAGGGGTAATCGCGTCTAGAAGGGTAAAGAACCACGGATATAAGACAGTGCTTTGTTATAATTACCCTCTACTCAGTCTGTTTCCGCCTGATAAGCATCAATCCCCAAATAGCGAAAGCTCCGAGTAGCCCATACTAGCCTCCCTCGTCCGAGCAATTGGTTCGATGTATCACTGGTTTTGCACAGGAGGAACACACAGGATTTACCCCAATTTACCTTGAGACCTGACAATTCACAAAATTGGTCCAGTATCACGAATAAACCAGTTAAGGCAGTGTCCGGCTCCCTTAAATAAATTAATACGTCATCAGCATATAGAGATGTAATATGCCATCGTCCATCTACCCAGAGGCCCCACTTACTGTCTTCCATCTGCAGGCGCGCCGCAAGGGGCTCCATGGTTAGAGCAAAAAGAGTACCGGAGACAGCGAACAACCCTGCCTTGTCCCTCTTTGAATGGAAAAGGAATGGCCTGTATGAACTCTAGCCTGGGGTGCAGTGTAAAGCAGTTGTATCCATTTTAGGAATTGGGGCCCTAGACCAAAGCGTTTTAGTGTCCACATCAAGTATGGCCAGCCTATCGTATGAATCACTTTTTCAAAGTCTAAAGATACTGCCACTGGATAGCTGTTAGCTGCACCCGTCTCACACCTGCAACACCGCCGGCTCCATTTGGAGCCGGCTTCAGTGTTGCAGGCCCCCTTCCCGCTGGGCCGGCGGGCGCTAACATTGTTAGCGCCCGCTGGCCCAGCGGGAAGATCGGAATGCCACCAGCTGTCTTTTGACCACGTGGCAGCTGATTGGCGGTTCCCGCCTGGCGGGCGGCGACCGCCGCCCGCCAGAGTTGGAATCAGGGCCATAGAGTTTCTTGATCCTAGTCCCGGTCACAAGGTTCATCTTATCTGTAAACCATATCCCACAATCGTAGCACTCCTTTACAGCAAGAGCCGTATATAGGAGAATGTCTCCAGACACCAGGGGTGGTATCGTATTGTAGATCCTTTGAATGACATACAGTATTGTGGGTCTGTGTCCCGTAAGTGCTCCCAGTTGCCTGCTGCATTCAAGGTGGTGACCCCATATAGTAGGTGATTCCCCAACCACCGGAACATTTACAGGGGAGGTCAATCTCCAATCTGGGGCCCCTAATGCTCAATCCAATTCTCAATCCAGCCCCGGGCCGATCTCCTACCTCACCACCGCAGTCCAGGTGGTTCCCGTGTGATACTGCTGCTGTGGGAATGTGCCGCAGAGGAAGCGCGGACCTTTGCTGCCTCTCCGACTCAGTGTCCTCCTGTGTCACCGTATGCACTGCCGTCTGTCTCCAAGCCCGAGGATCGCTGCGCAGACGTGCTTTAGGCCCCAGTCGGTAAGTGGGCCACTCCTCCTTCAGGATCGGCAAGTGTGCCACAAGTCGTTGCTCTCTGCTCACAATTCACTGATCCGCTCCCCGCTCTTCTGCGGGCATCCACTTCAATGTCGCTGAGTAAGGGGCGCTCCAGCACCTGTTGATTTGTGCGATCACCAGCCCGGTCCCTTCTCGCTCCAGCGGCAGGGCGTCATGGGTGAGGCTTGAATGTAGGGCCTCACAAGCCGCCGCTCTGCTCTCGCGCCACACCGGGCACAGCACCGCCGTGGGCTGATCTTCTACCTCACCGCCACAGTCCTGGCAATTCTCGAATACTACTGCCATCGTGGGAACGCGCCGCGTAATGGGCGCGGGTCTCCACCTCCTCTTCAATGCAGCTTCCTCCGGTGTCACCGTGTGCGCTGCTATTTTGCTCTGCACGATCACCGGCTCAGCCACTCCTCACCTCAAAGCAGCGCGTCACTGGTGAGGCTTGAGTTTAGGGCCTCACAGGCCGCAGTCGCAGTTCCGCTTCTCGCATTGCGCCGGACACAGCACCGCTCTCAGAGTTGCCGGAGGTCCCCCTGAGACCACTGCTCAGCTCCCTGCACAGGTCCCTCGAGCCTCGACCGCAGTCAATACCGCAACAGGATATTCCTCCGGGGTCCTCGCGGAAGTGCAATTCAAGCGTCTGCTCCGGCTGCCATCTTGACTCCGCCCCCCACAGGACGTGACTCCTTTGTCAGTTCAAGGAATTTTCTTTATCACTTCATTCACTCCATCATTATATACTATCAAGATTTTTGAGAGACTTGATCATCTTTTTGTGATCTGTCTCTTCAAGTGCATCAATGAAATCTTCACATGTCTCTTTCCAAGCAGTCCATATATGACCAATATTTTGCTTTTCGGTGGTATTGAAAGGTGGTGGTGGTTTCAGGAAGACAGCGGAATTGTAACTGCCCATAGGAGTGGCTGGCATTGAGGGTGGAGCTCTTTCAGATGCTATCAGCTGTCCCTGAGAATCTGCGTCATCACTGAGGCATGATGATGGATCAGCCTCCAGGTCATCCAGGACAGTCTTTGGAGTTTTGACCTTCTTGTTGGCCTCCATCAAAACCTCGTCACTCATGGAGACCTCTGAAGTTGTTCTAAGTTGCCACCTGGCAACTTTGGTGGTGTGCAGCTTCAGGTATTCAACATCTCAGTAAGCACAACCACAGTGCTTCTTCTTGGGTCTCTCTGCCTGGTGCTGAGGTTGTAATTCTCCAAATATTAAGACTCTGGTAAGTGTAATAACAGTATGCTTCCTTTTTTCTTATTCCATCAGCCAGAATTATTATTCGTGATCCTATGTTGTAAGTTATGATTGTCCTTGACTGCACTTTGTAAACTTGATTGTAGCTGCCTTCAGCATCATCGTTCCATATAATGTATAACTTGATTTTGCGTGGCAACATGGTACTTTTAGTATAGTCCTGGTTGTAGATTCCTGACCAACGATACATAGACTTCTTAGTGAAGCTTTCTTTCCCTTCACACCAGCTGGAGTTGCACTTTGACTCCACATATGTCAACCATCACTTCAACACTTTGACAAAAACACATGTGACATCCATGAGTAGTTTGTTTGGACCACATTAAACTCTCCAGGAGAGCACTTTCTTCTTCTTGTCACTAGTTGTAGCATCCTCTCCATCTTGAGTATGTTATGTTATGTTATGTTATAGGGATTTATGAAGGGCACAGCTACCCGAGGGCCTCCCACCGCTGAATGCAGGCCTTCAAAATACAGTCTAAAACGTATGCTCTGAATAGCCAAGTTTTAAGCAGTCTTGAAAAGGAAAACTCATGCCTGGTCAGCCGAAGGTTGAGGGTAAGGGAATTCTATAATTTACATCCCAAGTAGGCCATGGAGGTACCACCCCCTCTAGTTTTTTTTACAACTGGAAGTCTAGCTAATGCAACTGATGATAATCTAAGCTGTCTTGAGGGAAATTTGAAATAGCCTAATGATCTTAGCAGAGTGGGACCTCTATTGTATAAGGACCTGTGAATATAGCACAGAGCTTTGAACTTTATGATCTGTGCCACCGGAAGCCAGTGAAGAGAGGAGATATATCTAGGAGAAGTCAGGCAGCGGCATTCTGAACCACCTGGAGTTTTCTGCTTACATACTTTGGTGAGCTGAGGTATAAGGCATTACCATAGTCCAGCCGGGAGATAATAAGGGCCTGAACAATAAGGCCCATATTTATACTTGTTTTGCGCTGCATTTGCATCATTCTTTGATGCAAAAACGCCACAAACTTCCAAAATACAATTATATTTTGTAAGTTTGTGCCACTTTTGCGTCAAAAAGTGATGCAAATGCGGCACAAAAAAATTATAAATATGTTAAGTCTTTTAGCAGCAAATGGCAAGATTCTGAGGACTTTTGTCAGAAGCCTGAGCAGACTGAAACAACTTGCAGAAATCTTTTTTACATGATTGTCCATCGTAAGTCGCTGGTCCAGCCAGACTCCTAGACTCTTAATATTCTCTTTAGGGGAGGCAGATTCCTTATGGGGTCAAAGGTAAAAGAATGCAGCCCCAAAGGAAAATGATGCCCTAATATTTTTATTTCAGTTTTATCTTCATTTAACCTAAGTTTGCAGTCACCAAGTATCCACCAATGACTACGCCACACAAGGAACAGTAAATTACACGTCTTTATTCCTCTGTGTGTACCTATAAACTCCCACATTCTAAACCAATTACATTACATTTTATTCTTTGTCACACAGTTAAGTTGCCCGTTGAGAGACAGAAAAGTTCTATCCTCAAACATGCAAGACGCTACACATGGCACTGAACTTCTCTCTCTTATTTAGTAATTAATGGCCATATGTACGAACACATTTTCCCATAGACACAGAATGGGTAAAACTGCTTGCCACATCTGGCCCTAAAATTAATAATTTCACTTTTAGATCAGCTGTGTGCACACACACACACACACAAAACACATGTTGCAGTGTGTGTTTCCCATGTGGACTCATTTAAGAGGCAGTTCAATTTTTTGGGGTTACTGAAAATCTGTCAAAGGTTTGCCTGGCCAGTCCCCCACAGCCAAAGGAGTGTGATCTTTGTGCAAGGAGCAAAAATGTTCTTGAAGAGAAACCCAAACTAGATCTATTTATATTTGCCCAAACTAGGAAGAGGTTTCAAGTTGTTTTTCAGTGTGCGTATTGTTTTGCTACAATTTTCAGACTAAATTGTGTACTAGCTGATAGATCTGGTGTTACTTGATCTGAAGTTTTATTTTCAGCAGGGAAATCTTGGCATCTAGTGTCTGGTGGTATCTAGAACTCATGTTTTATGTAGTATGCTTAAAACTGAAAATTAATTATCACCACCCATGTATACATAGTTGCATGAGTCATGACTGTGGATCACCACTGCCACCATGAATGTTCTCGATTTCATTGATATAGCTTTCGCCCATCACATCCACCAAGATTTTCATTGAACTATTGGCCAATTCTATTTATCCATCATATACTCCTTGATCTCCATACTCACAGAGAAACAAAGAGTTTCTGACCTCATAATTCTCCAAACATCACACCAACATTCCGTCAGATCCTACTGCCTCGGTCTGCACTTATGAAATAAAAATACTAAAGAGTCTGGCGTTCTTAGTTTTTGTCAGTTCCATAATGGCAGAGCGGTACTCTTAATGGTCACAAGATGGTATCCCTCAATAAAAGGTAACACTTGTGGCAATTACACACTAATCCAGTTACTTAAACAAAGTTCACTCAACTATGTATCCTTTTGCAAATTATAATGGTGAGAACATTTGTTCACTGGCACACAGTAGTTCACAAAAGTATCACAAAGTAGCTCTCAGGAACATACCCTCTCATCATGCAAATACCATAAATGGCTGCACCACTCTCTTAAATAATCAGTGGCACAAAAATGTCTGGCTCAGTTACTCTGTGTGCCCCCTAAAAAGAAATGTTGAAAGGCTATGGGAGACCTCAGAATCTTAAAAAAATTGAATTGAAATAATACCCTACTCCAGGGATAACTGCAAATGCATTAAAATAAAAGCTCCCCCTTCAAAATAACTGGTAAATACAAATCTCCATAATGTTTGATCAGTCTCTTGACCCCATCCTCCCCAACCTAATTGTAAACAGACGTAAACTATTCTAAAACATCTATCAAATGTCATCAACAAAATGAGAAAGCAGCAAAATGTTTCAATAAGATGGCTGATGAAAAAGTTCAAGAAAACAAATAATCGCCCACCAGTTTTAGACTTCCCTTTCATTTCAGCATGACTACCACCACCATGCATGAATGCCAAATCAGCAGCTCTTTCTTCTCAATTTGATACTCAACAGAATTTGTAATGACTGGGCAGACATATTGGCTCCACACAACAACTCCTAACTTTAACAATCTACTTTAATAGAAAGAGCTTTACCAACTGTAGGAAATAGGGTTACTAGTTAAGGGGGGTGAAACCCTACTCAAGCAGCAACCACAATTCATGTTGGGGTGAAACACAAGCAACCCCCAAATTAAACTGTGTTTAACCCTCTGGTAGCGTGGCACAAAAGCAGCCAGGCTTAACTTAGAGGCAATGTGTAAAGTAATTATGTAGCATTTTAAACAGTAATAATATGAAAACACAACACAAGACATTCAGGCTGACTGCAATAGAGTGCAGGCTTGACAGAGGGGAAATGTTAAGCCCCCTGAACAAGAGTACCTTAAACCCTGGCTGTGGATTCTTCCATTGAGGATGCATTGTGTAGCTGCGGGCTGCAATGCAAAGGCCTGCTTTGAAGATGTGTCACACAGCTGTGGTTCCGATGAGCTGCGGGCTGTGATGCAAGGTCCTGCATCTGAGATGCATTATGTAGTGGGGGCTCCAATGCAGGGCTGCGAGGTGATGCGTCACACTACATTGGTTGTGCTAGGAATACAGCTGGGCTGACAGAGCACTGTCAGGATCACTTCCAATGGCCATGTCTGGGTGGCCCCACTTGGGGGGCAAGACTCACAGTAGACTGAGTCTAGGTGCTGGGTTCACATTGGTTGGATTTTTTCTGTCCCTGAGGCTCTGATCAAGAGGTCTGCCAACTAGCACTTGGAGTCTCTTTGGTGGTCCCGGGTTAAAGATGCAGGTCCAGTCCTTTTTACTGAGGCAGCCAGGCAGTGGGGCAGCAAGGCTGCAAAATAGCAGGGCCACAAAGTAGCAGTCCTTATTGTAGCAGAACAGCACATCAGCCTTCTGAGTCTTCTACACGTCTAGATGTGTACTTAAGAGTTGGATCTGAAGGTCCACTATTTTTTGTTGGTGCCACCTTTGAAGCAGGAGAAGTATTTAGAGATTTTCACCCCTAAAGGTACTTAAAATTACCTTCCTCCCTGCTCTGGGCCCAGCTTGTCCGGGGGCACAAAAGACTAGTGGTAAACCCTCTGTGAGAATGCTGGGGAGAGTCTTTGTGATGTCTAAGTGTGGTAGGTGACAGCTCCGCCCCACTATCAAGCCAGAGATGGTGTATACTGACAACAACTATTCTGAATTTGTCTCACTGCCTGAGAACAATACACAAAGGCCAAATCCAGCTACGCCAAGTCATGTGATCCAGCATACAGGCTGCAGGCACCAAATGTTTGGTACAAGAAAATGCCAACTTTTTAAACGCATCATTTTCATAACTGTAACTTAAAATCCAACTTTACCATTAAAGAGATTTTTTAATTACAATTATTTAGAGACCAAACCTGACATTTCTACCTGTTCCCAGTTCAGTTATCACTTATTTAACGTAATAAGATAACCCAATGTCATCCTTTAAAAGAGGCACACCTTACTGTAGGGAAAAAATCATTTTAGACCTTTTCATTATCAGGACATGTAGGATTTAAAAATACATGTCCACATTTTTAAATGCACGGGACCCTGCCCTATGGGCTGTTGAGGGCATACCCAGCGGTGACATATGTATAAAAAAGGAAGTCCTTGACCTGGAATTTTTTTTATCTCACGAGGTTAAAAAGGCAGTTTACAACTACACACACAGGCTGCAGTGACAGACATAAGACATGTTTCAGAAGGCTACTTAAGGGGGTGGTAGAATGAGTGCAGCAGGTCCAGGGATTGAATAGCAGACCATGTGTTCCTGTGGTAGTACTATAGGGACTTAAAAGCAAATTAAGTGTGCCAATCAGATGTAAGCCAAATTTATCATGTATAAGGGAGGGAGCACAAGTACTATACCACTGGCTATCATTGTGCAGTTAACTAAAAGCCAGAAAAAAAGGGTTCAGAAAACAGGAAGGTAAAGGGAAAATGTTTGAGGGTGACCATACAACTAAGTCCAACACTCACCCTCGTTGAAGAAGTGATAATTGAGGGAGCCAAGAAAATTCTAGAAATTTCTACTTCAAATGCCCTGGGCAGCACAAAATATAATGTTCAAAGCTGATAGTGGTATAACATCCCTAGATTCAGTGACCAGGAGGATATCAATGTGCAATGCAGCCAATACAAGCACAGCCACAATAAACCATGTTGATGATGAGTAATGGAACCAACGTGTTTAAGACAAAATCCCCTACAAGCACAATAATGGATACTGAAGGAGTGCACAGATTGGTCATTTGAGAACAAAAGCTCTTCATATGCAATTAATAAAGTTATTCTCTGTTGGAGGTGGCTCATTCTGGTTGGCTGAGGTGAGGCCCTAGCCAGGCAGAAGCTACCACTCCCGTCAGGGGTGGGTGATTACAATCACAGTACAACCTGCTTTCACCCCTGGGTGCATGGCACTGAACAGTCAGGCTTATCACAGGGGCAATGTGTAAAGCATTGGCACAGCACTCTTGCACAATAAATACACTGAGCATCACAAAAGAGACTTCACACTAGGCGTAGCTAAAGAATGTTTGTATTCAACAGACATATTAGCTAACACAACATTAACATCATAAATCTAGGCATAAATCACTTTCAGAAATATTACTATAAGTACTAGGCCTAAAAGTGTCAAAAAAATATTAGCAATATGTACACTTGAGAAAAATCTTACATTTCCTCCCAGGATCCTAATGCAGTGCAAAACATTGTCAGTATGAGACCCACCCCAGCAAGTATCCCAATTCAGTATTATACAGTTCTAGGGTGCACCCTGGTTCACAAGTTTGACAGCAATGTGTACTCACAGATAATTCCAGCACTTTTAAATAGCTCTGCAGCCTAGGACCTAAGAACCAATGACAATTGTGATAGCCTTTTGGCAAGGAAACAACGTGTATGGCAACACTGCTGTGCAGTGTAGTCAATAGCAGGCAGCCATGGATATCCAGCAGACTCAAATAGCATGCACTCGCACACACTCACTCTCAGCACCCTAATGGAGTGCACTGATATCCAGCAGGTCAATTGTACTGTACTCACAGACCCCATAGGCCCAATCATCCCTCCACCCATTAAACAATCCCTACTACCCTGCCCCCCATGAGCTGGCGATCACAATAGTCACACCAGTACACAAACAGTTACCAATTATGTACCTCTCTGGAATGAGGCACAATGTCTGGTGTACGATGACTTGAGTCGCACCAGACAATTCTGAATATACATGGAAGGAGACCAATGCCATACCTCCCTGGAATGAGGCACAACGTCTAGTACACAATGATGTGAGTCACAGTATACAATTCCACTCACACACAGAAAGTTACCAATGCTATACCTCCTTGGAATGAGCACAATATCTGGTGCACAATGACTTCAGTCGCATCAGACAATTCCAATCACCCATGGAAAGCTACCAATGTCCATACCTCCCGGGAATGAGGCACAACGACTGGTGCATGATGACCTGAGTTTTCACCAGGCAATTTTAAACACACATGGAGAGTTACCAACATACGTACCTCCCTGGAATGAGGCACAACATCTGTGTGCGTTGACTTTTCGTTGAACCAGACAATTCCTTCCACATACGATAAGATGCAATTTCAGTGGTTCGACAAGTGGTAGAATGCGACACTGCTCCAGGTATGCCCCCCCCCCCGGTAAGCCCCCAATTCAGAGGATAGCAACCTGTGAATCGGACACCGCAATAGCAGTCGGCGTGTCCCAGGAGAAAACAAAGTGGGTCTTGCGCAGTCTCACAATCATTGAATCCGCTCACAACCAACACGACCCTTATGCGAGTACTGGCCCCGCGAAGAAGGGCCATAGTCCTTGAATTCAGGTAGTACTTTGAAGGCTCTGCACCAGGCAATCAGGTCTTCAGGCTCAATACTTAGTTCCATGCTCACACTGCTGCTGCCAGGTGTAATCCAGCAGATAGTGTAGGCACTTAGGAGGGCACTGTTCGCCAGATGATACAAGTAGAAGGTGTAGGTCTCTTGCAGGAGGTCTTTGATATCCTTGAGACCTCCACCGGAAACAAGGGGAAAGCTAACAAGCGCTTGGAGAGCACATTTCAAAGTGCCACACAGCAGCAGGCAGTCTGCCAAGCCACGATGCAGGAAGGGTGTGATGTCCCTTCCAAGGGCAGTAAATACTCCTGTGCACAACAGATTCCTCTGGCAGTGTTTACCACACAGTCCAGGATCTCTGGTCCCATGTCTCTGCAAGTGTATCTCTAATTTGTTGCAGTGGGGCACCAGAAGTTATATTGTAGTGTGCCTTTGAAGTTGGGGGTTGTTCAGAGGTTTCCCCTTTGAACCACAGATGTCTCCCCTAAATTTTAGTCCTCCCTGCCATGGGGCCATGGAGTGCAGATCTTAATCTTGATTGCTGCCATGATATAGCCCAAGAGGCCAAGAGTCAAAACCTCTCCCTCCAATCTATCGAGCCAAGCCCTCAAATGGCAGAGGTCTGTCATTCCAGTTGTGTGACCAAGGTTTATAGCTGTCACTTGGTAATGTACTAATGTGCTCCCCAGCCTCCAATGTGGAATAGAGTTGAATTTACAAAGACACACAAAGCATTTTAGACCAGAGAAATGCCCACTTTCCAGAAGTGGCATTTTGCAGTGCTTATTGACAAAACCACATATACCATAGGAAGGGGTGTGTTGGGACAATTTCAATGATAGAAAACATTATGAGGCTGCTCCACTGCAACCCACTATTGCTGTTAGAAGTAATGGTAAACTTTCCTCATGTTAACTTATGGGAAGAGCAGTCCTCACTGGAAGTGAAAACACACATTGGTATGCTTAACTCCCTGGGCAAATGTGCCCTCACTCACATAAGCCTGCAATGGCAGGCTGGACATGAGTTTAAGAGCACCCGAAGGTGCAAGTGCGCCCATACAGGCCTGCTGTAACGGGCTCAGTACATATTGAAACACCATTATGCAAGTGCACACACATTGGCCTATAGTGGCAGGCTCAGTACATTTTAAAACACCAGTGTGCAAGTGCATAGGTACTGGTTAGTGTCACTTCCTAACACATGTAGGAAGGGCGTGCACCAGATAATCTAATCACTCACGGAGTGTCACTAGTTCCAATCCTCACCAGAATGAGGCACAACATCTGATGCGCGATGACCTGAGTCGCTCCAGATGATGCTGATTACCCACAAAAAGTTACCAAATGATGTGCCTTACTGTAATGAGGCACAACATCTGGTGCAAGATGACTTGAGTCACACCAGATAACTCCAATGGCACATGAAAATTGACCAATGCCGTACCTCCCTAATATGAGGTACAACATCTGGTGTGCAATTACTTGAATTGCATCACACAATTCCATTAGCACAAGGAAAGTTATCAATGCCATCCCTAGAATGAGGAGCAATGTCTGGTGCGTGATGACTTGTGTCACAACATACAATTCTGATCACACACATAAAGTAAGAAATGTCTGTACCTCCCTGAAATGAGGCACAATGCCTTTTGTGCAATGACTTGAGTCGCACAAGACAATTCCGGCCACACACACTGCTCGGTTACACCCCAACCTCAAAGGGTTACAACCTGTTAATCGGACACCACATGCAATTAGTGTGCAGTCTGCGTGTGGCACAAGGGAACTGCAGCATGATCAACAAAGGGGGCCATGTGGGTTCCCACAACAGTTGAATTTGGTCTGAACCAACAAGACGCTTATGCACGTCGTGGCCCCACGATGAAGAGCCACAGTCCTTCAAAGTGGGCAGTACTTTGAAGGCTCTGCACCAGGCAATCCGGTCTCCAGAAACAATACCTAGTTCCACGCTCACACTGCTGCTTCCAGGTGAAATCCAGCAAACAATGTAGGTGCTTAGGAGGGCACTGCTCTCCAGATGACACAAGTAGAAGGTGTAGGTCCCTTACATGAGGACTTTAATGTCCCTGAGACGTCCACCAAGAACAGGGACAAGCCAACAAGCTCTAGGAAAGCACACTTCAGAGTGCCACACAGCAGCAGGCAGTCTGCACAGGCCAGCCACAATGTAGTAATGGTATGTGGTCCCTTCCAAGGGCAATAAATACTCCTGTGCACAACAGGGTACTCTGGCAGTGTGCACCACGCTGTCATAACATCTCTCGTTCTCTGACGAAACTGCTGGATTTCGGGCACCAGCATCTCTGCATTGTAAGTGACTGAGTCACTCCCACACCAGTTTGCAGCTATCGCCCAACCCTCCAGGCTCACTAGCAGCACCTCACCAAAACCCAACCTGTAAAGGTAATTTGTGGCAGCCTTGCATGAACTCTGAAAACCCCTCAGGCAAATTGTGGTGGAAACAAGCCTTACCCTTTTCTCTCTACAAATAAGTCTCTTACTCAGCACACAGGCACAGAATGAGATGCAGGACAGTTTTCAATACATTTATTGAAAAAACTGCAATTTATGATAAAATGCATGAGCTGCAATGATTAGGATAGTGAGGAATACCAAAAACAGGATTGTGAAAATCTGAGATGTAAATATGAACAACCCCAACATTTTTTCATAACATAAGCACACAATTCTTATATAAAAGCCTAATCCTCAGCCCCTAAGTGATAGCATGGTGATGGAAGCCAAATCTGTCTGTATAGTGTCCATGAGAAGAACACCCCACTCCCATTACCTTTACATAAGGTCAGGGTGTCAGTCTCCCAAACAGGATCCATGGAGACACAAAGGCTGAGATCAAATGAAATTCAGCATGCAGCAGGGATGGAAATTCTGGCTAGAACCCCTTTAATGCCCTTTGTTCTACAAGATATGTTTATTTGGAGGACATGTTTATGTTCTTGCACAGAAACCTGACACAGGTATGTTCCTAAACGCTGGACTGTTTACGAAGGCTTGGGGCAGGCAATACAAAATATTCTGTGAGCATGATAACTGGGTAAAAGGTCACAGGCCACAAACCTAGGCTAAGCTATCACTGTGCCCAAGCGACTAACTAAAATGGACCCATGACACCCTCACCTATTGCCGTAACAAGGGTGCAAAGTTCAAGCCGTAATATTAAAAATGCTCTAATAAAAGCATGAAAACTTTAAAAGAATAGCTAAAATCTAAATTGAGAAGCCAAGCAGGCCAACAGACAGGTCTAATTAAAAGACAATTTGGTATCACATTTTACTTTTGAAAAAAAAAACGATGTTCGAATTCTAACAATAATCATGTTCTTCCAAAAATCTCCGATGTCATCAAGGGAGATCGAGACCAAGTAGGATTCCACTTCAGCAGGTGGCAAGTTGATCAAGATATTAGAAGAAGGATCCACAGAGCAGAAGTGTGTAGAAGCCTCCTGTGCACATTGAACTGCATAGGTAGCACTGCACATTGTGCCAGATGTCGTTGGAGCCAGCAAATACACAAACAGTGGCTCATAGGATGCCTCACAAATCAACTGCAGTTTCAAGGGGCATGTTTGTGAATTAACCCTCTTCAAGAACATTAACAGATCCTTGTCCACAGGAGGTGCAGACTGCATGGCAAGGCACACTTTAGGTGCACATTCGAAGAGGTACCAGAAGCAGTGGAAAACTGGCTAAACACATGTCGAGAGTGATCTGAATGTCAAAGACCAATTTAGCTCCAGCTACCCAAGCAAGTAAGTTAAGAAATACTGCATCATGCATTCACAACACAGCTGGGCTGGTGGTAGTGCCATCACTCCATTTTTCAGAGAGCCCAGCCACAGCATATCAAAAATAGAAGCAGCAGAATTCCACCAATTAGTGCCAAAGTTATAGGGAATCTGCCAAGGACATTCCAAAAGAGTGAGTGCATGGCCACAGGTATCACTCCTAACATGGTCTCGAAGGTGTTAAGGAATCCAGAATCAACATACTCAATGCATTGAATATCCTGGTGACCAATTCTCCAAAATGCTTTGGGAAGTTAGTATTTAATAGGGATTGTATCTTGGCCTATGGCCTTGATATCTGGAGACTGTACATCTCTCTGGCTGATGTCAGGGCCACATGTATTTGGAATAATAGTGCCTTTAGTCTGGTCAGCTTGTCAAAGTTTACATTAGAAGTAGCAATGTTGGGCTTCAAGTCTGCTACTTTTATGTCTAGTGTGGGGAGGACCAAAACATGGCTGCAACAAGTTACCATTTGAGTAACTGAAATCACGTAAGCGAATCCCAGCTTCATTCCACCACTGCTTTGATCATTCAAAATCACATAACTTCAATTAGAAAGTATCTGAAATACTGGAAGAATCAAAGAGATCGGAGTACCCTTTAGATAGCATGCCAAATTCGCAACCTCGCAATCTGCAAAATCCATGCAAGGACACCTACTTACAAATCATAGAATGATTGAGTAGTCTCACATTTGCTTCCACTAAGATAGACCTCTGTTTCGCCATTCATACACTTGTAATTGAAAGGCAACTCCCACACTTTGTGTATGTAGCTGTCTCCTAGCCTTACAAACATGCCTACTGCAAAATGCTTTAAGCATTTCATGAAATGAAAGGTGGAAATTGGCAGATTTATTACTCCATGTGTCAGCAATACAGGCGAGGGGACTTCTGCGACACTGAAAGGAACCTTTTCTAATTTCTCAATGTTAAGCATGATGCAACTCTCTTCGTTTTTAGCCAATATCCTTCATTGTCTGGACACATTAAAAGTGGCAAATAATTGAGTAACGTTAACGTGCTTCCAGGGCATGGAGCTACATTTCAGAACTTGCAGTTTCCAACTTAACTGAATGATGGAACACAGCTGGCTTTGTTTATGTTATAAAGAGGACACGTCATTCTCAGTTATTTAAATTGCAGATGAGACAATATTATCTAAGGTGTAAATTCTGTCGGACAGAGTGTTCATGCCATTATCAACAAAAGATATAGGGGGTTATTCTAACTTTGGAGGAGGTGTTAATCCGTCCCAAAAGTGACGGAAAAGTGACGGATTTACCACCAGCCGTATTACGAGTCCATTATATCCTATGGAACTCGTAATACGGCTGGTGGTATATCCGTCACTTTACCGTCACTTTTGGGACGGATTAACACTCCTCCAAAGTTAGAATAACCCCCATAATCTTTTCCATGTTTTCTTTATCAATCTGCCTTAAACATGCAGCAGCTTCCATCTGGGAAAGTTTCCAGATTTCGTTAAATATGGCACACAGGAAACACTTTGAGCGTGGCTTCCTGGCTCCTAACAGGAAATCTTGTAGATTTACATCCTCAGACAGGAGACTAAGGTGTTCTTTTACAGATTTTAGAGTGGAGGAATGCAACCATTGTTGGCACAGTTTACCCACGCTGCATGTAGTAACAGTACCTGAATGTTGAGCTGAGACAAAGCGAGGCTTGCTCTGAAACCAGCAGAGGAATAACCAAAACGTACCTCACTCTCATCTGTGTCTAATAGCCACAATAACCACTCGCCGGGACTTGAAAGTGAAGAATTAAAAGTACCATTCTAAAACCAAGCAGTTAGTTGTTCTTCGGTGAGATTTGAAAATGTTTGCCAATTGTGAAATTTAGCAGGTGTTAGGATACTGGGTATATTCAATTCTTTTATTTTTGCTAACCCCATACAGGATGTTTGCTGGAAGGTTTCATTTAAAAAGATCATTTGTAAAGGAAAAAGGCATGCTCTAAACAAAGCTTCTCTACCCTGTACTTGCCTATTTTCTGTTACCCAGACACATCAAGACGGGAAACAAATGATTCTAAGTAAATTCATTTTGTGTTGGTTAGCAATAGCTTTTTCATTCTGGAAGGCGGCAGTTTAAAATAATACAACACATCATTGCTGGTGTCATGCACAGAAAAATATGAAACTTGTCTACACATATTTTGGGACTCCCCACGGACGGTGTTGAACAATGTTCCCACTGTGTGTGTTTGTAAACTAATCTCAGGGCACTGTTTTGGTGCGGAAAGGAATGTCCTTCAGTGTTAACAAAAAAGTTCACCATAATTTGCTGTGTTCATATACACATCTTCACCTTCAAAGATAGTGTAGTATTCAAGCTCAGATAGCATGGAATCAACTTTTTTAACACCCCAGTCATCTGAAACAATACCAGGTGTAATAACATCACTCATTAAAACTTTAAACACATATGGAATTTGAATAACCTCAGAAGGACTGTATATATCAAATGGTACAAAGGAAGATTCCAACTGATCTTGTCAAAGTTCCAAAGGGATACAGCTTTCACTGAAAAAGAACTACCTTCCCACATTGCTTTCCTGAAACGGGGCATGTTGATCAATGAGGCGGTGGAGGATCTAAGTGCCCTCTGAGGGGTATAGGGTGTTATACATCGGCTGAGAAACAGCAGGCCTTTATTATAGAGGGCTTTGTGTGTCATGCAAATAGCCTTAAAATTAATCAGTTGTTTTATGGGGAGCCAATGGAGTGAGGCCCGTGAAGGTTTAGCAGACAAATGTCTGGGCGTGCTCGTTAGCAGGCGTGCAGCAGCGTTTTGCACAACCTGCAATCTCTTCATTACATAGCCTAGGAGAGCTAAGAAAAAGAGAGTTAAAACGGGACAGTATCAGGGCCTGAAAGATGAGTCTTCCAGCTGAAAAAGGTAGGACTTTGAGAATTTTCATCATGGCTCTTAGTAAGCCGAAAAACAGGTTGCAGACAGCTTTTTAGATTGGTAGTCCATCATGACACGGGAATCTAACCAGAAGCCTAAGCTCTTTAAGTTTTCCTTGGGTGGACGAAGATTTTTAAGATCTTCCAATGCCAGAGGTGGAGACTTGAGGAGACCTTGGTTTCCAACTATCAATACTTCATATTTTTCATCATTTAGTTTAAGTTTAGAATTAGTCATCCATCTAGCTACATCCTCAAGACAAGAAGATAAATTGGTTTGAACAATATTACTGGTACTGGAAAGAGAAACTACCAGCTGGGTATCGTCGGCATATAATACAAAGGAGAGGCCATAGAGTTCAACAATTTTAGCCAAGGGGGACATATAGATATTAAACAGAGTGGGGCTCAACGAGAAGCCTCGAGGGACCTTGCATATGAGGGAAAATGTATTGGAGAAGAAGGAGTGATCAAGGACTTGGAAAGTTCTATCTTTCAGGAAGGAGGATAACCACCTTAGTGTGGTACCTTCAATTCCTATTGATAAAAGTCTTTGATGTAGTATACTGTAGTCTACAGTGTCAAATGCAGCACTGAGGTCTAATAAGAAGATATCTGCATGTCCGCCTGAATCCAGGAGTTGGCGAGGTTCTTCCATAACGGCTAACAGAGCTGATTCTGTGCTATGTTGTGGTCTGAAACCCATTTGTGAAGGATAGAAGAGTTTAGCACCTTCAAGAAATCACATTAGTTGATTGTTGACATGTTTTTCAATTATCTTCGATACATTAGGAAGGAGAGCAATAGGTCTAGAGTTACTAAAAAGGGTTGCATCAAGTTTAGTTTTTTTTAATAGAGGCATAACAACTGAATGTTTCCAATGTTGGGATACAAGACCATATGTTAGGGACTGGCTCAATATGTCTTTGAGTATGGGAGAGATTATGTTCAAGCCCAAAGCTAAAACATGAGGGGGGGTGCGATCTAAGGGGGATCCAGACTTTATAGTGTGCAGATATTTAGTGACTAAAGATTCTGTTACAGGTTGAAGAAAGAAAGTGTAGCTCTGGGAGATTGTGAGTTGTGGTGTAGATGCCAATCTATCTTTTGAGGGAGAATAGAAAGGAAAGTTGAATAAGGCCCTCATTACGACTCTGGCGGTCGGTGATAAAATGGCAGTAGTACCGCCAATAGGCTGGCGGTTCTTACCGCCAAATTATGACCATGGCGGAAAGATCTCCGATAGACAGCCAATGTACCACACCGACCACCAGGGCGGAAACAACAGCCACCACGGCGGGAGCTGCCTACAGTCAGGCGGAAGTCAATGTTCCGCCCACCATATTATGACCAGACATTCCGCCACCTTTTCCGGGGCTGGTCCAAAGACATCAAAAGCCTGGCGGAAACTGAGCTCAGAAGTGAAAGGACTCACCATTGGAGACACAGGGAACAACCACGCCGCCATGGAACCAGAACTGCATGTTTTTCCTATGATATTCTACGTTCTGCTCCACCACGAATACCAACCCTGGCGAAGACGACGACGGTGAGTACAGCCGCCTAGCACACAAGGAAGGGGGAAGGAAAAAGAGCGTGACACACACACACGCACAACACACACCCCACACACACACACACCATACACACAACCAGATGCATTAAAAAAGCAATTTGACCCCGTAACGTGGATGAATAATGCAAGGACAAAACAGTTTCGCAAAAGTGTTTGTAATAAGTTCAACATTGTAGAAATAATAAGTTAGGCAAGATAATAGATATGTACGTATGCACAGAAAATGGGACACAGCTCAGTCCACAATTTTCGTAGGCCACATGGCCACAGGACAAAGTGCAAGGCCACACATGTCATCTGCTTCAACAACAGAGAGAACACTGCAGGGGCATCAGTTGGTAAATAGGCAAGCACCTCAAGGGGACAGGGGACTGGTTATGGAGGGGCCAAAATGCCCTGTGCTTGGTCCTGGGGATTGATGGGCCACAGTCTCTAAGGTGGGTATCATACCCACTGGTTCTGGAGGGGGCAACGTGCCCTGTGCTTGACCCTAGGAAGTGATGGGCCACAGTCCCTAAGGTAGGTGTCATACCCACGGGTTCTAGAGGGGGCAACGTACAATGTGCTTGATCCTGGGGAGTGATGGGCCACAGTCTCTAAGGTGGGTGTCATAGCCACTGGTTCTGGGGGGGGCAACATGACCTGTGTTTGATCCTAGGGAGTGATGGGCTACAGTCTCCCATGTGGGTGTCATAACCACTGGTTCTGGAGTGGACAGGCCGTACAGCAGCCCATGGATGCAGGATTACATCCCGTCTGCTGGCGGTGACGGCTGCACAGTGGTGGTGCTGCTGGTGGGGGGAGGCTCCTGCCCATCCCCTGCAACCTCGGACGGCTGCATAGTGGTGGTGCTGCTGGTGGGGGAAGGCTCCTGTCCATCCTCTGACCCCTTGGATGGCTGCACAACCATGGTTGGTGGTGGGGACTCCGTCACAGTTCTTGGTCCAGGCTCCTTGCCCTTCCTGCCTGCTGGTGCAGGCTCCTTGCCCTTCCTGCCTGCTGGGGCGGCTCCTTGAACTTTCAGCCTGCAGGTGCAGGTTTGTTGATCTTCCCGCCTGCTGGGGGAGACTCCTTGGCCTTTTGTGTGCAGGCTCCTTGCCCTTCTCGCCGGCTGGGGCCCCTAGAGGCTTGCTGGTGCAGGCTCCTTCCCCTTCATTACATGTGGCCTGGTTCCCTTTCCACCACAAGGGGGTGGGGTTAGGAGTGGGCCCGTGGACTGTGTGGCTGAGGTGCTTTTCTCGATTTGTGATACCCTGCCCATATGTGCAGGATGGGGGTAGGGGTAGGGAAGAGGTCAATTGTGGATATGAAACATTTTTTAGGGACATTGGGGCGGAAGAGGGAGAAGGAATGGGAGTGGAGGATGAGGGAGTGGTTGTTGGAGGTGTCTGTCTGCTGCTTTTTGGTGCAGGTGCATGGGCTGTATGCTGTTGTGAGGTGGGTGTCTGAGTGCTTGCCTTTGTGTACCTTAAGGGGGGGACAGACAGTGGGAGAGGACTCAGGGGTCGTGTGCATGGCTGTTGTGGAGGTGTCTGCTAGTGAGATGTGTGTTCTACTTGGTGTGGTGATGATGCTGGAAGTGGATGATGATGTAGTGCATGCAGGTGTGTGTGTGGACGTGGCTGGGAGGGAGGTGGTGGAGGGGGAAGAGGGGAAGACAGTGGAAATAGTGGATGTTGGTGTGTCTGCAACTGGATGGTGTTTGTGTGAGTGCCTGTGGGATGAAGTGTGGTGCTGGTGTTTGCCTGAAACACTCTTGGTTGTTGTCTTGTGTGTGCATGGTCGTCTGCATGTGTGCTTGGGATAGGTTTGGGTTGAGGGGAGTGGGACTGGGCAGTGGAAGTTGGAGGGGGGATGGTAGAAACAGGGACAATGGCTGGCATCAGAGAGGCCAGAACCTGAATTGATCTCTGTTGGGCCGCCAATCCACTGTGAATGCCCTCCAGGAATGCATTAGATTGTTGCATCTGGGCTGCCAGCCCCTGGATGCAATCACAATTGTTGACTGCCCTAGAGAGATGGATCTCGGAGGTCAATAGCCTCCTCACTCAGGGCAGCAGGGCTAACTGCGGCAGGGCCTGAGCTGCCTGGTGTGCAGGAGATGCCCACCCTCCTGGGTGAGCGGGCACGGGCAACTTAATGAGGGGCTGCTGGGAGGGCAGTGCTGGTACAGCGGGTGGTGGCTGTACCTGTAGCTGGGGTGGTCACAGAAATGTCCACCACCACCAGGGAGCTTCCATCGGAGGAGGTATCTGTGTCTAAACTGTCCCCTCCAGTCTCCGCCATGGTGCTCCCCTTGCCCTCCGTCCCCCTGGTGCCCTCAGCGTCGGTGGACTCTGCCTCCTGGGTCCTGTGGGATGCAGCTCCCTCCGTAGCCGGTGCCTCTGCTCCTCCGCCAGATGATGCTAATGCACATAAGGACAGAATGACAAAACAAGAAAGGGGGGGTGAGAGACAAAGGATACACTGGGTCAATGGCTGTACCAACACCACAGTTGGCGTACACAGCACCCTCACACACAGGGAACAGGACTACGCAATATGCATTGCACTACCAGAGAAATAGCATGCCTCCAAGCATGGGGAGGGGCACACTCCGCCAAATGCAACACACCTGGGACCCACGCAGCCCTGACCAGTAGTGGATGCCTACGAGCTAGGTAGCTAAATTTGCCCTTCTGCACCCTAGCCACCAGGGGACCTACGCTGCAATGTCAGGCTTGGCCTAGGGGCACCCACTGACACACATCCCCCACCCGGATACTACCCTACCATGGGTAAGTTGTAATGATGGGCACTTTACTCACACCCTAGTGGCTGCTGTGATGCCCTCAAATCCCCATCCAGCTCAGGATAGCCCACCGCCAGTATGCGGGCCATCAGGGGGGTCAGGGTTCTATGGGCACCCATTCCTCATTGGGAGGCCATCCCCCGCTGGGCCTCCGCCGTCTTCCGTGCCCAGCATCTCAGGTCCTCCCACCGTTTGTGACAGTGGGTGCTCTGTCTGCCATAGACCCCAGGGTCCGCAACTCCTTGGCGATGGCACGCCATGTACCCTTCTTTTTATGGGTGCTGACCTGCAGAGGCAACACACACAGGAAAATAGCATTAGACAAACAGTCCTGCCTGTTACACGTATGACGCATCATACCCCTTCACATTACAATTTACACACACCTGGCCGAGCACACACCCTGTGGGCTGCCAAGAGGACATCCACCCACCCCCATTACACAAGGCCATAAAACACCCAACTCCATATATTCATGCCACATGCATCGTGCTCACAGTGTACTCACCTGTTGGTCTGGAGGCCCATACAGCAGTCCATACTGGGGTAGGACCCCATCCACCAGTCTCTCCAACTCCTCCGAAGTGAATACTGGGGCGCTTTCCGCAGTCACATGGGTCATGGTAGGTTCCAGACACAGGTCACAGCAGCACATGCAGTGTAGGACCTCTCCTATGGAAGGTCAGGTAACAAGTGAGGAATCAGATAGAAAATGGCGGTCACGTCTGTGGTGGTGCATACCGTCACCACCGGCATTGTTCACCATTGGCCACTGTAACCCATAGGGCCCAATGTTAGCCAATGAGGATTTGCACAGCGGTTCCCGACCGCCTCCCGCAACGGCGCACAACAACAGTGGAATTACCTCAATTCCACCTGTCCCTCCACACAGGACAGGTGGATGCCATTTCAGGCTGGGAGGGGCATGCCCTGGAATAATGCTGCATCACGGGAGATATTAGCACACACTGGACAAATCACAATGACCCATTTCATGTTTATAGGATGCAAAGCTCTGTTCTGGTTCCTTTGTTCAGTTTGTGACCGACTCCTCACTCTTGTGTCCCTTAGATACCTACTGCTGCACATAAACAGGAGATGGAGATATACCCCTGTGTACAGACCCTTGGTGGACTAGGCTACACTGGAGGACAAACTAAACTACTTTTCACTTGGATAGCACACTACTCACCAATTAGGGTCTCAAGGCACTGTACGCGTATTGCTGTCGAACCCCTCCTGGCTTTTCCCTGTGACACGCCCACTCCTGGGCAAACCCCAGGGTGAAGCCAGGCATCCAAGCTCTGTCAGGGTCATTGTGGAGATATAAGCAAGCTATTGCCCAGAGTTACAGAGTGGGACCCATTAATTAGATTAGGCACTGAGACAAGAATTATCTGGTCCAAGGGAATTGAGCCCAAGACCCGGGCCAGACCTCTGCATGAGGGTCTGCCACTCTAACCATTGTGCCACACTTCCCCACATAATACTCCCCTTTAAACTGGACACGGCAATAAATCACTGAGCTGGGTGCCCAATTGGAGCCTGACCTGATATCTGCTCTCTGTCACCCCAATTGGACCCCCCCTCTTGTGCAAGTGCTATCTGTACTCAATTTCCTGGCAACTGGTTCTTTCCAAATGACAGTGGGCTTGGCAGCAGGCATGTCACAGCCAATGTCCTCAATAGTGCTGACAAGAGTGTTGTCTCACCTGATAAAATACATGTGCAGCCACATTGTTTTCCCCCAGGTTGAGGATTTGCCCACAGTGAAGGCAGAGTTTTATGCAATGGGACATATCCCAACATAATTGGGGTGATTGATGGAACACATATTGCATTTGTCCCCCCCCCAGCAAAATGAGCAGGTGTTCAGGAATCGTAAGAGTTTCCACTCTATGAATGTTCAGATGGCGTGCTTGGCGGACCAATACACCTCCCACGTCAATGCTAAGTATCCTGGGTCAGTGCAGGATGCCTATGTCTTGAGGAATAGCAGCATACCAAATATGATGGGCCAACTACAGAGGCACAAGGTGTGGCTAATAGGTGAGCCCTGGTTCCCACCCAGGGTATGTTGATGTATGGGTATGGTGTGGGCCATATTGGATAGTGGATTGCAGGTTACTCTGGTTACCCAAACCTATCATGGCTACTGACCCCTGTGAGGAATGTCAGGACAAGGGCAGAAGAACGTTATAATGAGGCACATCGGTAAACCAGAAGGATAATTGAAAGGACCTTTGGCCTCCTGAAAGCCGGGTTCCGGTGCCTCCATCTAATAGGTGGATCCCTGTGCTTCTCACCCAAGAAGGTCTGCCAGATAGTGGTGGCATGCTGCATGTTGCATAACCTGGCTCTCAGACGACATGTTCCATTCCAGCAGGAGGAGGAGCCTGGAGATGCCTCTGGGGCAGCAGTAGACCCTGTGGACAGTGAGGAGGAGGAGACAGAGGATGAGGATGAGGACAACAGAAACAATGTGTTCCGACAATACTTCCAATGACACATAGGTAGGACAGTGTTACTTCACATTTCAATGATGTTTTTTTAAATTTGTGTGCCAATGGCATGCTGATATTTGCAACTTCTATGCCTACTTACTGTTCCCTCTGGCAATTCATTTTGCAGATGTTAGTGACCTGGTATATACTCCTGGTGTGATCACTGCCAGCTACAGGTCATTTATCTATGCTCATTCTCTGTAAAGTCAATTTGCAATGTTTGTACCTGTTACAATTAATACATATTTGATATACATGACATACTCCAAAATGTTCTTTTTTCAAAGGGTGTTTATTGAAGTGGTAATCTATGGAGGGGCAAGTGCAATGGGATGGGCGTGATGGTGGAGGAAAGTCCAGGGTATTGTTCCAGTCTTTGTCCATGGGGACAGAGTGGGACACAAGGGTGACAATCAGGAGAGTCTAATTTCCTGGTGGGGTCTTGGCAAGTGTCTCTGGGGTCTTTCTGGATCTCAGGGAACGTTTGCGGGGTGGTTCCCCTTCTGCAGGGGGAGGGGTGCTGGTGGCCGTTGAGTCCTGTGGCGGTGCCTCCTGGCCATTAGCAGAAGTTGAAATGAAAGGCTGTTCAGATGTCTGGCTAGAGGCAGGGGCCCGCTAGTATGAGACTGCCTTCCTCATAATGTTGGCCATGTCTGCCAGCACCCCAGCAATGGAGATCAGGGTGTTGTTAATGGCCTGCAAGTCCTCCATGATTCCTTGGTAATGTCTCTCATGCAGCCGCCTGATCTCCTGCACATTGTCCAGGATCTGGACCATCGTGTCCTGGGAATGTTGATAGGCTCCCAGGATCTCTGTGAGAGCCTCCTGGAGAGTTGATTCCCTGGGCCTGTCCTCCCCCTGGTGCACAGCAGTCCTCCCAGTGTCCCTGTTGGCCTGCGCTTCTGTCCCCTGAACCGTGTGCCCACTGACCCCAGGTCCCTGATTGTCCTGGGGGTGATGTGTGCCCTGGGGTCCTTGTAGAGGTAGACACACTGCTGATTGATAGGTCCTGGGGACAGAGGAATGGGTATCCTGGGTGGGTGCTGTGGTGGTGTTTCCTGATGGGGGAGGCTCTGTGGTGGTGTGTGAGTGATCCTGGGTAACTGGCTGTCCCTGATGAGCCAGGTAGGGCATCCAGATCCTGAAGACCAGAGCTGCTGTTGTCACTGTGGACCTCTTCAGTTGGGGGACTGGATGGAGCTGGCACCTCCTCTCCAGTGACATTGGCTGGGGTACCTGTGGGGATGTAAATGATTTGTTATGGTTTCTGTGTCTGACATATTGGACATCCGTGGCTTCCCCTCTTTGTTTAGATTTGCCCTGGCAACTTTCACTTGTGTATGTTAGTGTATGGTGGGATTGTTAGTTCTCTATGGTGTGCATGCTTTAGTGATGAGTGTCCAGTGTCTCCACTGACACAGTCAAACAAACTGACATCAGGCAAAAATTGGGGGTAACATGCCAAAAAGACAGTACTTTCCTACACAACCCCCCTAAACAAGGGACAAAAGGCTAACCTTTCCCAGATGAGTCTTCATTGTCTAAGTGGAAATATTTGGAGAGTCCATCTGCATTGGAGTGGTTACTCCCAGGTCTATGTTTCACTGTAAAGTCAATCCCTGGTAGGGAAATGGACCACCTCAACAATTTAGGGTTTTCACCTTTCATTTGTTTTAACTATAAGAGAGGTTTGTGGCCTGTCTGAACTATGAAGTGCCTCAACCTCAACCTGAACACCATTGATTAGGGGTTGTTGCTTGTACTTATCAATGCTAAGGGGACAAGCAACAAGGGTGGCAAGGTCAATGCCACCATATGAGACTAAAACATCCTCAGTGGTTTCCCTGACTAAACCAACCCCGCTACAGTACCCAAAGTGAGTCCTGCTACTCCCTTTGACTGGTTATTTGTAGTGTTTTCTTCCCACCACCACTGCAATTACTAAGGGCACTAGTGGAAGCAGTGTGGGTTGTGGTAGTGGGAGCTTTGGTGTTTTTCATAGGACACGTGCCCAGTGGCCTTTGTTCTTACATAAGTAACATCAAGGCTTTGTAATCTGCTGGTTGGAAGAGGATTTATGCCCACCCCCAGAGGATTTTTGTGGGCCTAATGAAGACTTTGACTTTTTATCATTGTCCCCACCTTTGTCATATGCCTTACCATCTTTCTTCTTGTCCTTGTCACCCCCTGTATGAGCTTTTCTGCTCACCCTTGTTCTGACCAATTTGTCTGCCTTCTTTCCTAATTCTTAGGGAGAGGTTGGATCTGAGTCTACCAAGTACTGGTGCAACAAGTCAGACACACAATTGTTAAGAATATGCTCTTTCAAAATCCGATTATAAAGACCCTCATAGTCAGACACTGCCTTGTAACCAACCTTCCAAAGCCTTCACAGAATAGTCCACAACGTCTATCCAATCTTGTGAAGACTCTTTTCTGGTCTTTTTGAACTTACTTCTATATTGTACAGTGGTTAGGCCAAATCCATCCAAGAGTGCTATTTTCAAAGCATTGTAATTATCTGAATCTTCCTCCCTGACAGTGAGAAGTCTATCCCTCCCCTTGCCAGAAAAGGACAACCACAGAATAGCAGCCCACTGCATCTGAGGGACCCTATGAACTTTACAGACCCTCTCACGTGCAGCAAACCACTTGTAGATGTCATCCGCCTCCTTGAAAGGGGGAGCAATTTTGTGCAAGTTTCTGGAACCAAAGGTATTCTCCCTAACACCATAACCCCTGAAACTACTGCTGCTGCCCCTGCCTTTCTCTCTCCACAGCTAAAACATCCCTATCTAGGCTGCTGCAGCCTCAGCTTGGCCTTCTCCAATCTCAGCTTTCTGAGCTCCCTGTCTATGGAGTCATCACCTGGAGTGGAAGTGTGGGACTCCTCAGAAACTTAGGTGACATGAGAATTGACAGAAGCAATTCTTTCCCTAGTTTCGCTAACCCTAGTTACCTGACCTCTAAGTGTGAAGAGGTCACCCCCTAGTGGCTGCTGTGATGCCCTCAGGCACCCGTCCAGCTCCGGATAGGCCACCGCCAGTATGCGGAACATCAGGGGGGTCGGGGTTCGACGGGCACACCTTCCTCGATGGGAGGCCATTCCCAGCTGGGCCTCTGCCATCTTCTGTGCCCAGTATCTCAGGTCCTCCCTCCGTTTGCGACAGTGGGTGCTCACCGGCCATAGACCCCCAGGGTCTGCACGTCCTTGGTGATGGCACACCATATATACCCTTTTTCTGATGGGCACTGACCTGCAGACAAATAAACATAGAAACAGGTATAAGTCATACCGTCCGGCCTCTTACGCTCATGGTCCACCATATCCCTCACATCCCCTTACACACGGACTTTGCCCACCATACATGCAGCACGCTGCCCAGGACCGTTCCACCCCCCTAACACGAGGCCCTCACATACAGCACTCCATGCAGTCATGCCCCATGTATCATGCTCCCAGTGTACTCACCTGTTCATCTGGAGGCCCATACAGCATTTGGTACTTGGGTAGGACCTCATCCACCAGTCGCTCCAACTCCACCGAGGTGAAGGTAGGGGCCCTTTCCCCAGTGACATGAGCCATGGTCGGTTCCAGACACAGGTCACAGCAGCACTAGCACCGTAGGTCCTCTCCTGTTGAAGGTCAGGTTAGAGAACAGATAGAAAATGGCGGTCACGTCCACGACAGTGCATACCGTCACCGCCGGCGTACATCACCATTGGCTACTGTAACCCATAAGGCCCATAGACAACCAATGAGGAGTTGCACGGCGGTACTCGACCACCTCCCGCAACGGCACACAAAGTCAGCAGCATTACCTCATTTCCACCTGTCCATCCACACAAGACAGGTGGAAGCTATTTAGGGGGGGCAGGCCATGGCACCTAACTGCGTCACAGTACACATAGACACCATTTGGGCCTATCCAACAATATACTATTACAGTCACAACATGCAATGCAGTGTACAGGTTGGAAATGTGGAATACTGACCAGATGCTCATCGTTTTTCCCCCTAGATTGCAACTGCTGCAATTGAATAGGAGATGGAGACATCCCCCGTGTACAGACCCCCTAATGGACTTGGCAACAATGGAGGGGAGGCACATTATCCTCATCTACAGACCTGACAGGGCCACAATCCAAGAGCTGTGTGCCCAATTGGAGCCAGACCTGATATCTGCTATCTGTCACCCCACTGATATCCCCCCTCTTGTGCAGGTGTGATCTGTGCTCCATTTCTTGGCAACTGGTTGTTTCCAAGTGACAGTGGGCTTGGCAACAGGAATGTCACAGCCAAAATTCTCAATAGTGCTAACAAGAATGTTGTCTGCCTGATGCACAGCTACCTTGTTTTCCCCCAGATGGAGGATTTGGCCACAGTGAAAGCTGACGTCTATGAAATGGGACATATCCCCAACAATATTGGGGCAATTGTTGGTACACATTTTGCCTTGGCCCCCCCACTGGAGAAATGAACAGATGTTCAGAAATTTAAAGTGCTTTCAGTTCGATGAATGTTCAGATGGTGTGTCTGGCGGACCAGTACATCTCCCATGTCAATGCAAAGTATCCTGGCTCTGTGTATGATGTATTTTTCCTGAGGAATAGCAGCATCCCATATGTGATGGCTCAACTCCAGAGGCACCGGGTGTGGCTAATAGGTGAGCCCATAGTTCCCACCCAGTATATGTTGGTGTATGGGTATGAGATTGGCCCTAAGGGTTAGTGTTTGGCTAACAGGTATCCCTCAATATTTGCAGGGGATTCTGGTTACCTCAACCTCTGATGGCTACTGACCCCAGTGAGGCATCCCAGGACAAGGGAAGATGAACAAGGGAGAACAAGAAGGATTATAGAGAGGACATTAGGCCTCCTGAAGGCCAGGTTTCAGTGCCTCCATCTAACAGGTGGTTCTCTGTTTTACTCACCAAAGAAGGTCTGCCAAATCATTGTGGCATGTTGTATGTTGCACAACCATGCCTTACATCACCAGGTGCCTTTTCTCTAGGAGAATGAAGCTGGATATGGCCATGTGGCAGCATTGGACCCTGTAGACAGTGAGGAAGAGGAGGCAGAGGATGAGGACAACGGAACATCGATCATACAACAGTACTTCCAGTGACACACATGTAAGACACTGTAACTTCACCTTCCATTGACAGTTTTGTGTTGGATATTGTCACTGGCAGGCTAATTTACCCACTACTATGGCCACTTACTGTTCTCTTTGGCATGTTTATTTCCAGATATCTGTGCCCCACTCTGGCTCCTGGTGTGCTGACTGCAGCAAACTACAGGTCTTACCTATGTATACATTACTGTACAGTTGAATTGCAATGTTTACAGCTTGTTAAACAAATATATAGTTCAATCAATTGACACACTGCCACTAACCCCAGGTCCCTGATCGTCCTGTGTTTGTGGGGTAGCCTGGGGTCCCTGTAGAGGTGGACAGACTGCTGATTGATGTGTCCTGGGGACAATGGTATGGGCCTGCTGGGTGGGTGCTGTGGTGGTGTTTCCTGAGGGGGAAGGCTCTGTGGTGGTATGAGACTGCCTGGGTAACCGATTGTCCGGAGGTCCCTGATGGACCACGTTGGTCATGCTGATCCAGGTGTGTAAAGCTGCTATCATCACTGTGGGCCTCTTCCGGGGGGGACTGGATGTTGCTGGCACCTTCTCTCCAGTGACGTTGTGTGGGAGACGTGTGGGGATGTAAACGCAGTGTTATTGTTTCTGCGTGTGCCATCTTGTGCATGGGTGTGTTTCCCTCTATGGTTGTTATTGCCCTGGCAGCTTAGGCCTGTGTTAGTGGTGATTTGGTGTGCTTGTCTCAAGTGTGCATGCTTTGGTGATGGGTGTCCATGCAGGTCTGTGATGGGTGTCCATGCTTTGGTGTCTTGCTACCACAGAACGCACCTTCCCCCATAGGTCGTTCTACCTCTTCCTGATGTCATCCCTTGTTCTTGGATACTGTCCCACGGCATTGACCCTGTCCACTGTCCTCCGCCATAGCTCCATCTTCCTGGCAATGGATGACTGCTGCACCTGTGATCCGAATAGCTATGGCTCTACCCGGATGATTTCCTCTATCATGAACCTTAGCTCCTCCTCTGAGAACCTGGGGTGTCCTTGTGTTGCCATGGGTGTGGTGTGAGTGGTGTGTGTGTGAGGGTGTGTGGTGTGATGTGTTGAGGTGTGTGCAGTAAGATACGTGGATGGTATATGGGTAATGGTGTTTTGTGGTTCTGGTTCTGTGGGTGCTGTTGGTCTGTCTCTCTCAGTTGGCAATATTTTTGAGTCATAAGGGTTTGTGGGTAGTGTGGGTGGGTGTTTTATAGTGGTGGGGGAGTGTGGGTGTGGTGTATGTATGTGTGTCAGGTGTGTGCAGTTTGAATTGTCCAATGTAGTGTTGTTTTGTTAGCTTGTGTGTATTTTGAGCACTGCGGTATGTACCGCCAATGGTTTACTGCGGTTGAATGTCCGCCGTGGTGATTCATGGGCCATAATGCTGTGGGCGTTGTTCTGTTGGCGTAACGATGTGGGTTTTGCTACCGCCAGTTTATCACTGACCTTTGGACTGGCGGACTTGTGTGTTTATCTGTATAGTGACGAATTGCTATGTGTGGGTCATAATATGGGTAGCGGTAAACCGCAGCGGTGGCGGAATGTTGGCGGCAGTCAGCATGGCGGTAAGCGGGACTTACCGCCAATGTCATAATAAGGGCCATCGTGTAGTGAGTGTTAGAGTAAGAGAAAAGCAAAAGACCTAATCTACTTAACCTCTAGTCTTTTAGAAAGAAAGTAAAAGACTGGATCCTGTACTAGGTACATGTTTGTATAGCTCTAGGTATAGAGTATACTTTCCTGTTGAAAGCACTGGTGAGAGATTGGTAAGGCAATTGCAAGTACTTATCCCACCGCTGCACCACCAAGTAGGAGGCTGGCTGGGTTTGTAGTGAGTACCACAGGTACTTACACCTTATAACAGGTCCAGTTATCCCTTATTAGTGTATGTAGAGAGTGTCTAGAAGCCAGGCTCTGTAGTGGTAGTGTGGATGAGCAGCCAAGGCCTAACTAGGAGACATGCAAAGCTCATGCAATATCATTACATCATACAGTACTTGCACACATGAAAGAAAATACTCAGTGGTACAAAAATAAAGGTACTTTATTTTGGTGTTACACTTGCCAAATATACCTTAAAGACTATACTCCCTTAGGAGGTAAGTAATATACACAGTATATACTCCAGTGTCCAAAACAGATAAGTACACAGAAAACAGTGCAAATAGTGAAAATCACAATAGTTAGAAATGGTCCTGGAGGAACACAAACCATATACTAAAATAGTGGAATGTGAATGTCGGTTTCCCACCTAGGCAAGTGTAGCATATAGAGGGGCATTGAGAGTATTAGAAGACACCAAAGGTTAGTAATAGAACGCACCCCAGAGCCCAGAAAAGTAGAAGTAAATCACAGGAAATTTCCTAGAACACACAAGAAATCGTGATAGAAGATAATGCAAGAACCAGAAGAGACTGCAAGACACCAACGATGGATTCCTGGACCTGGAGACCTGTGGAAGAATGTGGCCAAGTCCAAGAAGCATTGAAGAGAATTGTTTTACTCGTCTATATATGACTATTAGCTCATTGCAAGGTGTGTGTACGTCAGCTACTTGCACAGCATGCACATTGGGATTTGGTGTGTACGTGCCAAGTGTTGACCACCTTGGTCCATCATTGCTCAAAGGACCTAATCTCACGGATTGTATTACATGGGGAAGGGCACGATTAAACAGGTTTTGATGTTCTTGATAAGAGAGAGGTATTTGTAAGTATTCGTAAGCTTGGTACTGTTGTAGTACATTTGCTGTTCTGTATGTATGAATAATATGTCTATTTGCTTCTATTTCAGGAAAGTTGACCCTGGAATAGAATATTTCTGTCCTATATGCATCGTGGACTTCCATGATGAATGTGACATCTCAGTCGTCTTCTGTTAAGCCATGGGATAAAAGAAACTGCATGAGTAGATGTCTGCAGTTAGCCCTGATGTTTATAGCATTTGCCAAATGAAAGAATAGTTGCTAGGGTTGGGAACACCAATGGGGAAATAATCCTTTTATGTTTCAAGCTTGAACAACCTACAGCCTGGATAGGTGCTCCCTATTCAGCTGAGGAGGATCGCCCCTAAGAACACAGACATCTCTGTGTGATGGTACTTAGGGTACTTTTAGTGTGTGAGAGAAAGATGCTCAGGAGATTCATAAAATTAGTGTCTACACCATCATTGGTGGTGCCATGTCATAAGGACTCTTGTTCTCTGATGAGACCGCTGGATTTGTGGCTGAAGCACCTCTGCGTTGTAGGTGACTTAGTCACTCCCACACCAGTTGGCAACTGTCAGCCCAACCCTCCCAGCTCACTAGCAGCACCTCAACAAAACCCAACTGGTAAGGGTGATTGGTGGCAGCCTTGCATGGATTCTGAAAACACCTCAGGAAAATCGTAGTGGAAACAAGCCTTACCCTTTTCTACCCACATACAAGTCACTTACACACACAGAGGCATGAAATCAGATGCAGAACAGTTTTCAATAAATTTAATCAAAAGACTGAAAAATATGATAAAATGCATGAGATGCAATGATTCGGATAATGAGGACTAACAAAATCAGCATTGTGAAAATCAGAGCTATAAATATGAACAACCCCAACATATTGCCATAACATGAGCACAGAATTCCTACCTAAAATCCTGATCTCTAGCCCCTAAGCAAGAGCATGGCGATGCAAGCCAAATCTGTGGCCATGAGAAGAACACCTCACCCCCATTACCTTGGTACAAGGTCAAGCCACCAGTCTCCCGATCAGGATCTGAGGCTGAGGTCAACCAAAAACCGGCATGCAGCATTGATGGAAATTCTGTCTGGAACCGCCTCTAATGCTCTTTGTACTGCAACATGTTTTGTAGGGGACATGTTTATGTTCATGAACAGAAGCCTGATGCGCACATGTACCTAAGTGCTGGACTGTTTACACAGGCTTGGGGCCGGCAAACCTTTTTTTAATTTTGTGTGCCTCACATTCTTTTCCTCTGATTCTGAGAAAGAGAACATGATGCAAAGTATGTCATCCATTGCACTAACAATGATGTTTTCATAGAATAGCAACTGATATTGGAATTAAAACAATACCTCTGAAGGTTTTACGAAAACAAAATGAATAAAAACAGCAGAGCATGATAACTGGGTAAAAGGGCACAGGCCGCAAGTCTAAACTAAGCTATCACTGTGCCCAGGAAACTAACTAAAATGAACCCACGACAATGCAGTTCAGTAGCTCCAGTCCCACATCCCTGACAGTGTATCTCCAATTTGCTGCAGTGCGGCTTCATTAGCTACACTGTTGTGTGCCTTTGAAGTTGGGGGTAGTACAGGGGGTTCCCCTTTGAACCACTGATGCCTCCCCTAAATGTTAGTTCTATGTGCCATGGGGCTGTGGAATTCAGACCTTAATATTTAGTGGGTGCCATGATCTGGCCATGATCTGGCCTCGAGAGGCCAAGTGGAAAAAATGTTCCCTCCATTCTATCCAGCCAAGGGGAATGCACAGATTTGTTCCACTGTCTCCAGTGTGGAATACACTTGAATTTAAAAAGGCACACAAAGCATTTTATAACATAGAAATGCCCACTTTCTAGAAGCGGCTTTTCTCAGTGATTATTGACAAAACCACCTTTACCATAGGAAGGGGTATGTAAGGACGTTTTCAATAATAGGAGACATTATGAGGCTGCTCCACTGCAATCTCTTATTCCAGTTAGGAGTAATGGTAAACTTTCACCATGTTAACGTATGGGCAGAGCAATCCTTATTAGAAGTGAAAACACACATGGGTATTCCTCACTTCCTGGCCCATGCCCTGGCACACACACACACCTGCAGGGGCAGGATGGACATGAGTTTAAGAACACCCAAAGGTGCAAGTGCACCCACACAGGCCTGCTGTGACAGGCTCAGTACATATTATAACATCATTGTGCAAGTGCACAAACATTAGCCTACATTGACAAGCTCAGCAGATGTTAAATTACCATTGGGTAAGTTTGCACACAGAGGCTGTTAGGAATGGGGTCTCTTTTTGGCAGGGGTAAACACCCTTGTCCAAGTTAGGACCACAATCCTAGTCAGGGTAAGTCACAACACATTCCAAATTATCCTGTGCTCACCCTCTGGTAGCTTGACACAGAGCCGGCAGGCTTAACTCAGAAGGCAATGTGTGAAGTATTTGTGCAATAACTCATACATTAACACAATGAAAACACAGCAAAAATTACTCCTTACAAGTTTAGGAAACTAGATAATATTTATCTGAATAAATAAGACCACCATGACAAAAATCTAATATACACAAGTCAAGATATCACTCTTTAAAGGTTTAAATGAGTCTCAATCCTTAAGAATCAGTGGTTGTATCCTTTAAACACACAGTACATGGGATGCATAAAAAAAAATGAAGCACAGGGGCGGCAGAGTTGGAGATGCATTAAAAAATAGGGTGCTGTGTCAGATTTTCCGCTGTGACACTGATGATGCGTCATTTCCTTCCATGCTGCAAGGTGTCTTGTCAATTTTCAGGAGCGCATCCTAGGTCCCTCACTGAGGACAGAGGATATTTAGATATCCAGGGAAAATGCATTGAAAATCCTTGACGTGTTGGTGAGAAGGAGCAGGCAATGCGTCAATCTGGTAGGGGGTGTGGCAATTTTACAGCTGCAAGGCAGGTTCTACTTAAATTTCTGCAGACGTTGCACATGGCACACAGGGATTTTCTTATCTATGGTCAAGTCTTTGTAGCCCTGAAACTACAGAACAGGAGGCAAGGTCAATCTGAGCCCTTGGAGAGCACTGGTGGGGAAAGTAGAGTCCGACCAGCAGAGTCAGGGTCCAGCAGGGCAGCAGGCAGGGCACAGTGCTTCTTGGTACTCCAGATGAGTCCTTTGGGCAGCCATGTCGTCCCTCTGACAAAGTCCAGTTACAGGTTCAGAAGTGTCTGATTTGGTGGGGTCAGAGACCTAGTATATATACCTAAAAATGCCTTTGAATTGGGGGAAACTTCAAAGAGTGGTTTTGAAGTGCTCAAGTTCCTCTTTTCACCCAGCCTTGTCTACCAGGATCCCTGTGGGGGGTTATTAGTCATTTGTGTGAGGGCAGGCCACGGCCTTTGAAGTGAAAGAGAGAGCCCCTTTTCCCTTCCTGTCCAGGGTGACCTATTCAATATCCAGATGAATGCAGATGTGACTAAGGCGGTCATTCCAACCCTGGCGGTCGGTGATAAAGCGGCGGCCAACCCGCCAACAGGCTGGCGGTCAAAAAAATGGAATTCTGACCCTGGCGGGAACCGCCAACACAGCCCGCCACTTTAACACTCCGACCGCCACGGCGGGACAGACAAACAGCGTGGCGGTCACCGCCAACAGGCAGGCGGCAGACAATGTACCACCCACAGTATCACAACTCACCAATCCGCCACCTTTTCCGGGGCGGGAGCCCCGCCGATAAAAACACGGCGGAAACAGACTACGAACGGGAAAACGCTCACCTCTATACACTCCACGAGGACGGAGGACAGCATGGAACCCGAATTAAACATCCTACCAGCTCTTGTCTACCTGCTCATCTACCACGAGTATGAACTCCGGCGCAGAAGACAACAGTGAGTACTGCACCTACGACACAGGGGAGGGGGGAGGACGAAAGGTTACGGGCACACACATACGTCCCCCCCCCCCAACTATCAACATACCAATGCAGAGCAACAACTGAGTGACAGCCCCCAAACCCCCCTGAAAAATGCAAAGACATAATAAAATGTTAATTTAAATTTATGTATAAATTAGGTTCATTGAAGTCATGGAAAATTATCGTTATGAAATATCAAAGCAAAAATCATGAACAGTGCGAAAGCTATGTACATAGTCAATAAGTCCTGCTCAGTGTGTCAAATATCCACAGTCCGTGGGCCAATGTCTACCAAAAACATGGGCAAAGCCCACACAGGAGACCTGAGTCCGTTGGAGAGAACACTGCTGGGGCATCAGATGACAAAACTACAGGCACCTCAGGGGGAAGGGAAGGGGGGGCACCTCAGCCACAGGAGTCCACGACGCCAGAACCACGAAGGGGCCACCATGCCCACTGTGCCATCCTGGGGAGTGCAAAGCCACAGTCCATCAGGTGGATTACAGTCTCCACTGGTCATGGAGGAGGCAGGGTGCCCAGAGTGCAGCGTGAACACTAGCTCGACACAGAACCGGCACTGTCAATGGGCCAGCGGAGCTTGACAGGAAGGGCCCAGCGGAGCGGTGCTTGACACGGCGGGGCCCAGCAGAGCGGTGCTTGAGACGGCGGGGCCCAGCGGAGCGGTGCTTGACAGGAAGGGCCCAGCGGAGCGGTGCTTGACAGGAAGGGCCCAGCGGAGTGGTGCTTGAGACGGCGGGCCCAGCGGAGCGGTGCTTGACAGGAAGGGCCCAGCGGAGCGGTGCTTGAGACGGCGGGGCCCAGCGGAGCGGTGCTTGACAGGAAGGGCCCAGCGGAGCGGTGCTTGAGACGGCGGGGCCCAGCGGAGCGGTGCTTGACAGGAAGGGCCCAGCGGAGCGGTGCTTGACAGGAAGGGCCCAGTGGAGCGGTGCTTGAGACGGCGGGGCCCAGCGGAGCGGTGCTTGACAGGAAGGGCCCAGCGGAGCGGTGCTTGACAGGAAGGGCCCAGCAGAGCGGTGCTTGAGACGGCGGGGCCCAGCGGAGCGGTGCTTGACAGGAAGGGCCCAGCGGAGCGGTGCTTGACAGGAAGGGCCCAGCGGAGCGGTGCTTGAGACGGCGGGGCCCAGCGGAGCGGTGCTTGACAGGAAGGGCCCAGCGGACGCGGTGCTTGACAGGAAGGGCCCAGAGGAGCGGTGTTTGAGACGGCAGGGCCCAGCGGAGCAGTGCTTGACAGGAAGGGCCCAGCGGAGTGGTGCTTGACAGGAAGGGCCCAGCGGAGCGGTGCTTGAGACGGCGGGGCCCAGCGGAGCGGTGCTTGACAGGAAGGGCCCAGCGGAGCGGTGCTTGAGACGGCGGGGCCCAGCGGAGCGGTGCTTGACAGGAAGGGCCCAGCGGAGCGGTGCTTGAGACGGTGGGGCCCAGCGGAGCGGTGCTTGACAGGAAGGGCCCAGCGGAGCGGTGCTTGACAGGAAGGGTCCAGCGGAGCGGTGCTTGAGACGGCGGGGCCCAGCGGAGCGGTGCTTGAGACGGCGGGGCCCTGTTCAGCGGTGCCTGTCTTCACGGCGGGGCCCTGTTCAGCGGTGCCTGTCTTCACAGTGGGGCCCTGTTCAGCGGTGCCAGTCTTCACGGCGGGGCCCTGTTCAGCGGTGCCAGTCTTCACGGCGGGGCCCTGTTCAGCGGTGCCAGTCTTCACGGCGGGGCCCTCTTCAGCGGTGCCTGTCTTCACGGCGGGGCCCTGTTCAGCGGTGCCTGTCTTCACGGCGGGGCCCTGTTTAGCGGTGCCAGTCTTCACGGCGGGGCCCTGTTCAGCGGTGCCTGTCTTCACGGCGGGGCCCTGTTCAGCTGTGCCTGTCTTCACGGCGGGGCCCTGTTCAGCGGTGCCAGTCTTCACGCGGGGCCCTGTTCAGCGGTGCCAGTCTTCACGGCGGGGTCCTGTTCAGCGGTGCCAGTCTTCACGGCGGGGCCCTGTTCAGCGGTGCCAGTCTTCACGGCGGGACCCTGTTCAGCGGTGCCTGTCTTCACGGCGGGGCCCTGTTCAGCGGTGCTTGTCTTCACGGCGGGGCCCTGTTCAGCGGTGCCTGTCTTCATGGCGGGGCCCTGTTCAGCGGTGCCTGTCTTCACGGCGGGGCCCTGTTCAGCGGTGCCAATCTTCACGGCGGGCCCTGTTCAGCGGTGCCAGTCTTCACGGCGGGGCCCTGTTCAGCGGTGCCTGTCTTCACGGCGGGGCCCTGTTCAGCGGTGCCTGTCTTCACGGCGGGGCCCTGTTCAGCGGTGCCTGTCTTCACGGCGGGGCCCTGTTCAGCGGTGCCTGTCTTCACGGCAGGGCCCTGTTCAGCGGTGCCAGTCTTCACGGCGGGGCCCTGTTCAGCGGTGCCTGTCTTCACGGCGGGGCCCTGTTCAGCGGTGCCAGTCTTCACGGCGGGGCCCTGTTCAGCGGTGCCTGTCTTCACGGCGGGGCCCTGTTCAGCGGTGCCTGTCTTCACGGTGGGGCCCTGTTCAGCAGTGCCTTTCTTGTCTATCAAGGGAGCCAGACCTGGCTAGGACTCCCTGCTTATTCGCCCTCCGACCGTGCAGTTGCTGGACCCTCCTGTGACGGAGTCCTGGGCCCGTGGGTGTCCTCCGTCACACCCGGGATGGGGCTTGTGGGGCCCTCCTGGTCCGCGCCCCTGCTGGCTTACTTCTCCGCCCTGCTGCCCTTGCCCTCCTTCGATGAGGCTCTCTGGCCCTTGCCTGCCCTTGATGTTGTGGCAGGTGACGGGCCACGACTTTGCTCCTTGGGGGCAGCCGTGTCAGCCTTCTCACGGCGGGCCTTGGGTTTACGGGTTCTCTTTCCAGGGGGGGGGCTGGCTGTCCCCTTGCTGCTGGCCGATGTATCTGTGCTGGGAAAGGGTGGACTCCAAAACCCGTGCACAATGGTCAGACTTGATCCAGGGCTGCTGGTGGCTGAGGTGCTCTTCGGACTCTTACCAGATGGAGGGGGTGGGTCAGGTGGTGCAAAGAGGTCAAGTTTGGAGAGGAAAAGTTTTTTAGGAACAATGGGAAGGGTAGGTGCAGTGGGTATGGGAGTGGAGGGAGAGGATGTGGTTGTAGGAGAGTCAGGTGTGCTGTCTATGGGTGCAGGTGCTTGTGACGTAGGCTGTCGTGTGGTGGTTGGCTGTTGTGTGGGTGGCTGCCTGCGTTTGTGTGTTTTGGAAGAGGGGGTGACAGACACAGTGGGAGAGGACACAGGAGACGTGTAAATGGCAGTGGGGGTGGTGACTGCACGTGTGCGGACTGTACTGGAGGGTGTGGTGGTGATGGAAGTACTAGCTGATGGTGGTGTGCATGCAGGTGTGAGTGGAGACGTCAAAGGGAGGGAGGAGGGAGACAAGGAGGAGGGGGACACAGAGGTGGTAGTGACTGTTGCCATGGCTGCATCTGGATGTTGCTTGGGTGAATGCTTGTGGGATCTGTGGTGCTTATGTCTGGATGAGCTGCCCTTGGGTGTTGAGGTGTGTGCAGGCTGGTCTGATGGTGTGGATGGGATAGGCTGAGGAACAGGAGACTGGGAGACGGTGGAGGCAGTTAGAAGAGGGAGGCTGGAAACAGGGACAATGGCTGCCGTCAGTGCTGAGGCCAGAGCATTGAACGATCTTTGATGGGCAGCCTGACCCGAATGAATGCCCTCCAGGTATGCATTGCTCCGATGCACCTCCCTCTCTACCCCCTGGATGGCATTCAAAAGGGTAGACTGCCCAACAATGATGGTCTGTAGGAGGTCAATGACCTCCTCACTGAGGGCAACAGGGGTAACTGGGGCAGGGCCTGAGGTGCCTGGGGCGAAGGAGATGCCCGCCTTCTTGGGCGAGCGGGCACGGAGCGAAGGCTGAGGGGCTGCTGGGAGGGCAGAGCTGGTGCGCTGGGTGGCGGCTGTACCTGTTGAGGCGGGGGGCATGGATGTTGCCGCCACCGCTAGGGAGCTTCCTTCCGAGGACGTGTCAGTGTCGCTGGTGTCACCACGGGTCCCCGTTGTAGAGCTCCCCTCGCCCTCCGTGGATTGCTGTACTTGGCACCCTACAGAGGTGGGGGGCGGGGGCACAGGGCCATGCCTAAAGGAGGGGACTACACTACAGAAAGCGCCCTGGCCTAATGTCATCCACAGCCCTCCTCCCCCACCCAGACACCTCCACTGCGCGTAAAGATAGCAGAATGTGCTGGTACTCACCCCCTTGTGTCTGCTGTGATGTCCTCACGCGCCCATCCAAATCGGGGTAGGCCACCGCCAGGATCCGGGACATCAGGGGGGTCAAGGTACGACTGGCACCCCTCCTACGTTGGGAGGCCATACCCAGCAGTGACTCGGCGGTCTTCCTGGTCCCGCGGCGGATGTCCTCCCACCTCTTTCGGCAGTGGGTGCCCCGTCTGTTGTGGACCCCCAGGGCCCGTACTTCCTTGGCGATGGCACGCCAAATGTCGACTTTCTGATGGGCGCTGACCTATGTGACATGTACAGGGTGGGAAAGGAAATTTCAACATTTTTCTGCATGTTAGATGTGATTGCCCCACCCTCCCCAACCCTGCCATGTGGCACATGCTCTCATCTGTCGTGCCTTGCACTCCTCATTCGCTCCCCACCCCACCATCTTACATCCACCATACACAACCCAGGCATAGCCCATTCAACGTGCACCCAGTGTACTTACCTGTTGGTCTGGAGGACCGTAGAGTAGCGCATACTGGGGCAGGACCCCATCCACAAGTTTCTCCAACTCTTCTGAAGTAAAGGCAGGGGCCCTTTCCCCAGTCGCAGCAGCCATTGCCTCTTCCAGACCGAGGTCATAGCAGCACTTGCAGTATAGGTCCTCTCCTGTGGATGATCAGGTCTCGAGTGATTAAGCAGATAGTAAATGGTGGTCACGCCCGCGGTGGTGCGTTCCGCCGCGGTGCGTACCGCGACCGCCGGCGCACATCGTCATTGGCTCCTGAGACCCATAGGGTGCAATGTTAACCAATGCACCTTCGCACTGCGGTCTTGGACCGCCTACCGCCACGGTGTGCCACGCCAGCGCGTTGACCTCACATCCCACTGTCACACTTCTCAGGTCAGGCAGCCGCCATTACAAGGGCCCACATGGCTTAATTACTACTGCGTCACACAGGCCTAGGCCTTGCATTGCCACTCATACAAGCCTTTCAATGCATAGCGATTCGTGTACTGTGCAAGCTGGTTGAACGTACCTGTGGGTTGTTTGACTCTGTACTCCATGTTGTCCTTCCTAGGCACCGTCCGCTGGGACTTGCGAGGAGAAGGATGAATCCTCCTGTGTACCGACCGCTGGTGGACCTGTCGACAATGGAAGAACGACATATTATACTTCGATACCGACTTGGCCGAGCCACTATATATGAACTGTGTGCCCAGCTGGAGCCAGACCTGATGTCCCCCATCCGCCAACCCACAGGAATTCCCCCTCTGGTGCAGCTTCTGTCAGTACTCCATTTTTTGGCAAGTGGGTCTTTTCAGACAACAGTGGCCATGTCATCAGGGATGTCTCAGCCTATGTTTTCAAAGGTTTTGTCCAGAGTGTTGTCTGCCCTGATGAAATACATGCAGAGCTACATTGTTTTCCCTGAGGAGGGTGATTTGGCCACTGTGAAGGGTGATTTCTATGCCCTTGGACATATCCCCAACATCATTGGTGCCATTGATGGGACCCATGTGGCTTTAGTACCCCCAAAAGACAATGAGCAGGTGTACAGAAATAGAAAAAATTACCATTCGATGAATGTCCAGGTGTTCTGTTTGGCTGACCAGTACATCTCCCATCTAAATGCCAAGTTCCCTGGGTCAGTGCATGACGCGTATGTCATGCGAAATAGCAGCATCCCTTATGTGATGGAACAGCTACAGAGACACCGTGTGTGGCTAATAGGTGACTCTGGTTACCCCAACCTGCCTTGGCTATTGACCCCAGTGAGGAATCCCCGGACCAGGGCAGAGGAATGGTACAATGAGGCACATGGGCGAACTAGGAGGATTATAGAACGGACCTTCGGGGTCCTGAAGGCCAGTTTTAGGTGCCTGCATATGACAGGTGGATCCCTAATGTACTCACCAAAGAAGGTGTGTCATATCATCGTGGCCTGCTGTATGCTTCACAATCTTGCATTGCGACGCCAGGTGCCTTTCCTGCAGGAGGATGGTCCAGATGGTGGTGTTGTAGCAGCTGTGGAGCCTGTGGAGAGTGAAGAGGAGGAAGACGACGGGGACGACACGGACAACAGGGACACAGTTATACAACAGTATTTTCAGTAGCACACAGGTAAGAATCACCCACGCCATTTTACATTTACTTCTGGCCTCCTGCATCTCTAAGTTCCTTTTAACTGATTTTTGACTTTCCCTTCCCTTTTCAGAGCTGTATGACCCACAGCGTGACTTCTGCTTTGTTTGCCCATGGACTAATGCTTATTGACATTGGTATGTTGTCATCACAATGTAACTGAACATTATTGCACCGTAATGTGTAATACATTTGTTAATAATACAAGCAGACTCCTGAGTGCAATTGGTGATTTATTTTAAGTGCTGCATATAGGTCCATGATAGTAAAACGGTGATGGGTGGGGGTGGAGTAATGTCCATGGCAGAGTCCAGTTCTCGGTCTCACAGGTGCATAGTCCATATGCCTGTGGAAGGATGGAGCAGGGGCTGTTTAAGGTTTGACAGGGTGACAATGTGGGACAGTGGGATGACATCAGGGGGTATCTTATGCTGGCGGGGGTCTTGGCATCCTACTCTGTCTTCTTGTGTGATCTCAGGTTCCGCTAGCGGGGTGGTTGATCTTCAGCAGGAGGTGGGGTTCTGGTGGCCTGTCGTTGTGTGGGGGCCTCCTGTCCACTAGCGCCGGCGGAGGTGGTAGGCTGTTCGTGGTCCGGGCTAGTGACAGGGGCCCTTTGGGGTGCCACATGGTCCCGCAATGTGGTGACTATCTGGTTGAGGGCCAGGACGATGGTCCCCATTGTGGAACCGATGTTCCTGAGTTTGTCTCTGAACCCCATGTACCGTTCCTCCTGCTGTGCCTGGATCTCCTGGAAACCTGGCCAGTACCGTCGCCATCGTCTCCTGGGAGTGGTGGTATGCTCCCATGATGGTGGTGAGGGCCTCTTGGAGAGTGGGTTCCCTGGGCCGGTCCACCCCCTCTCGCACAGCAGCCCTCCCAGTTCCCCTGTTTCCCCGGGCCTCTGTCCCCTGGACGGTGTGCCCACTACCACTGCCCCCAGGTCCCTGTTGTTGTTGGGGTGGTGAGTCAGCCTGGGTGCCCTGTAGTGGCGGACACACCGCTGATTGATGCGTCCTGGAGACAGAGGCATGGGCCCGCTGGGTGGGAGCTGTGCTGGCATTCCCAGAGGGGGTTGGGTCTGCTGTGGCCTGTGTCTGTGTGTGGGGAACCGACTGTCCAGAGGTCCCCGATGGTCCGGGCTGGTCATCAGGTTCTAGGTCGACAGAGCTGCTGTCATCACTGGGGGCCTGTTCTGGGGGCGGGATGGACAAATCTGGACCCTCCTGGCTGGTGTGTTGGCGTTCGGGCCCTGCAGGGGTAAAAGAGTATGGTTATTGCTTCTGTGTGTGCCATGGCGTGCGATTTGTGGGTGCCCTTGTCCCCCAGTGCTGGCATTCCCTTGTGGGAGGAGTTGTGAGGGTTGTTTGTGGGGGGGATGGGTATGTGCAGTGGTCATGCTTAGGTGATGGGTGTCCATGGTTTGTGTTGGCATTCAGGGATTGGTGTTGTGTTGGGTGGGTTGTGCTGGTGAGACATTGGCAGGGAGGATGTGTGCTGGGGGGTTGGGGGTGAGGGTGGGGGTGTGGGTTGGCATGCTGGTGGTTGGGGGGGGGTGAAGTAGTTGAGATTAGACTTACCAGAGTCGATTCCTCCGCCTACTCCAGCGAGGCCCTCAGGATGCAGGATGTTCAAGACCTCTTGCTCCCATGCTGTGAATTCGGGTGGAGTGGGTGGGGGTCCGCCGCCAGTCTTCTGCACAGCGATGTTGTGTCTTGACACCATCGACCGCACCTTCCCCCGTAGGTCGTTCCAGCGCTTTTGGATGTGTTCCCGGTTTCTGGGATGCTGTCCCACAGCGTTGACCCTGTCGACGATCCTTTGCCATAGCTCCGCCTTCCTGGCTATTGTGGTGTGCTGCACCTGTGTGCCGAAGAGCTGGGGCTCTACCCTAATTATTTCCTCCACCATGACCCTGAGTTCTTAGTCCGAGAACCTGGGGTGTCTTTGGGGTGCCATGGGGTGGTGTGGATGAGGTGTGGGGTGGTGTTTGTGGTGATGTGAGTGGTGGTGTGTGGTGATGTGTGCGTGGATGTGGTGTGGGTGATGATGTAGGGTTCCTGTGTGTGTTGTGGTTTGTGTTCCCTGTGCTCTCTCTCTGTGTATTGCGCCTTGTCTCAGAATTTCGATTTGGGGGGGTTTGTGGGTGATGTGGGTGTGTGTTTTATATGGTGATGGGTGTGTGGGAGTGGTGTGTGTATGTGTCTCAGGTGTGTGTATTTTGAATTGTCCAATGTGGCTGTGTTTTGTATGGGTGTGTGTATTTTGAGCGTGGCGGTGTGTACCGCCAATGGAATACCGCGGTTGAAAGACCGCCGCGTGGATTCGTGGGTCGTAATGGCATGGGCGTGTTTGTGTTGGCGTGACGGTGGAGGTTTGGTCATCTCCAGTTTATCGCTGACCGCTGATGAGGCGGCCTTCCGTGGATGTCGGGTTTTTGGCGGTTTGGCAGTTGTGGGTCAGAATGACCGTGGCGGTTTACCACGGCCGCGGCGGTAGAATGGCGGTCTTCTGACCGGCAGTAAGAGCCTTTTACCGCCGAGGTCAGAATGACCCCCTAAGTGTCTTGTGTTTTATGGCTGTCCAGATGGAATGCACAAGGGGAGCTGTTACTCAGCACAGTCCAGACATGGATTGGTGATAGACTGTAAGGCACAGAAGGCAGGAAGTGCAGAAAAACGTCTACTTTCTAAAAATGCCATTTCTTAAATGGTAATATTGAACTCAACTTCACCAGTAAGCAGGATTTTTTCTTACAATTCTGGCCATGCTAAACATGATAGGGCTACTCCTTTCAGATCAGAATCAACGACTTAAAAGTATGTAAGGGCAATTCTAATGCTGGCCTATGAGAGGAGCAGGCCGCACAGTAGTGGAAAACGAATTTGTGAGTTCTTCACTACCGGGACATGTAAAACACATACACACGTGCCCTGCCTTTTATTTACATAGCACTAGGTCCTATGGGGTACCCAGGGCCTACCTTAGGGGTGACTTATATGCAGAAAAAGGGGAGTTTAAAACTTGGCAAGTAGTTTTAAACATCATGTCAAACTGGCAGTGAAACTGCACACACAGGCCTTGAATTGGCAGGCCTGACGACATGGTTAAGGGGCTGGCTATGTGGTAGGCACAACAAGTGCTGCCAGTCCACTAGTAGCATTTATTTTTCAGGCCCTGAGCACCTCTAGTGCACTTTATTAGGGACTTACAGATAAATTAAATATGCCAATAGGGTAGGAACAATTGTAACCATATTTAGGGGAGAGAGTACATGCTCTTTATTAGGGACTTACAGATAAATTAAATGTGCCAATACGGTAGGAGCAAATATTACCATGTGTAGGTAAGAGAGTACATGCACTTTAGCACTGGTCAGCAGAGGCAAAGTGTGCAGAGTCTTAAGACCAGCAAAAACAGGGTCAGAATAATGGAGGGAGGAAGGTAAAATGTTGGGGGATGACCACCCTAAGGCTGTAAGGTTTAACACCGGCTTACAGTGGCAGGCTCAGTAGATATTAAAACAGCATTGTGCAAGCATTCACACACTGGTTAGCAACATATGTGGTAAGGGTGTGCATGCTTTCCTACTGTACTTATGGTGGGAAAGTTCCCAGGGCCCTAAGACTACTAAAAGAGAAGCAGCAAAACCTACAGGAAGAGTGGACCTCCAAGGTAGGGAAACCCACATGGTGGTTCTTCCCTGCCAAAGCATTGAACACCCTTGTGTGTCTGCCCTGCCTTCCACCTACCACTGGTTCTGCCCTTCAGGGGTTGTTTAGAGTTAGCAGAAGGCCTACTCAGGGTTGGCCACAGAGTGGGAAATGCCACCCTGAGCACCTCAAGCAATCATGTAAATTCCCCTTCACGGCATGTGTAGGAAGAGCACGCACGCTTTCCCACCGTAGTACAGTGGGAAAGTGCCCAGAGACCTAAGGCAGCGCAAAGAAAGTAAGCAAAAAAATGGACAGAAAAAGCTAAATGTTGCAGGGAAATTCCCTAAAAGGGCCATGTTCAACAGTCAAAAACAAAAAATGTAAAGCAAATCTATAAAAACAAGGAAGAGCTTATGTGGAAAAAGAATGGAAAATATAAAACACCTACCCATTGATGTCATCAACTATGCCATTCAAGTGCAACCACATATACACACAGTGTCACAAAAAAGAGTAGACTTTTCTGCATGGGAAGAGTTGCAATCCTACAACTACAAGATCACAGAGGCTGCTGGGACCATGGGCAATCAAACAGGTGTGAATTGAATTGTGGGCAAGAAGGAATGCTCTATAACATCCTCTACTTTTACAGATGGCGCAAGACCTTTAAAAAGGGATCATTTGGAAAGTCTGCAAGTACACAGTCATAAGGAGTTATAGAGAGATGATGTTGTACCTGCATAGGAATGTATCAACTATAATATGAGACACAATGGAGTGCTACTTAAACCACAGGATGAAAGAGAGAAAATAAAAATAGCTTATGTCAAGAACAGAGAGCATCCCAAAAGGGCTATAAATGAAATGGACAGAGAGATCCAGCAACACCTGTAACAGAAAGGTTGATCAAGGTGCAAATGTAACTGCATGTTTCTCACTGTCTTCTCATCTTCACACTTTTAATAGCTTATTCACATGGCTTTTTCCTAGTCATGGTGGCTGAACTAGTTAAGAAATGGACAATCTCAAAAGCCTTCAAATTATCTCTCCAGCAACTAGGGTAATGGGTGTGGTGTTTGGGAATGCGTGAACAATGTACATTTTATGGAAAACATCCTGAAGGTCTCAAATGGAGCCATCCTTGCAATTCTGGGGAACCCAGGAGAAAGTTTTGTGTGCATAATAAATGCCCACCTCACCTTCACTTTCATGGTCATGAAATACAATGCTGCATTTCTGAAACACTTTAAATTTCTTCTCTGGTTTGATCACTTCTAATTTTAAACTTTCACCTTTTAACCCCCATTGCTTTATATTCAAAATTGTTTGTGTCTTCTGTAGGAAATGTCCTCTTATTACCAAATGCAACAAATGAAATAGAAATGGTACACAAAAGAGCAACACACAACCTAGCCCTTAAAAAAATCAGAACTGGCCAAAGCTGTCACATTTCAAAAGGGATTTTAGAAAGCTGACATTTTCTTGAGCTAACCTTTTGGAGCCTGCAGCCTGTATCCTGGATTACATGACTAGGTTTAGTTGGCCTTTGTTTATTCCTCACAGACCGTGACACAAAGGAGGACTAAGAGTTGTCAGGATGAGTCATGTTGTGAGGATGGGAGGGCTGGAGCTGTCATCTACCATACTTCCAATCCAAATTGGCTGTTAGCACATTCACAAAGCACTTTTAACTACTCTTTTGTCAAACCAGACCCTTTTAGCCAGGGCAGGGAAAGGAAGAAAACTCCAGAACCAGATGTGGTGGGAAGTTTGGAAGCTTCTCCCACTTCAAAACTGGCATCCTGTATATATATTGGACCTTTAGATCAACTCTTAAGTACACTCTTGTACCCGTGGACACTAGAGAAGAAAAACTACCGTCCTAACAGAGGACTGCCCTGCTGCTTGAGACCTGCACTACTCTCTGAGAAGGAAGACCGGACCTGCTCCCTTCCTCCCAGGCTACCTAAGAGACTCAAAGGGTAAGCTGGCTGACCTCTTGTCTTGAGCTGCTGGGACACAACACGCTCCAGAGGTCCCCCTGCAACTGCCCTGCTCACCTGCTGAACTGATTCTCATGAGCTCCACTCCTCCTGGCCTAACCGAAGGTCCCATCAAATCAGCAAAGCCCCACAAAGCTTCACTACACAGATATAAGCTTAAAGAGAACTGACACTGAGTGACACCAAGCTTCACCACACAGCTTCATCAGAACCAATGCCAGTCAATGCAATGACTCGCATAGCAACACCATGCAGATCTATCACCAAAGACATACGTTTAGGAATATTAGTGACTGGTTCAGAAGGGTAAAACCCTCCTGAAACAGCAACCACAATCCTTGTCAGGGTGAAGCCACAAGCAAACCCCAAATTAACCAGAGCTCAAACCTCTAGTAGCTTTCAACACATCAGTCGGTCTTAACTTAGAGGCAATGTGTAAGTATTTATACAGCAATTCAAACAGTAATAAAGTGGAAACACAACACACAAAGAATTCCACACCAGATTAGAAAAAAGAGTAAATTTAAATAAACAAACAATATCAAAACAACAACAATTCAATCAGAAGGACTGGAGCCATGCAATTTTTAGTATTTCTGTGAAAATGTGCAAAAAAAAGCACAAAGCGCCAAACATTCCTTATCTGAACACAACCGAACCAAACTAAGTCACAAATTCAGGCCAGCAAGAATCACCCAGTGAGGCCCCCTGAACAGGAGTACCTTAAATCCCTATTGCAGAGCACTGTGAGGCCCTGTGTTGAGGCTGTTTCATGCAGGAGAGGCATTGTGAGGCCCAGATTGGATATGCTTCATTCAGCATTGAATCCAAGGAGCTGTGAGCCTGTGATGTGAGGCCCTGCATCATCAACGAGGCAGTCGATGAAAGGGATCCTACTGGTGCATGACACATCCTTGATGCAAGATGCAAAGGCCTGCATCGAGGATGAGTGAGTCATTCCAGAGGCCACAGGGGCTACAAAGTGACCTTGGGGAAAAAGACCCTGGAGAAAAGAATTTAATGGGCGTCATGCAGCCCTATGCCTAAGGTGGTTGCTGGGATGTCACAATCACCATCACCCCCTGCTAACTTGTTGATAGATTTCAATCAATTGATTACCAGATAGGTTGGGCCCCTAATAAGAAAACAAAGAAAGTCAAGCATGTAACTCAAAACAGGTCTCCCAGAGATGTCAGAGCTGAAAAGGTCCATTGTGCCATAGACAACATGCATATTCCTATACCTTTGTAAAACAAACCTATTTTCCCCATTTTTGGTAACACTGATACTGCTCCTAACCTGGGATGGGATTCTGTCTTTGCCAAAATTCAGCATATGTTGACAGCGAGTCTTTCTTCAGTTTTGGACAGACTTCGTGAACTGGATGCCACAGTGTTACATCTCTCTGAATTGCATTACAAAATGAGAGATCAAAGACTCCCTTTTCAAATTACTGAAGGGGCTTCTGCTACATCACATGCTTCAAACACAGCTCCTGCCATGCTCCAGGACACATTGCAGGCAGACCATTCTTCATCCTGTCTCCACAATTCCTCCGCTCATTCCACCATCAGAGGGATGGAAATCACTAAAGACAAGGAAAATCAGTGTGAGAGTTCTTCAAGGGGCATTGAAATTCCAAATTAGAGAACTACTCACAATTCTATCAAGGTTGCAACGCTTTCTTATCCAATCCAACCTTGAACTTCCAGCTGACTGTTGCCCAAATGTGGCCATATTGACTGAGATCCCTCTTCTAAGTTCTACTGAAGAAGCATCCACCTTACGGTTGAAGAATAGTCTGTCATTGGCTCACTCGACATATGGACTTCAGGACCAATTAATTTAAGGACATTCTTTTTGTTAGAAAGGTTGGGTGGATTGAGCTGTCTGTCAAATTCACCTCCCTGAAATTTTGTTGCACTAAGGTTCAAAACAACCTAAAAATTGCAGTCACCTACATGGTATAATAAGGAGTGTTGAAAGGGAAAGGATGAACTCATTAAGGCTGTCAAAAAAGATGCTCATGAGGAAAGCTGTGCTGCTAGAACAAATTATAAGCAGATAACCTCAAATACCAAACAATGCTGAGTGGACTCCAACTAGCTAGTGCTTGTCCAGGCATCCGGACATTCTGGCATATTTTTGCATATGTTTTCCCTTGATTTTATAGCCCTGTAGAGTTAAAAATTCAACTGTGTGTAGAACACTTTTCTGAGATCTATGCGTATACTAGCTTAAGCTTGGATGATGTAGGGATACAAACTTTAGACCTAGAAAACTGCCACTGCAACCAACTCACTTTATTTCACTTTACATGATACTCTCTGTGCTAGCCAGGCCATGCCCCCAGGTAAAGCCCCTGGGCCAGATAGCATCCTAGGGGACCTGTTCCCTCTTAACCTCTTGTATGGATACCTTATATATAAATTTACTGTAAAACGAGATACTGGCAAACGGAGAAGTTCCAGAATCCTGGAAAAAACTGAAATTATCCCAAGCTATAAAATGGGAGATAGAGGAAACCCTAATAATTATTAGCTGATCAGCCTTTTTGACAAACTTCAGAAGGTTTTCTGTCACAAGGTCTTAGACTACGGGACTAGACTGATGAAGCTTCATTCCTGTCTCCTTTGCAGTCGTGGTTCCGGGTGAAGGTGTGCACAGTAGATCAAATCTTTTGGTATGATCTTATAGTGGCAAATTATCTTAGGCTGGCAAGGGATTATCTAAATGTGGCTTTTGTGGACCTCAGGGTGGCCTTTGATTTGATCTCCAAGCAGCACCTGTGGTCCTCCTTAGCTTCAATGGGTATGGATTATAACTTTCTGGACATACTCATAAGATTATATAAAAACACCACTGTACAGTTAAGGTGGGGAACAGGTGAAAAGCTGACAGATCATATAACAGTGCAGTGTGGAGTGTGGCAAGGGTGTGTACTTGTGACAACACTTTTTCTCATTGTATATATATATGAAGTGGTCTAACTTATTTCTAGGTGAATGTGTTCATGATTCCCCAAAGCTAGCTGTTTGCTCTTCCTCTGCTCTGCTTTTTACAGATGATACCCTTTAGCTGTTCCGAACCCCAACTGGTTTGCAAAACCTCCTTAATAAATTTAGTTTTGTGACGTAGAGGTGAATATAACTAAAATTATGATGTTTAACCCACACAACGTTTGTTGAGGTAATTTTGCACTGAAATGGGACCCTTCCAAATAGTGAGTAAATTCAACTACCTGGGTATCAGAATAGAACAGAGCAGAGCTTGGAAGTCTCGAGAAAAGTGAATTGGTGTTGTTCCATTATGCTTCTGTAATCATCAAGAGACTTAAGGCAACCACACCCAAATCCATATCCCCAGTAATAGAGAATTATAGTGCAGCACTCTACAGGACAGAAATTTGGAGAATTGTAAACACCAAAGGCTTGATCACTAAAGAAAATAATTTTCTAAGATCTCTTTTTAATCTGCCACAGAGTACCCCTACCCTTATTTTTTGACCCAGGGTTTAAAAGGGTGGGGGATTTGGCAATGTTGAGACCCTTTTTACATTGGGTTAGACTGTGGTCCACTGAAGAGCTTCGTCACTATAGACTGTCAGTGAAAGAAGTGCTGAGTCTGAGCAAAGTGCAACTAACCCCCTGGTTCAAGTTTGTAAAATTCCATCTTAATGACCGAGGTCTGGGAGGTCTGTAGTTGGCGCCAAGGGTAGACTCAAAACTGCTTTGTTGAACAATGCTATTGTACATCAATGCAAGGCCAAACCTGGGAATCTAGCAGAGGAATTTTTTAACTCACAAACCTGCCCCTGCAAAAGAGCTATATTTAGTACTAATCCAACCTCCTATAGCTCACACACTTTATATTAAATTTAGGTTGGGAAGATTATTAGTCAGCAAATCCAACATGTGTTATTCTTCTGCCCCAAATGGCACAGGCCTGATGGATCTGGCTCAAACCCCTGTTTAGCTCCATTGGGGTGAAACATTACTGGGAGACCTATTGGATCTTGCATACAGACCTGAGCCAAGTCATTGTCTTTGGAATCAGTCGGTATCTTTATACTGTATGATTACTCAGGAAAAAGGGGGGAGCTTTGTTTTGCAGGTTGGATGTATCGTCCTAAAGCTCCATTTAGTCTGTTTATCAGTGCAACTATTTTAGAGCTTTTATGAGAGCATTGTGATGTAAGCAAAACACAATTGATTTTATCAAATATTATTGCTGTAGTACTTATACTTTGTTCTAAAATGAATTTTGGATAAATGTTGAATTGCTGGTCATTTTATGATAAATGTAATCACTCAGTTTTTAAATTATGTAAATGTTCGAGGTGTTTTTTGGGTAAGTGTCCCAAAATAAACTTGAACTTGACTGGATCGCTGTATAGAGTCACATCATATGATGGCAGATTTAGCAAAAATATTACTTTATATCATGAAGCAAGCCATTTGTCGTGTGATCAGTCTTCACCAACATAGTGCAGTAGATGTTTTTTGCATACCTCTTTACATCTACTAACATAAGTTACAGTAAATTAGTGTGCACTGACTTTCCGACACAATCATTTCAATGTTTCTATCAAATGAAGAACAAATAACCTCATTGTATTCATTATTAGGCGTGGGATAAAAACTGCTCCGCTGGCAGAGTTTGCGAAATTCAGCAACTCCACGTTCCGCAGAGAACGCGAAGTTCCCAATAGACTCCACACTCCGCAATGTAGCAGAGGTTTTTTTCTTTTTTCCCCTGTTAGCACGCACTATCTGTCATTTCGCGCATGTGAAATGTGAGACTAAAGACTTCCGCTCTCTCAATATCACAAATGAGATTTTTTACCCGCTCGTGAGAGTTAGCACCATGCTAGCGATGTCCGGGATGTCTTTTTGATGTAGGTGAGCACGAGTGAGCACGATTGACTGCTGCTGCTCCCTGGCGAAGCTGAAGTAGCTAAAATATACAACTTTGGGTGAAAAATCTTCTCTAATTCACTGTTTGTGTTGAAATTGTATGAGTAGTACAATGTATTATTTTTTTATTTTCCCAACAACAGAAAGTGCCCCAGAGACTCCAACTTCCTAACTTCCTGTTCCTGTCCGGCAAGCTCCTCCCAATGCTTTGTCCATCTCCTGGCCACTTTTCACTTTGATTTCGAGCTGGAAGGATCACTTGTTTGTCTCCTGGATATAGCATTGAATTTAAGGACAATTATATCTGAGTTTTCACAAGTAAGTTAAAAACACTTGCATAAGGGTGTTGAGACCTTGTTTGTTTGATAGGGGGCAGGCCCCAGGCGTTATCTTTACTTTTATTCATTTTTTGTTTTAAATTATGTGGGTGGGTGGCCTGCCTTTGTGTGTTAGTTATTTATTTACTTATAATTTTTGTTCTTCAAAGGAAAACTGTTTAACAGTGCACTACATTTGCTCTATGATCTGTTTTTTAAAATTGAATGTTCATGTAAAGTATCTTAGCCTAATAATGTAATAGGCTTTCTAGCTATAGGTCTAGTACTAGTCATGGGTGCATGATGAAAAGAATAGGTGTCTGTGGAACTGAAACACCATGGATGGCATTAGATTAAAGATAACAAAATGCTGCTTGGTGGTATTTCACTTTTTTTATACAAACACTGTATGAAGGGGGTTATTGTACTTGATGCCTTTGTATGATGTGTGTTGTTGTAAAATTGTGTAGCCCCTTTAATTTAAGTGTTTGGAATTACTAATACTGACAATGCTGTTTTTTAATCCTGTATGAATGCCTTCTTTGTCTGGCCAGTGCGTGAAAGTGTTTGTCATAGGCCACGATGCTTTCTATTCATCCTGCTTGCTGTGTGATATGGCTGGTGGCCATTTTGTTTAGGCAGCCAGTAGCCCTGCATGTGTTCTTCTTTGTTGTAGTGGCCATGCCTCCTTGATGGCTGTTGTCTGACCAGTAGTCTGGTGACCATTTTGTATAGGAAGCCAGTGTGCTTTAGGCCTGCATGTGTTCTTCTTTGTTGTGGTAGCCATGCCTCCTTGCTGGTTGTTGTTTGACCATGTGGCTGGTGGCCATTTTGTGTAGGCAGCCAGTGTGCTTTAGGCCTGCATGTGTTGGTGGCCAGTCCTTCTTGCTGGTTGTTTTTGACCATGTGGCCATTCTGTGTGTTATTTGTTCAGGCCTAGTAGGTCAATGATGCTAGTGTATGAGCAGTTTTTTATATTTATATACCTTTTTTACACTTTTCACCTCCGCCACTCCTTGCCTCCCAAATTCCTGTGGTTTTTCATGCTAGTCCCCTGCCCCTGGTACATCAGCAATAGCAATTTGTTTTAAAAATGTTTATCCTATTTTTGTATTTTTTTCACATTTATTTAATTTATTTTTATAACATCAGTTTAATAATGATAATAATATTTTTTCTATACTTTTTTCCTTGCTTTTTGATTTTTTACATAAATTTATCTTTTTTTCAATGTTTTCCCATTAGCCCCATGTCTGCCACAGGCATACAGTTGCAATACATTTCATTTCATTACATTATTCAACCATTCTATGACATTGTTTGTTTCTACTACTAATGCAACTGCAACAACAATGCCATGTTTCACTGATCCTTCTTGCATGTTTGCTTTTAGGTGCATGAAGAGAAAGAGGCATCACCCACAGTACTTCCAGACAGAAGGCCTGTGCTTGACGTGACCACACTCACAACCACACAGACATCTCTTTAGCTACTGAAGCTAAGTGCTACTGCCAATGGACAGCTTCAAGATGGCCCCCAAAAAGCTGCTACCAAGAAAGCGACCAGTGATAAGAAGGAGCTCCCCACCACTGGTATGTCGCCCCGGACCTTCTTAGGCAAAAAAGACATGTGCCTGCCACACAAGCCTCCAGGGATCAAGCTGGGAGCACCATTCCCACATCAGAGGCCTCATTTCAAAGTAGGCCCAAGCCCATGTCTAACACAGAGGCATCATCTCTAGTCACAGGTACACCGACGAGCAGTGATATTGAATTAGCCCTATCTCAAAGTAGTACCCAATAGTTGCTAGAAACTCAGGCAATCGAACAAAAACAGCCACAACCAGCAATAGCAATCCCTCCCGCAATAGGGAGGGACTGCTATTACTTAAAATTTAGCTTCATGCAGAGAAAGCTGAAGAATTCAATTTTTCACAAGATCCACTGCCTTTTCGATCTCCACCATCTTCTTCCTCAAGCCCCCTTCTGATGATCAAAACTTCACTTGGATGCCACCTCAGTCTGAGACATGTCAGGAGAGGCAAGGGGTTAAAGAGAATGTTTCTGAAAGCCTTAGAGTTATGGATGAAGAAGAGGAGGATGATGAGTCTGATGATGAGCCAGTCATCATGGATGTTAGCCCAGCCCCAGTGGAGTCAAACATTATCTGATCTTCTTAACCTCCTCCGAGATTTTTGGCAGCGATACCACCACATCCACCAGCTTCCATATTTACAATGCCACTGGTGTGACCTACATCCTCACCCACCTCAGTAGAATAAGGCACAGCAGTTAGGCAAACATCATCAAAACAACATCCATCTTGTTGCCACTTCTTCAGGCATTGACAGTGGCACCAGTGTAGAAAGTTGACCTCCCCAGTTAGGGACACCTTTACAGTTAGTGAAAAGAAGGCAAACATTTCCATATGCTCCATTTGCCAAGCAAGTGTTAGTCGGTGTAAGCTTGGTTCATACTATAAAACCAAAAGACAAACAATCCATTTGAGGAAACACCACACAATCAGCTGGGAGGTGCACCTTAGTGGCCAAAAGGAAAAGCCTGCAAATGATGTTAGTGAAGGTATTGAAAGCAGAGATTCTGATCCGATCATGATGGAAGGTGAAGAAGAGGGTGAAATTTTTGTTACAGAAATCAGCCCTGTCTCCAACAGTGCATTAGTATCATTGCCGACATCAGCAACATTCCAATGGCACAGGAAGACTCAGAGTCAGGTTGAAATACCAAGGCAAGAACCTACAGTGGCTGCCCCCGAGATGCACATTGAGCCTACCACCACCTTCTAAGTCACCTGCATCAGTGGCACCAGCAAAAAAAAAATAATCCAGGCTACTAATACTACCATGTTTAGGCAGGACGGGCAGTATGAACGCAACTACCCAGCAGGAAGCTGACTAAAATGTTAGCGTTGGTCCTCCTCCCCTTTTCTTTTGTGGAAGGAGTGGGTTTTCTATAATTTTTGGTGGCTATCTGCAAGAAATGGAAGGTTTCCAGCCGGACCTATTTTGTCAGAGTTGCTGTTCCAGCGCTACATCATGATGTGCTGAAATTGGTTGGACAAGCTTTGCAGCAGGTTGCTATCCAGACAATCTACCTGATGACAGACATGTGGACAAGTTGCCATGCTACTGATTACATGTGCATCACTGTGCACTGGATCTCTTTTGCAGGGGTTAGTGACATGATATCTGCAGGTGTTGACACAGTGGAAATTTGTAATGGTGCTCGATGCATGCAACAGTAGCTATGTTTGCCATGGAGAAAACCATACAGTTGCAAACACCTTGGATGAGGTTAAATGGCTGCACCCCAGAGGACTTAATGTTGCATTTTTTGCCACAGACAATGGCAATAATGTAGTTAAGGCCATGTCAGATGGGGCTATTTCAGGGTCTTGTGTTTGGTGCACTGCATAAACATCATTGTACAGCACTTCCTCAAAAAAGAACCTTGAGTCAGTAACTTACTGTCTTCATGCAGAAGAATCTGCACTCATTTCAGCAATTCTTTTAAAGCCCTCAAGCTGTTTAGTATTATCCAGCATGATAATAGAATGCAAGTTAAAGCCCTCATACAGGAGGTGCCATTATGCTGGAATTCTACTTATTACATGCTACAACGGCTATTTGAGCAGTACAGACCGATCAATGGATATGTCGTAGAAAGGGGGGATGCAACTGTGAAAGACATGATTATTGAGATGGCATAATGGGGCCTGGACAGAGATGCTGCTTCCCTTTGAAACTTTACACAGGAAGTCAGCAAGGAGAATTGTACCATGGGTCAAGCTATCCCACTGATGCATATGCTGCAGAAGCAGCCAAAGGAGGTGTCTGAAATGTACGCAGGTATGGATGAAAATACTGATACACAGGAGTTGGTAGAGAGCTTAATCCTTCACTTTTTCATTAATACAAGGCTTCAAGAAGACATTGCGTTATCCAAACATTACATCTGTGCCACAGTACAAACAATTACTTAAGTGCACCTCAGTGGTGAAGGCAGCAGAGTTTGATAAAGGTTGAGCACCAATGACTATTGAGCATCTGGTCCAGGCTCCCTGCATGACCCAGCGGAGGTCTCTCTGGATCAAAACCCATTGATGTATTGGTATGGGAAGAGGCGCCAACGGACAGTGCTCGGCAGGCTGGCAATGATGTATCCAGCTTGCCCTGTAGTGAGTCTGTCTGCTGAGTGTGTTTTCAGTGCAACTGGTGCAGTTGTGAAAATGAGAAAGACCAGTCTCTCGCCTCAAAATGTCGAGAGATTGAACATGATCAAAATGAATCAGCACTTCATACCACCAAATTACAGCATACCTGAAGTACAACAGTAGGTGGATGAGGTTGATGATTGGTTGGACTCAGGTCATGGTAGTATGTTAGCTGACCAACTTCTAGGTGAAACACCTGTGTTTGAGGACAAACTCTACTTCCCCGATTAGACCTGGGGCACTGTAGAGCTTTCTACTTTCAATTATCAAAAGTTTTGCAAAAAAAACATTGCTAGCTGTGAGAACCATATTAGTGTATATTGCTTGTTTCTATCTAAAAATGATTAATGAACTTCAACTGTTTTAGGCACACGTATGGCCGAATTGTAGTTGGACTGGTATGCTTTGAAGAAGCCCCCAAACCCACTAAAATCACTTTAAGGAGATTTGAGAGATAATATCTGACTCCATTCTATGCCTATTCTTCCTCATTTTTTTTAACTAAAACTATGGGAGAAACCCATTCATAGGAGTCTACTGGTTCAATGACACCATCCTTAAGTAATTGATCAAGCAAAATACTAAGTACTTTCCTAACACTAAGTGGAACATCTCTCAACTTGTGTCTGACTTGTAATGCTCCCACTTTCAATTTAATGTTATGTGCGAATCCTTTAACAGTACCCAATTCTTTTCTAAAGACATTCTTGTACTCAGAAATAATCACTTCAATACCTTGCTGTATGGTCATGCAATACACCGGAACATCAGCAGATGGATCCAAAACCATTCCAAGATTACCTTGATGTCTCCATCCCAAAACATGCTGTCATTTGTCAACTACATAAATTTTACCTAAAATATTGTGATCATGACAAGAAATAGAAGCTACAAAATAACCTAAAATATAAATTATTGTCTGACTGTAACCATAAGCTTTAATGTCATTGCTTTCCAACTTCCGTCCAGACCAGTTTTTGTTGAAAAATGCCTCAGATATGATAGAAAAAGGTGATCCAGAATCCACTAGCATTATAGTTGTGAATCCATCAATGATAACTTCACACTTTGGAGGAAGATATATCTGGTTGTCAATGTCAGTGTTAAAAATATTATGTTGCTTAGGCTTATCTCCTGTAATCATCAAGACTACACTTTCAGCATCTTGGATACCATGTTCAGTCTCCAATTGTTTTCCAACAATCAAATTAACATTCCTTTGAGATCTGCAAACTGTCGAAAAATGTCCAGTTTTACCACATTTGAAACTCTCTTTAAATAAGGCAGGACAGGTTGATTTGTTGGTATGCAAATTTGATCCATATCGCATACATTTTAATTTGTTTAGGTTATTTTTGTTGTACCCTTTGCTGTACTTATTTTTGTTGACATTGCGTATGGCAGCTACTTCAAGATGATTGTCTTCGTCATCATTTAATGACTTACGCGATCGTATTGACCTTTCAATACATTGAACAACTTCTATTACTTCTTTGAGTGATGGATTTTTGTTGTTCTTGAATTTTTTTGTTATAACAGTGCATAATAACTTGATCCCGAATATATTGATCAGTAATGACACCAAAATCACAAGTTGAAGCCAAAATGCAAAGAGCAGCCACATATCCTTCAACAGGTTCTGTGGAAAATTGGTGCTGTGAATAAAAGTTAAAACGTTCTGTAACTACATTTGGTTCAACTTTGAAATGTAATTGTAATCTGTCCAAAGCTTCCGAAAAAACATCATAATCATTTATATCAGTTCCTTCAGGTGGTTTATGTGGAGGTAAATGATCAAATATTTCCTGAGCTTCTGTGAAAATAACGTTTAATAGAAGCCCTTTTTTCCTAGTCCCAGAAAACGAATTTCCATCAATGGCAATCATAAAATTATTAAATAAACCATGCCATTTGCTCCACTTCATGGGTACATCCCTTGGATTTTGTTGTAGTGGCGGAGGTGGATTACAACACTGTTGCATTGTTAAATACAAATAAATGTATGTAAATATATATATATATATATTTAAATAATCAAATCAGAAACAAAACAAAAAAAAATAGGAGCTGGTACTCACTTTTTGACAGATTAATAATGAAATTAGGTTGCTGACTATGTGTGACTAATTTGAAGAATACAATGAAAAGAAAACAGAATGGGGTCACGTAAGTTAAGTTCCAGCCGAAGACTGGCTGTTAAATAGGTGCTGCCAGGGCTCCGAATTTGAAATGTAAACAGTAGCTTAGAAGGAAAGCTACAAGCTGAGAACAGCCTTAATTGCTGACCCACGCTGAGCAAGTCAATAAATCAGGGAGATAGCTGAAGATAACAAACATCCATTTCCTACCAACTGACCGAAGAGAAGCCAAAGTCCCGTAGTTGTAGTAAATAAAAAGTGAGTAGCTAATTCAACCAACTCGTAATTTTCCTCCGATGTGACTGGCACTGCTGGGAACGCTCGTCGCCAAAATATTGTAATGAAGTTCCAAAAGCAAGATGGAAAAATGTTTTGTTTATTCTTAGTAAAGTTCCCAGCAACGGAGAGGCTGGTTGACAGGAGCAAGCATAGAGAAGCAACTGACTCGTAAATCAAACAATGCATTCCAAATAGAATACAAAGGAATGCTCTCGAACACAGACGCACGCACGAGGAAACAAAACAAAAGGAAATAAAACAAATGTTGATAAATATAACATTCAGTATGAACTGTTAAGAACATGCTTACTTCACAAACTACTACAGTTACCTTCAGCCCAAGATGAATTATTGTATTATGTACTATTTTCCAAACATAGCTGATCGAACATTTTTACAGATATACAACTTGGGTCTCATTGGGGCTGGCTGAATGTCAAATTATCTGTGTCATACATATTCACGTTTTTCTTTTTCAATTCCTCCCACAACAGGCTGATAATAATTTTCCAGGTGAATATTGTGGTTGTGTTATGTTTGTTTTGTGTTACACCTTTCTCAAAATCCCTTCCCCATCCGTTCATCAAATCCCTAACCTTTTTCCCCCGGGCTGTGTGATTGATTGAGGTGGTAAAAGCAACATCAAGTCAGTGTGTAGGATCTTCATTTCAGTTCCCCTAGGTGGAGTCGGACCTCGCTTCCGATTCCTTCACTGTTAGTGCGCTAGCATGCTACTGCTCCACCACCATGGTACCTTGAGAAAACCATGCAGCCCTAGCTTAATCCATTCAGGTAAGATAATTATGAAGCATTGTAGGCAATATAATTGGTTATGGAAAATCTCTCCTTCCCACTCCCATTTGAAAAATGCACTGCAGAGACTAGAAGAGTATTGGGACAAGTTTACCTAACTGCATAAACAATTCTTGTACACTATCAGCAGATTTATAAAACATTCTGTGCTAAAAGGAATACATTATTAGTAGATTTAGAAAACACAATGCAAAAAGGCAGCAGTGGGAAGTAAAACACCCCAAAAAAAGGTTTTAGGCATAAAGAACTGTACTCAGCTATGTATTTTAAACCCCGTCCCTAAAAAAAAAAAAAATTAATAAATACCCAACCCTTCCACCTGCAACTTACCCACCCGTAACAATTGTCCCTTTTCCCAAAGACTGTCCAAAACGGAAATAATATGTCCAATCATTCATGGCAAAAACAAGACCCACAAAAACCCATTCCCACCCTCTCCACCCACAACAAGTCCTACCCACCAAACTAAAAGGTTAAAAAAGGGGCAGAAGAAGGCACTACCAGTGGCCAGGAGTCTCCAGAAGAGCCCCTCCATTCCTACCTGACGGGCCTCTAGCTGCTCCAGCCTCTGTAGGACACAGCATTGAAAGACGGTCTTGGGGGGTGGGCAGAAAGGATGATGCGATGGCGGGTGGCTGCCCTGGCACTGAGACATACAGTAGATGTTGCTGGGATAGAGGCAGTAGGGCCTGGCTGGGACCCTCAGTACCGGAAGCAGCGACTGCTGCTGCCTCCTCCTCCTCTTCCTCGAGGACCACCAGCTGCTGGTACTCAGGCCGTATGGCCTCCAGCTTCGTCCACCGCAGCCGGGCTGATATTTTCTGCCTTGATGGTAGACCAGCAGGAATAGCTACATCAATTCCTTCAGCTCCTCCAGGTTCCTGAGTTCCTGAGACCCACCTCACAGTAAGTACCCCCCACCTCCCAGCCCCTCGCTCTGCCCCGCGCTACTCACCCTCTCTCCTGCTCCTGCTTCTTTTCTTCTTTTCTTCTTCTCTGTTCTTCCTCCTCGCTCCTCGTCTGTAATCTTCTTCTGTACTCTTCTTTTCCCCGTCTTCTCTCTTCTTCTCTTCTTCCTCATCTTCTTCTGTGGTCTTCTTCCTTCTGTTCTTCGTTTTCTGTATCTTCTTCAGTGTTCTTCTGTGTTCTTCTGTGTTCTTCTGTGTTCTTCTGTTCTTCTGGTCTCCTGTTCTTCCGGACTTCCTTTCTTCTGTTCTTCCGGTCTTCTGTTCTTCTGGTCTTCTGTTCTTCTGTTCTTCTGTTCTTCCGGTCTTCTGCTCTTCTGTCTTCTATCTTCTGCCTTCGGCTCTTCTGCCTCCTCCGTCTTCTTCTCCCTGCGCCTGCCCTCCTGCTCCTGCCTCATCCCCCTCCCTCACTCGCATCCCCCTCTCTATCTCCTCTATCTAACCCGTTCACTATCTACCTCCCTCACTCCTCCTATCTACCTATCTCTCTATCCCACTATCTAACTCCCTCACTCTCCACCTCCTCCTATCTTCCTATCTCTCTATCCATTTCTCTATCTATCGATTTCTCTATCTATCTATTTTCTCTATCTATTTCTCTATCTCTCCCCCCCTTCCCGCCACCCCCTCTATTACCTATCTTCCTATCCTCTCACTCTACCTCTCACCCTCACCCACCTCTACAACCCCCCTCCCCCATCTTCACAACCCTACTCCTATCTTTCTCCCTAATCTCCTAAACCTCCTAACACTCACCCCCCTCCACCCTTAAACCCCCCTCCCCCACCTCTTCTCACTCTACCTGTCCCCCCCCTCCCTCGCGCTTTCCCGCCGCGACCTCCTGCACGCCGCCGCCCCCCAGCTCCCATTCGCCCCCAGCTGACCCCTCCCCCCCACCTCATATGGCGGCCGCTGCGCGACAGTGGTAGCGACCCTTGACCCAAGGGTAGGTCGCTCCCCCTGCAGCTGCAGCTCCTCCAGCTCCTCCAGGTTCCTGAGTTCCTGAGACCCACCTCACAGTAAGTACCCTCCACCTCCCAACCTCTCGCCCTGTCCCGCGCTACTCACCCTCTCTCCTGCTCCTGCTTCTTTTCTTCTTTTCTTCTTCTCTGTTCTTCCTCCTCGCTCCTCGTCTGTAATCTTCTTCTGTACTCTTCTTTTCCCCGTCTTCTCTCTTCTTCTCTTCTTCCTCATCTTCTTCTGTGGTCTTCTGCCTTCTGTTCTTCGTTTTCTGTATCTTCTTCTGTGTTCTTCTGTGTTCTTCTGTGTTCTTCTGTTCTTCTGGTCTCCTGTTCTTCCGGTCTTCCTTTCTTCTGTTCTTCCGGTCTTCTGTTCTTCTGTTCTTCCGGTCTTCTGTTCTTCTGTTCTTCTGCTCTTCTGTCTTCTATCTTCTGCCTTCGGCTCTTTTGCCTCCTCCGTCTTCTTCTCCCCGCGCCTGCCCTCCTGCTCCTGCCTCATCCCCCTCCCTCACTTGCATCCCCCTCTCTATCTCCCCTATCTAACCCGTTCACTATCTACCTCCCTCACTCCTCCTATCTACCTATCTCTCTATCTCTCTATCCCACTATCTAACTCCCTCACTCTCCACCTCCTCCTATCTTCCTATCTCTCTATCCATTTCTCTATCTATCGATTTCTCTATCTATCTATTTTCTCTATCTATTTCTCTATCTCTCCCCCCCTTCCCGCCACCCCCTCTATTACCTATCTTCCTATCCTCTCACTCTACCTCTCACCCTCACCCACCTCTACAACCCCCCCTCCCCTATCTTCACAACCCTACTCCTATCTTTCTCCCTAATCTCCTAAACCTCCTAACACTCACCCCCCTCCACCCTTAAACCCCCTCCCCCAGCTCTTCTCACTCTACCTGTCCCCCCTCCCTCGCGCTTTCCCGCCGCGACCTCCTGCACGCCCCCACCCCCCAGCTCCCATTCGCCCCCAGCTGACCCCTCCCCCCCTACCTCATATGGCAGCCGCTGCGCGACAGTGGTAGCGACCCTTGACCCAAGGGTAGGTCGCTCCCCCTGCCGCTGCAGCTACTCCAGCGCCTCCAGGTTCCTGAGTTCCTGAGACCCACCTCACAGTAAGTACCCCCCACCTCCCAGCCCCTCGCTCTGCCCCGCGCTACTCATCCTCTCTCCTGCTCCTGCTTCTTTTCTTCTTTTCTACTTCTCTGTTCTTCCTCCTCGCTCCTTGTCTGTAATCTTCTTCTGTACTCTTCTTTTCCCCGTCTTCTCTCTTCTTCTCTTCTTCCTCATCTTCTTCTGTGGTCTTCTGCCTTCTGTTCTTCGTTTTCTGTATCTTCTTCTGTGTTCTTCTGTGTTCTTCTGTGTTCTTCTGTTCTTCTGGTCTCCTGTTCTTCCGGTCTTCCTTTCTTCTGTTCTTCCGGTCTTCTGTTCTTCTGTTCTTCCGGTCTTCTGTTCTTCTGTTCTTCCGGTCTTCTGCTCTTCTGTCTTCTATCTTCTGCCTTCGGCTCTTCTGCCTCCTCCGTCTTCTTCTCCCCGCGCCTGCCCTCCTGCTCCTGCCTCATCCCCCTCCCTCACTCGCATCCCCCTCTCTATCTCCCCTATCTAACCCGTTCACTATCTACCTCCCTCACTCCTCCTATCTACCTATCTCTCTATCTCTCTATCCCACTATCTAACTCCCTCACTCTCCACCTCCACCTATCTTCCTATCTCTCTATCCATTTCTCTATCTATCGATTTCTCTATCTATCTATTTTCTCTATCTATTTCTCTATCTCTCCCCCCTTCCCGCCACCCCCTCTATTACCTATCTTCCTATCCTCTCACTCTACCTCTCACCCTCACCCACCTCTACAACCCTCCCTCCCCTATCTTCACAACCCCACTCCTATCTTTCTCCCTAATCTCCTAAACCTCCTAACACTCACCCCCCTCCACCCTTAAACTCCCCTCCCCCAGTTCTTCTCACTCTACCTGTCCCCCCTCCCTCGCGCTTTCCCGCCGCGACCTCCTGCACGCCCCCCAGCTCCTATTCGCCCCCAGCTGACCCCTCCCCCCCTCCTACCTCATATATGCGGCCGCTGCGCGACTGTGCAGCTGGCGCACCGGAGGCACGCCAGAGGTAAGTCCGTCTGCGCCCGTCCGCGCCTGGCCCGCGCCCAGCGCCACGAACCCTGGTCCCCAGCTCTCCCAAGCCCCGCTGATCCGCTACGACCCCACCACCCTCCACGCCCTCAACCCAGGACGCTCCAACACCTGCTTCCAAGCTCACCCCAAACGCACCCATGGACCCTTTGCCTGCAACTCCTGCAAACGCATCTTCCACCACGCAACTACCACGACCACGACCACAAGCCCACGCGCCATCAACCACCTCAAGTGCATCCTAGTCAACGCTCGCTCCGTCCACAAACACGCCGTTGAACTCTGGGACCTCCTGGACTCCACAGCACCGGACGTCGCCTTCATCACGGAGACCTGGATGAACGCCTCCTCTGCTCCAGACATCGCCACCGCCATCCCCGAAGGCTACAAGATCTCCAGAAAAGACCGCACCAACCAAGTAGGAGGAGGTATCGCCATCGTCTTCAAAGACTCCATCAGCGTCACCACCTCCACCGAAGACGCCCCTCTCGCCGCTGAACACCTGCATTTTCAGATTCGCACCGACCTGAGGACCACCCTCAGAGGATCCCTCGTCTACCGTCCTCCCGGACCATGTGCCCCTTTCAGCGATGCCATCGCCGACTTTAACTCCCCGCACGCCCTCGCCTCACCGGACTACATCCTCCTAGGCGACCTCAACTTCCATCTGGAACAAAACAACGACCCCAACACCACCACCCTGCTCGACAACCTCGCCAACCTCGGCCTCAAACAACTGGTGAACACCGCCACCCACATCGCCGGACACACGCTCGACCCTATCTTCTCCGCCAGCAAACACGTCTTCTTCAGCCACACCTCCGCCCTACACTGGACCGACCACAGCTGCGTCCACTTCACATTTCGACGCGAGACCCGCCACCTCCACAGTCAACCCATCCCTCGTCGACAGTGGAACAAGATCCCTGAAGAGCAACTCTTCTCCGCACTCGCCGCCAACCAACCCACCCTCACCACCGACCCCAACGACGCAGCCCTCAACCTCACAAACTGGATCTCCATCTGCGCAGACAACCTTGCTCCCTTCAAGCGCACGCATCGACAGACCAACACCAAAAAACCTCTCTGGTTCTCTGACACCCTCAAAGAATCAAAGAAAACTTGTTGCGCCCTTGAGAAAGCCTGGCGCAAGGACCACACCGCTGACAACATGACTGCCCTCATGAACGCTACCCACGAACACCACCACCTGATCCGCGCTGCCAAAAGGAACTTTTTCACCGACAGACTGGACAAAAACAGCCACAACAGCAGAGAACTCTTCAGCATCGTCAAGGAGTTCTCCAACCCCAGCGCCAATGCCAACGCCATCACGCCCTCACAGGATTTGTGCGAATCCCTCGCCACTTCCTTCCATTGCAAGATCAGCGAACTCCACAACAGCTTCGGACACCAGACCCAACCAAACACCACCGAACCCGCATACCCGGCCATCACCCTCAACAACTGGACCCACATCAACACGGAAGAAACCAAATCCATCATGAACTCTATCCACTCCGGCGCCCCTTCGGACCCCTGCCCGCACTTCATCTTTAACAAAGCCGACGACATCATCGCCCCGCACCTCCAGACAGTCATCAACTCTTCTTTTTCTTCTGCTACCTTCCCCGAATGCTGGAAACACGCCGAAGTCAACGCCCTACTAAAGAAACCTACGGCTGACCCGAGCGACCTGAAAAACTTCGGCCCCATCTCTCTTCTGCCTTTCCCAGCCAAGGTAATAGAGAAGACTGTCAACAAACAGCTGACCACCTTCCTGGAAGACAACAACCTGCTCGACCCATCACAAACCGGATTCCGAACCAACCACAGCACTGAAACCGCCCTCATCTCAGTCACAGATGACATCAGAACCCTGATGGACAACGGTGAAACAGTCGCCATCATTCTCCTCGACCTCTCGGCTGCCTTTGACACCGTCTGTCACCGCACCCTAATCACCCGCCTCCGCTCCACCGGGATCCAAGGCCAGGCCCTGGACTGGATCGCCTCCTTCCTCGCAAACCGTTCCCAAAGAGTTTACCTCCCTCCGTTTCGCTCAGAACCCACCAAGATCATCTGCGGCGTACCTCAAGGCTCATCACTCAGCCCGACACTCTTCAATGTCTACATGAACCCCCTCGCCAACATCGTATGCAAGCACAACATCATCATCACCTCCTACGCCGACGACACCCAACTTATACTCTCCCTCACCAAGGACCCCGCCAGCGCCAAGACCAACCTACAAGAGGGTATGAAGGACGTCGCAGATTGGATGAGGCTCAGCCGCCTAAAGCTGAACTCTGAAAAAACGGAAGTCCTCATCCTCGGCAACACCCCGTCCGCCTGGGACGACTCCTGGTGGCCCACGGCCCTCGGCACCGCACCGACCCCCACAGACCACACCCGCAACCTCGGCTTCATCTTGGACCCTCTTCTCACCATGACCAAGCAAGTCAACGTCGTGTCCTCCGCCAGCTTCCTCACCCTCTGCATGCTCCGCAAGATCTTCCGCTGGATTCCCGCCGACACCAGAAAAACCGTGACCCACGCCCTCGTCACGAGCCGCCTGGACTACGGCAACACCCTCTACGACGGGACCACAGCCAAACTCCAAAATCGCCTGCAACGCCTCGGCCCGCCTCATCCTCGACGTACCCCGCAGCAGCCACATCTCCGCACACCTGAGACACCTGCATTAGCTCCCAATCAGCAAAAGGATCACCTTCCGACTTCTCACCCACGCACACAAAGCCCTCCACGACAAGGGACCGGAATACCTCAACAGACGCCTCAGCTTCTACGTCCCCACCCGCCTCCTCCGCTCCTCTGGCCTCGCACTCGCTGCTGTCCCTCGCATTCGCCGCTCCACGGCGGGTGGGAGATCTTTCTCCTTCCTGGCGGCCAAGACCTGGAACTCCCTCCCCACCAGCCTCAGGACCACCCAGGACCACTCCGCTTTCCGGAGACTCCTAAAGACCTGGCTGTTCGAGCAGCGATAACCCTCCCTTTCCCCCTAGCGCCTTGAGACCCGCACAGGTAAGTAGCGCGCTTTATAAATGTTAATGATTTGATTTGATTTGAGAAACCGTAAACAATGCTCTGAGCAAAGCACTTGTTTAAAATCATGTAGTGTAGTGGCACAGTAGCTTTAAATTTGGTGGTCTCCTCAGGCCATTCAATTTTAAGGTGGTAACTGTCACAACCATAATATACACTATGGAGTACAAGTATTCTTCTCTCTACTTTTCTGCTAAATTAATGGTGGCATTGCTAGCTCAGCTGGTGCCATAGTTGTACTTGTTACTCTCTGCAGCTGGGGCAGCTGTACTAGAAAATTACTTTATTCTAATGGCCCTGTTCTTCTTTGTTCATGGACTGCAAGGCCGATGAATATTCACAATGAAAGACACCACATAATATAATCAATCATGCAGATATCCTGTCTGCCATAAGTAGGCAGTGGGAGAAGTGATGCACTGCAGTAGAGGGAAAGAATTAAGGAATGGAATTTAGATTGTATGTGCCATATTCACATTGTCACAGACTATCCCATTCAGGAAAATCAAGGACCACTTTACTCACTGTCCTCAGGCCCCACCTCCACCACACATTGTAATAAAAATATATACATTTGCTTTGCAGTAAGGAAACTGACGTACTCAACTGCAGGGTAAGGTAGGAGTTGATTAGGATGGGTAGTACACACTTTAAAGATCAATCAAGTCCTCATCATCATCATGTGCCTAAGGTTTGGCTAGGCGTGTGACTCACTGTGGTTGGCAAATGTTGAAAGGGAAAAATTATAACAGAGGTAAATTAATTATGAAAGCCATAATGATTTATATTTATCACTCAGCTTGAAAAATGTGGCACAACAAAAGATTGATTTTCCCAAATTTTTCTGAAGTCTGGGACAGAACTTAAGACGCATTAATGGAGTGAAGTACTAGGAAGTGACTGACACAGTGGGCACTGGGAGGAAACTGGGAAACACACCTTTTTTAGCATCGCCATGCATTGAAAAGTGTTTGTCACTTTAACTTAAGCTGACAGACGCACATTGCACAGCCAACATTGCAGTGCCGATTCTGACAAATTGAACCATGCAGCTGTTAGGTCATCATGGGTGGCATTGGTAAAAGGCCATAGCGAGGGAGAGAGGTGATGGTTAATGGATACTGGAATACATATCATTACCTGCCTCCCTGATAAAAACCATTTCAAACAAGTCAGTGAGAAGAATGCCCCTATCTAGAAGAGCTACCTCATTTCTTCATTCCAAGCATTTATCTATTCATCATCATTGCAAATGTCTTCTTCCAGTACTCTGATTCTTTTTTACCCTTGGCTTTGATACACACCATTTCAGCTAAGCTTTACATTCTCTCATCCAGTTCTTTGCCATTTTCCAAATTCCAAACATGGCTCTATACTAGCCTTTTGCCAACGTACATTTAGCCAACAACCACCCAATTATCCTTTCTCCCATTCACCCATTAAAGAAATCTAGCCTAAATGAAGAGACTGTTCACCCATCCAGGCATGGAATCCTTTCACCCATACCCTTTCACCCACCTGGCCCTGCATTGTTCACCCGTATACCCTTTCATCCATCCTTCACCCACTCGTGCCTCCTATTATCCTTCTCATTACCCACCTATATGATTATTATTATGCAACTTTTCATCCACATCCCCACACACACCCATTCACTTATATTTTTTTTCTAATAACAAAATACAACCAAAAATACATTATTACATTTCAGGTCCGTATTCTCTTTGATCAAAACATCAGATGGACATTTTGTTGTTTGGAAATTTATTAAAAGTAGGGGTGTGCATAGAGCTCTGCTACCTCAGTGGAACTAACAGACTTTTTGGAACTCTGCACTCTGCTTGGAGCACGGAGTTGTCCAAAAAGCTCCACTAGGCCTGCAAGCGGAGCTCACCCAGGGCACCTGCAACCCAGTACGGGCTGCACAGCACCAGCACAGATAGTCTGTGCTTATGGTGTGGAGCCCATAACTGGGCTGTAGCGTGCATCGGAGCAGAGGAGGGAGGCAGCAGTGCTGAGACGAGGACTCATCAGAAAGGAGGACCCCCATGGAAGCTCCAAGTAACTCCTCTTCTCTTTTTTTTGTACTTGATTGTGCACACTGGTGTGATTAATTAGCTAGAAATGAACAGAAACTCCTAGCAGACCAGCAGTTTTTACACTACCTCTTTTAACATGAAGATGCCAGTGAGGGTTTCTTTTTTCATTGCTAAGCCCCTTAAAGACCACCAGGCTTCAGTCACAGTAGAGGAGCGAACTGCTTTTAGCCCTTTCAGATGGGGGGTGCTCATCTAAATAGGGAAGCTACTGAGGATCTGAAGACAGGTCTACCTGGTGGCAGATGAGTTCGTTAAATCTTGAAATGGTGACTCCTGGGTAATTTTACAGTACGTCAAATAGCAAGTGCTGCAAAAGATTGGGGGACTGTGAGATAACAGTTAGGATTTGCTAGCAGAATTTTTGCAGTCACAGACTGGTGCACAGGATAAACCTGGCACCTCTACCATCACCTTCCCAGAACATTCATGAACCTTGCAAGATTCCACTTGAAGAAAGTCCTTCTGGAAAAAGACTTGGCTGCTGACACCTGTTCAAAGAACAAAGGGCCAGATGTAGCAAAGTGTTTGCGCCTCGCAAACGGCGAAAATCGCCGTTTGCGAGGCGCAAAAGCCACTTTGCTATTCAGAAATGCATTTTGCGAGTCGGCTCCGACTCGCAAAATGCATTTCTGACTCGCAAATAGGAAGGGGTGTTCCCTTCCTATTTGCGACTCGCAGTGGGATGCAATTCCATTTGCGACCGCGTACGCAGTCGCAAATGGAGTCGCAGTTACCATCCACTTCAAGTGGATGGTAACCCACTCGCAAATTGGAAGGGGTCCCCATGGGACCCCTTCCACTTTGTGAATGGACCCAAAAATATTTTTTCAGGGCAGGGAGTGGTCCAAGGGACCACTCCCTGCCCTGAAAAAATACCGAAACTAAAGGTTTCGTTTTTTTTTTAAGTGCAGCTCGTTTTCCTTTAAGGAAAACGGGCTACACTTAAAAAAAAAAAACTGCTTTATTTAAAAAGCAGTCACGAACATGGAGGTCTGCTGACGTCAGCAGGCCTCCATGTTAGCGAGTGCCTATACTCGCAATGGGGCCGCAATTTGCGACCCACCTCATGAATATTGATGAGGTGGGTCATTGCGACCCCATTGCGAGTCGCAGTCGGTGTCTGAGACACCGTACTGAATAGCAATTTGCGACTTGCAAATTGCGAGTCTCAGGGACTCGCAATTTGCAAGTCGCAAATTGCCAAGTTGCTACATCTGGCCCAAGATTCCTTCAAGAACAAGGTGAACATCTGTTGATCCGTGGACAGACACTCATGTGGGATGGACAAATCTTATGGAGAGACAACTTTCACTCAGTTAGTATGGAAGTTCAGAAGATTGTATCGGACCTGTTTTCTGTGTAATGGTGCCATCAAGGCACTATGTTGCCAAAATATGTATGTTCTATATACATAATGATTTGTGTTTGATTCCTTTGAATAAAATGGATAGCACTTTACCTCTGTGTCATTAGAACATGTCTTTTGGCAAATACATCTTCAAAAGACATGACTACATGGCGGTGGAAGACAGACATAACAAATGGAAGGCCATAAAAAATGCAACAATAATATTGTAGTTGTGCCCATACCATTTATTACCATGAAACCAATAACAGAAATGTCAATCAAAAATGAAACAAAGACGTCTATCATGGTGGATGAAAGTATGGGAGTAGAGCCACAAACAGTTTGGAGTCCAGTGTACAAAATGGAACTGTCCTCAGGAAAAGTAAATGTGTTTCAGAAATGGTCCACAGAGTGAATGCTAGACACACACTGAAGGAAATTGGATTTGTGTATTTTGGAGGTGGTTGTCAGGCTGACTGTCCCCTTTGGGATGGAGAGGGAACAGGTGCAGGGACTGGGATAAACGGAGCAGATCCTCATGTGGCAGGGCCTCCCTGCCCTTGGCTGGCAGTGGTGAATAGTGCCAGATGTAGAGAGTGCACAGTCAGGGGCAGGTGGAAAAGGAAAAGCCCAGCTCACATGGTGGTATATGTCATAAAGCACCCCAGTCAGGGAGCTCATGTTTTCATTATGATAATGTATTTCCAAAATGAGCTCCCTCTGCACCTCTTTGATTTCCCTGAGCTCAGTTACTACCTGGCCCATCACGTCTTGGGAATGATGTACTGCTTCCAAAACTCGGCCAAGGTGGTCTGGCTGACGAAGATACCAGTGGCTGACCCACAGATTCTCTCCCATGACCCCCTAACCACACTACTCTGTGCCCTAGAAGTGGTGTGCTCCATTCCACTGGTTCCTGGCAGAACTGAAGGCAGTGCTAGTGTGTTTTAAACAGCAGCCAGGACTAGGGAGCACATGAATGGTGTGCTGTTCCTTTGAACATCGGAAGTGGAGGCATCTATTGGCTGAGATGTTGCTACAGCTGGGATAGGAGGTGTAAGTGTGGGTCAAGAGTGATCCACTGGAGTTTTCTGGCCAGACTGACCAGATAGACCAGTTGCTCATGATCATCTGGACATGCAGGTGTGGTATTCTCACTGAAGGCTTGCTCCTGGTCTGGTGTGGAGGTGTCTTGTGTGGCAGTTTCTGTTCCATTGATCCAGGGTGTTGTACCTGAAAAGGATGCGGAGAATATGTGATTAATATCTAGTTAGTGCATTTTAAGTGCCTTTAGCTACAGATGGGACAACCTAAAAAAGCAAAATCAGACTGATAGACTGATTAGACCTTTCATTGTTTTACACATGTAGGCTAATTTACACAGATGCCAACTACAGTGACAACATTACAGAGATGTCCCGGAATGCAAAGTGTTATTTGAGCATTGTACATTACATGCAGTAGATTTTTAACACAACAGAGTGGTGAGTAGATTACAGTACTGGACCATTCTAAGGCCTAGCAGGACACATTAAAAGCAATGTGGGTCAACCTAAAAATGTAACTGTCATTGGTCATCATTTGTACAGTGCAATGTAAATTGAGTTGGAATACCACTTTTATACATCATGCCACAACACAGTGTAGGAACTCTTGGAATGCAGAGAACTATGACATATGTAAGCATTTCCATCACTTCAATGTCGCTATGAGAAGGTATCAACATGCTTGAGATACACAACTCGTGCCGTCGTCATGCACAGCTAATTACACAGATAGCTGTCTGGAGAGTATGCACAAAGTGGAGCTGTCACTCCGCCCCAGACGTGGATATGAGTCAGGCTGCAGAGCACCATAGTTGTAGGCACAGAGAAATGGCCACTGTCTAAAAGCAGCATTTACAAAATAGTAATGTAAAATACACATATACAAGTAAGCAGGATTCCTCACTACCTTTCCAAACATACCAAACATGTCCACGCTACTCCTCACAATTTAGACATATATAAGGGAATTCCCAATGCAAACTCATGAGGGGAGCAGCACTCAAATCAGTGAAAAACGAATAAGGCTGTATATCACTACTATGACAATGTAATACATAAAAATATATGTCCTACCGTTTATATACACCCCACCTTGTCATCGGGCTACCTAAGGCCTACCCTAGAGGTGACGTAGATGTGATAAAAAGGATGTTTAGGCCTCTGTAAGTAGTTTAACTTGCCAGTTCAGTGTGGCAGTGTTAGCCCTGACAGCCTTAGGGTGGTCATCTGCCAACTTTTTGCCTGCCTCCCTCTGCTTTTCTGAAACAGTTTTTTCTGGGTTTAGGACTCTGTGCACTTTACCACTGCCAACCAGTGCTAAAGTGCATATGCTCTCTCCTTAAACATGGTAACATTGGGTCATCCCCAATCAGCATATTTAATTTACTTATAAGTCCCTAGTAAAGTGCACTACATGTGCCCAGGGCCTGTAAATTAAATGCTACTACTGGGCCTGGATCACTGATTGTGCCACCCACATAAGTAGCCCCTTAACCATGTCTCAAGCCTGCCATTGCAAGGCCTGAGTGCGCAGTTTTACTGCCACTTCAACTTGGCATTTAAAAGTACTTGCCAAGCCCTAAAGTCCCCTTTTTCTACATATAATTCACCCCTAAGGTAGGACCCAGGTAACCCATAGGGCAGGGTGCTATGTAGGTAAAAAGCAGGATATAAACATATGTGTTTTATATGTCCTGGTAGTAAACAACTGCTAAATTCATTTTACACTACTGTGAGGCCTGCTCTTTTCATAGACTAGCATATACTTATTGAGTAGATTCTGAGCTGAAAGGTGAATCCAGGTCATATTTAGTATGACCAGAATGGTAAGAGAAAATCCTGCTTGTTGGTGAGGTTAGATTTTATATTACTATTTTCGATATGCCACTTTAGAAAGTGAGCATTTCTCTGCACTTAAAACCATTTGTGTCTTACAGCCTGTCTCCAATCAACGTCTTGTCTGTGCTGGTTGACAGCTCTCTTGTGCATTTCACCCACACAACCAGAAACACTGGACACTCAGGTGGTCATTTGGACATTAGCGGTGACTGTTAAAGTGGTGGTAATACCTACAGCAGTCTGGCGATAATTACCACAAAATTAAGACCATGGCGGTGACAACTCCCACGGACAGCGAATGTACCACACGATCCACCAGGGCGTTAACACCACTCACCACACAGGTAGCCATCAACAGCCAGGTGGAAGACAAGGTACCGCCCACCATATCATGACACAGGAAACCGCCACGATTTCTAGGGTGGTACCAATGCCATCAAAAGCCTGGCGGAAACCGAACACAGAAGACCAAAGACTCACAATCAGAGACACAGAGAAAATCAACGCCGCCATGGAACCGGAACTGCAAGTCTTCCTGATGTTTTTCTACGCCATGCTCTACCTGGAACACCAATACCGGTTAAGACGACGACTGTGAGTACAGCCAGCTAGCACACAAGCGAGAGAGGGAGTAAAAGAAGAGTGACACACACACACGTACACCATTCACACACACATACCATACTCACAACCAGCTGCAGATGAAAAACATTGTCATAGGACACACCTCATAATAATGCAAGAACAACAGTAAGGCAGAATTGAAAATGTATTCGCATGCCAACAACCACCATAAGTACTGAAGTGACAACAAAATATACATGAACAATTGTCCACTAAGGGCCAATACCCAGTCCAAAGTACAAAAGGCCCACATGGCCACAGGGTACCGTCAAAGCCCCAACCTGATCCTGACATTCTCTGCACCAAACTGTGCAGGGGCAACATGTTGGAAGTGGGCAGGCACCTCAGGGGGATGAGGGTGCGGGGGCACCTCAGCTGAAGTGGAGGGGGCTCCATGCCCATTTCCCAATGATTCTGAAGGGGGCTCCATTCCCATTTCCCAATGATTGGGAGTGCAAGGTAGGGAACTCCCCCACTGCTTCTGAGGGGGCTCCTTGTACAACAGTCCCTGGAGGGTGGCCTACCTGCCCTCTGTTAGAGGTGAGAGCTGCATTGTCTCTGCTGGGGGAGGTGTCCCCTGGGAAGCATCTGCTGGAGGTGAGGGCTGTGTTGTCTCTGCCTGGAGAGGTGTCCCCTGGACAGCCTCTACTGGAGGTGAGGGCTGCATTGTATCTGCTGGGGGAGGTGTGTCCTGGGCAGCCTCTACTGGAGGTGAGGGCTGCTGTGTCTCAGATGGAGATGAGGGCTTCTGGCTTTTCATTGGTGGTTGAGTGGGAACCTCTCCTGTCATTGGTGGTTGAGTGGGAATCTCTCCTGTCATTGGTGGTTGAGTGGGGACCTTTCCCTTCCTGGCTGGTGGAGTGAGATTCTTCCCTTTCCTGGCTTGGGAAGTGGAATCCTTCACTTTCCTGGCTAGAGAAGTGGGATCCTTCCCTTTCCTGGCTGGTGTGGTGGGATCCTTCACTTTCTTGCCTCCACGACTATGAGGTGCCTCCACTGTCCGCGTGGACTGATTAACTGAGGTGCTGGGCTGGGTCCTTGGGACCCTGCTCTTATGGGCAGGACGGAGGGTGGAGGAGGAGGGAAGAGGTCAAGTTGGGCAAGGAAAAGCTTCTTAGGGACGGTGGGGTGGGATGAGGGAGGAAGGATGGGAGTGGAGGTTGAGGGAGTGGTTGTTGGAGAAGCGTGTCTGCTGGACTTGGGTGCAGGTGCATGGGCAGTGTGCTGATGTGAGGTGGATGGCTGTTGGGTGTCTGAGTGACTGCGTTTGTGTCACTTAGGAGGGGAGACAGACAGGGTAGGAGAGGACACAGGGGACACGTGGATGGATGTTGTGGAGGTGTCTGCTAGTGAAGTGTGTGTGCTGCTTGGTGTGGTGATGGTGTTGCTGGGTGTTGAAGCAGTGCATGTCGGTGTGAGTGTGGATGTGACTGTGAGGGAAGAGGAGGAGGGGGAGACAGTGGAGGCAGTGGATGTTGTTGTGTGTGCAACTGTCTGTTGTTTTGATGAGTGCTTGTGGCCTGAACTGTGCTGCCTGTGTTTGACTGTGCTACTCTAGTGTAATGGCTGCCATCAGGGAGGAGGCCAGAGCCTGAAATGATCTCCTGTGGGCCCCCAATCCACTGTGGATGCCCTCCAGGAATGCATTGCATTGCTGCATCTGGGATGCCAGCCCCTGGATGGCATTCACTATGGTTGGCTGCCCCACAGAGATGGTTCTCAGGGCAGCAGGGCTCACTGGGGCAGGGCCTGAGGTGCCTGGGGTGAAGGAGATGCCCACCCTCCTGGGTGAGCAGGCATGGGCAACTCGGTGAGGGGCAACTTGGAGGGCAGTGGTGGTACAGGGCTGGTGGCTGTACCTGGAGCTGGGGTGGTCCCAGATGTGTCTGCCACAACCAGGGAGCTCCCATTGGAGAAGGAATCAAAGTCAGTGTTGTCACCTCCTGTCTCTGCTGTGGTGCTCCCCTCGCCCTCCGTCCCACTTGTTCCCTCTGTGTCGGTGGACTTTGCCTCCTGGGTCCTGTGGGATGCAGCTCCCTCTGTCGCCTGTGCCCCTGCTCTTCCACCAGATGATGCTAGGCACACATGGACAGAAGAAAAAGGGGGGGAGAGAAAGGGAACAATGTGTCAATTACAGCACCAACACCACAGTTGGCATACACATTACCATCACACATTGGGTTCAGGATTGAGCACTATGCACCAAACTGGTACTCAATTGGCTAGGTGCCACAGCAAGATGAGGGCCAAACACCATCAACTGCAGCCCCCCTGGGACCCACTAAGCCCTATTTGACATGGAATACAACCGAGCTAGGTTACCTGAATTTGCTATATACCCGTTACCCTTCAGGTGGGTCACGCTGCAATGTCTGACCTGGCATTAAGGGGCACTCACTGACTCACACCCACCACCTGGATCCCATGCCACCTACCAATGATTGTAATTATGCCCACTGTACTGTACTCACCCCCTTGTGGGTGCTGTGATGCCCTCAAGCGCCCATCCAGATCTGGGTAGGCTACCGCCAGTATGCAGGCCACCTAGGGGGTCAGGTTCCAACTGGAACCCCTTCCTTGTTGGGAGGCCATACCCAGCTGCGCCTCCGTGGTCTTCTGTGCCCAGCGTCTCAGGTCCTCCCACCTTTTCCTATAGTGGGTGCTCTACCTGCTGTAGATCCCCATGGTCTGCACGTCCTTGGTGACAGCATGCCACAATCCCTTCTTCTGATGGGCGCTGACCTGAAGAGGTAAGACAGACAGGTGGACACCATTACACATACAATCCAGCCTGTCACACATATGGCCCACAAATCCCATGTCCATCTCCATTTGCACACACATCACCTGGCGCCCACCATATACACTACCAACAGACATACCACCCCCCCAAATGACATGATGCTTGCACATACATCTCCATGCAACCTTGCCACATGCATTGTGCCCAAGGCGTACTCACCTGTTGGTCTGGAGGCCCATACATCAGTCCATACTGGGGTAGGAACCTTTCCACCAAACTATCCAACTCCCTCAAAGTGAAGGCCGGGCCTGTTCCCTGCTCACATGACCATGGTAGGTTCCAGAAAAAGTCCAGAATCAAGCAGAGGAATTAGATAAAAAAATTATGATCATGTCCCTGGTAGGGTACAACGTCACCGCCGCCACTGTTCCCCATTGGCCACTGTACTAGATAGAGCTCCATATTAGCCAATGAGGAATTGCACAGCGGTGCGAGACCGCCTTCTGCCACGATGCCCAACGTTGGCAGAGTTACCTCACTTCCCCTGGTTCCTAGATACAGGACAGGCAGAACCCATTTAATGGTGGTGGACAACATTCAGATAATTCATAACTGCGTCATTGCTGAAGATTGCACATACATTGCCATTCCCACTGTCCCATCACATTAATGCTCTATGTACACTGAGGTGGTGGCTCCATTGTTCACATTGTGAGCCTACTCACTCTTGTGTCCCTTAGATACATACCACTGCAGATGAATAGGAGGAGGAGACAGGCCCACGTGTACAGACCCCTTGTGGACTTGGCTACACTGGAGGACAGACACATAATACTCACCTATAGACTGGACAGGACCACAATCACAGAGCTGTGTGCACAATTGTAGCCTGATCTGATATCAGCTATCCGTCATTCCACGGGGATCCCCCCTCTTGTGCAATTTCTATCAGTGCTCCATCTCCTGGCAACTGGTTCTTTCCAAGTGCCAGTGGGCTTGGCAGCAGGAATGTCACAGCCAATGTTCTCAGTTCTGCTGGCAAGGGTTCTGTCTGGCTTGGTCAAACACATGTGCAGCTACATTGCTTTCCCCAGGTGTGAAGGCAGGATTCTATGAAATGGGACATAGACCCAATATTATTGGGGCAATTGACGGAACACATATTGCTTTTGTCCCCCCGCCAGAATGCACAGGTGTTCAGGAATCTGAAGAGTTTCCACTCACTCAATGTGCAAATGGTGTGCCTGGCGGACCAGTACATCTCCCACGTCATTGCCAAGTATACTGGGTGAGTGTGTGACACCTTTGTTCTGAGGAATAGTGCATCCCAAATGTAACAGCACAACAGAGCGTGGCTAATAGGTGAGCCTGAGTGCCCATCTTATGTACGTCAGTGTATGCCTTCTGGTGTTAACCCCAGACCATTGTGTAAGGCAAAATTTTGTCCCTCAATACTTGCAGGTGACTCAGGCTACCCAAACCTATTGTGGCTCCTGACCCCTGTGAGGAATGCCAGGACAGGGGCTGAGAATTGTTACAATGATGCACATGGGCGAACCAGGAGGATTATCGAAAGGACCTTCATCCTTCTGAAGGCCAGGTTTAGATGTCTGCATCTGACAGGTGGGTCCCTGTGCTACTCACCCGAGAAGGTCTGCCAGATAGTGGTGGCATGCTGCTTGTTGCACAACTTGGCCCTCAGACAACATGTGCCTTATCTGCAGGAGGAGGAGACTGGAAATGCCCCTGTGCCAGCAGTGTACTCCTAGGGCAGTGAGTATGAGGAGGCAGAGGATAAGGATGTGCACAACAGAACATCAGTTATACGTCAATACTTCCAATGACAGACAGGTGAGACAGTGCAACTGACCATTCCGCTGAATATTGTTTTATCTGTGTGGCTGCAGCATGATGGCATTCACTTCCTTTGCATCTCAACTTACTGTCACCTATGGCAATTCATTTTGCAGATGTTGGTGATATAACAACAGTGTACTGATGTAATGACTACAGACAGCTACAGGTTATTAATTGTATGCTATCACAGTTTTCAGGCCATTTGCACATGATGTGACTGTTTCCATAAATGCACATTTTCATCACATAAAATACTATCTGTCAAGTTGTGTTCAAGGGTGTTTATTGTAGTTCAAATTATTGATGGAAACGTGCAATGGAATGGGGTGATGGTAGAGGAAAGTCCATGGTATTGTTCCGTTCTGTTTGTAGCACCGGCCCAGTGTCCAAGGGGCCATAGGAAGGAGAGCAAAGGTGGTTCAAAGTGGACAAGGTGACAGGGCGGGACACAAGGGGGACATTCAGGAGGGTCTTATTTCCTGGCGGTGGTCTTGGTCTTGGCAAATGTCTCTGGCTTCTATAGGGTCGCAAGGAACGTTTGCAGGGTGGTTCACCTTCTGCAGGGGGAGGGGTGTTGGTGGCCTGTGGGTCCTGTCGCAGGGCCTCCTGCCCACTAGCTGCAGTGGAAGTGGAGGGCTGGTCAGTAGGCTGGCTAGTGGTAGGGGCCCCCTGGTGTGCTGACCATTAGCTCATGATTTTGGCCATGTCTGCCAGCACCCCTGCTATAGAGATCATGGTGGTGTTGAGGTCCTGCAAATCCTCCCTGATCTCCTGATGGTGTTCCTCCTGCAGCCACTTGTTCTCCTGCATGTTGGTAAGGATCTTGCCCATTGTATCCTGGGATTGTTGGTAAGCCCCCTGGACATTGGTGAGTGCCTCCTAGAGAGTCGGTTCCCTGGGCTTGTCCACCCCTGGAGCACAGCGGTCCTCCCAGTGTCCCTGTTCCCCTGGTCATGTGTCCCCTTAACGGTGTGTCCACTGGCAATGACCCCAGGACCCTGATTGTCTTAGGTGTGAGGTGTGGTCTGGGGTGCCTGTACAGGTGGAAACACCGCTAATTGATGTGTCCTGGGGACTGAGGTGTGAGGATGTTGGGTGGGTGCTATGGTGTTGGATACTGATGGGGGAGGCTCTGTGGTGGAATGTGAATGGGCTGGCGTGGCCGACTGACCAGTGGTCCCTGATGTGCCAGGTTGTTCATCCAGATCTAGAAGTCCAGAGTTACTGTCATCACTGGGAGCATCTTCTGTTGGGGGACTGGATAGACGTGGCATCTCCTCTCCGCTGACATTGGCTAGGGCACCTGTGGGGACGTAAGTGATGTATTGTGCCTCATGTCTGTGACAAATTGTACATCCCTAGCTTCCCTTCTATCGTTGCTGCTGCCCTGCCTTCTTTGTTTGTGTATGGTAATCTATTGTGGGACTGTTAGTTCTCCACGCTGTGCATGCTTTTGTGATGGGTGTACATGCAGGGCTGGGCGGGCTGTCCATGCATTGGTATAGCATGCAGAGCTAGGAATTGGGGTTAGTCATATGTGTAGGTGCAGTAAGTAGGATGGAGGGAGTGATGGGAGTGAGAGTGAGGCGGTGTGATGGCATGCAGGTATGGGGGTAATACGTAGAAAATATTGACTCACCAGTGTCCAGTCCTCCGGCAACTTCAGTGAGTCCCTCAGGATGCAGCATTGTCAAGGCCTACTCCTCCTTTGGGAGGAGGAGGTGGTCCTCCCTCAGTCCTCTGGATGGTGAGCTGGTGCCTTGCTGCCATGGAACATACCTTCCCCGTAGGTTGTTCTACCTCTTCCTGATGTCGTCCCTTGTTTTTGGATTGTGTTCCACAGTGTTCACCCTGTCCATGATTCTCCGCCATAGCTCCATCTTCCTGGCAATGGACATTTGCTGGACCTGTGCTCCAAACAGCTGTGGCTCTACCTTGACTATTTCCTCCACCATGACCCGCAACTCCTCATCAGTGAAATGGGGGTGCCTAAGTGGCGACATGGGTGTTGTGTGGTGTGTGTTGGTGAGAGGGTGTTGAGTAATGGGGTGGGGTGTGAGATGTGGGATGCATGATGGATGCATGGGTGTTTGTGGTGTGTGTGTCTAGTTGTCTCAGTGGTCTTGGTTTCAGTCTGGTAGCAATAATATGTGTTTGTAAAGGGTTGTGGTAATGTGGGTGGGTGTTTTATAGTGCTGTAGGTGGGTGGGTGTGGTGTGTATATCAGTGTCAGGTGTGTGATTTTGGTTTTGGCCAATGTAGTGTTGTTTTGTATTTGGGTGTCCATTCTGAGCACACCGATGTGTACCAATGGTTTAGCACCACTGAATGTCCGCCGTGGTGATTCTTGGTTCATAATGTGGATGGGCATTGTATTGTTGGTGTAACGGTATGGGTGTTGGTACTTACACTTTATTACTGACCTTTGGGGTGGCGGATTTGTGTATGTGGCAGTATTCTGTCAGATTGGCGTGTGTGTGTGTCATAATATGGTGAATGCATATCTGCCACTGCGGCGGTATGTTGGCGGCCGTCACAGCGGCGGTAAGCAGGATTTACATCCAATGTCATAATGAGGGCCTCAGTCACATCTGCATTCATCTGCATACTGAGGCTGGAAGGAGGAAGGGCCTGACACATTTCAAAGGTCAGTGGCCTGCGCTCACAAAAAGGACTGATAACCCCCTAACGGGACCCTGGCAAACAAGACTGGGCTGAAAGGGGACCTTGTGCACCTCAAAACCACTCTTTGAAGTCTTGCATACTTCAAAGGCAATTTTGGGTATATAAACTGGGTCTCTGACCCCACCAAATCAAACACTTCTAGACCTACACCTGCACCCTGTCAGAGGAGTTGCCTGGCTACTCAAATGACTCATCTGGACTGCTTTACTGTAAAGGACTGCTGCCCTGCTGTTGCCCTGCTGCCCTGCTGCCATGCCAGCTTCTGCCTTTGCTGGAAGGACTCTGCCTTCCCCAAAGGTGCTCTCCGAGGGCTTGGATTGAGCCTGCCTCCTCTTTCTGAAGTCTCAGGGCCAACAAAGACTTCACCTCTGCAAGAAACTCCTTGTGTGTAGAACATTGATGCAAAGCCTGCAGAAATCAACACAAAGCCTGCATTGTGGCTGAGAGATCATGGCACAGCTGACTGGAATGACGCAGCACCAGCTTCTCGACTGAAAATTTAATGCAGCACCTAACTTGCAACAGAAAATTTGACGCATTGCCTACCATATCCAACGCCTGCTCCTTCTTTTAGCATGTGAAGTATTTTCAACCCATCATCCTTTGGCATCAAATAAGCCCGCATCGCAGTGAGAAACTCAACCCCTTGCAGTGTGGAAAGAAATGACACATCATCTGTGCACAGTTAGGAAATGCAATGCAGCACCTTCTTTTTCCACACATCTCCTCCTCTGAGGTCTCCGTGCATCATTTTTTTTTTACGCATCCCAATTACTGAGTATAAAAAAAAGACAACTGTTTATTTCTTAGGACTGCAACTCTTTTAAACCTTTTAAAAGTAATCTTCCAACTTGTGCTTATTGGATCTTTGTTGATTTGACCTTATTTTATTCAGATAAATATCATCTATTTTTCTAAACTTGTTTGGTGTATTTTTGTGGTGTTTTCACTGTGTTACTGTATGATTTATTGCACAAATACTTTACACATTGCCTTCTAGGTTAAACCTGACTGCTTAGTGCCAAGCCACCAGAAGGTGGGCACAGGATAATTTGGATTGTATTTTGACTTACCCTTACCCTGACTCGGATTGTGATCCCTACTTGGACAAGGGTGTATACCTTTGCCAACTAGAGACCCCATTTCTAAAATTGGTGATCAAGGGTGAGGATAGGACTGGTGTTTGTGCAGTGTCATACAATAGCTATGTGTACACAACCCACCCACAGTCAAAGATCAATCTGATTTGTTTCTTTTTTCTGCAATTTTTTTCTGCTTTATATTTTTTAATCAGTATCCTATTCACCATCTTTCTGGCTGGGTCCATAAGTGGAGATGGAGAGTTTGACCTAGCCAAGCTAGCAGTGTATACCATTAGCCAGCTGAAGGGTTTCTGGATTGGGATGGGCTTACCTGCCCATGGAGCCTCCAAGAAGGAGGAGTACCAAAAGGCACTGAGGGCCTGGGCAGAAGCCCGCTCCGAAGGTCATGATGAGATGGGAGAGCAACTGGATGGCTCTCCTGAGGATCTACCAACAGTAATGGGGGATTACACCTTTGGATTTATGCCTCCTGAGAAACCAGGGAGCAGTGTCTCAAATCACGGCCTGACCGCAAAGGAGAGAAGAGAGAAAATTCAGACTATTTAAATTCACTCGCCAGTTAAAATTAAAGGATCATTTTACCTCCTCACATGGGGGGCTTCCACTTAGGGAACTTCTACCACAATATCGAGAACATATGTCCATTGAGGATACACAAACATCTACACAATCAGTCTCGGATCTATACGATCTACAACTTATGATGTCCCTACAAGACGAAAAAGAAACAGACAATGAGGATCTTAGGACTCATCTAGGTATTAGGGAAGATCTAGAAATGAACAGTGGACTGAGATTACATTCCAAATTCGTATCTGCTAACACCCATAGCAATATTGATCTTTTTGCCAACAAGGTTGCACATGAATCACACAGCCGTTTTGACACACAAACCAATAAGTGTCATAAAAATGACAATCTATCTAAATCAGAGAAAAAGGCCCTTGCCTGCCTCAGAGCTGATCAATCAATAGTGATCCGTGAGGCGGACAAGGGAGGTAATGTGGTCATAATGAACAAATGTGACTACATGGGGGAAATAGACAGACAGCTGTCTGATTCCACATGTTACAAGATCATTATGGATAATCCGATAGGCAGACTAACTGAATTTACCAACATAAAACTCAGGGGGTGGCATGAATCTGGTTTAATCACTAATGATGAATGCAAATATCTTGCTGTAAAAACCCCCAGGTATCCATGCATATATATTCTCCCAAAAATACATAAAGGGGGGGAACTTTCCACCAGGAAGGCCTATTATATCAGGCATTGACTCTCCCACTGAGAAATTATCGGAATATGTTGACTCCTTTTTACAAAAATGTGTATGTAACATGCCTTTCTTATTTCAAGACAGCAAGGATATTCTCAACAAATTTGAAGATTTTCCCTGGTCAGATGACCTTCTATTCGTCACCATGGATGTGAATAGCCTATATACATGTATTCAAAAATAATTTGGAACTCAAACGATCACTTCTTTTCTGAACACAAGAACAGCTGGTCACTATGAACACAATTTCATGCTCTTGGAAATGATTGGCATTATCTTGTCAAAAAACTATTTTCTGCAAAACACTGATTGGTTCCAACAAGTACAAGGGACCGCAATGGGTTCAAAATTTGCCCCATCATACGCATGCCTTTTCATGGGGTGGTACGAGAAAAAACACGCATGGGGCAAACATGCCTCTCCCTGGAGAGAATTTATTGTGTTCTGGGGAAAATATATAGATGATATCATCCTGCTATGGAATGGGACGATTGAACAGTTGAATATGTACCATGCTTTTCTTAACAACAACCCATACAACGTTAAACTCAGTATGCACTACAGTAATGATACAATTGACTTTCTGGATATCAGATTTTGCGTGACACAAAATCGTATACAGAGTGCTCTATATAGAAAATCAACAGCTTGCAATAGCATTCTACATGCGACAAGCGCCCACCCCAAATCAGTAATCCACAACATCCCATTTGGTGAGATTGTGCGTGAGATGCAACTGCAGTACTGATGACACTTTCCTCACACAAACTGGACATGCTAAACAGAGATTTACCCAGAGAGGGTACGATAATAAGACTCTATCTGATGCAGAAAAACGGATCATGAGAATTCCTAGGAAGGAGACTCTGATTGTGAAATCTCGTAAAGATAAAAAGAAACGTTTTGACCAGCTGTCTTTTGTGACCCAATATTCAGTCCACAGCCAGGATATTTTTAAGATCTTAAAACATCACTGGCACTTACTCATGGACATACCGGGATTGAAAGGGCACATGTCCAAGACACCAAAGATTACTTATCGCAGAGGCATGACACTTAGGGATCAACTATGCCCTAGCTATGTTACCGTTCCCAGTTAAGTTACTTCGCTCTCTACAAAATCAAAGGGGTTCTGTATATGTCACGAATGTAATATTTGTGTCCTGGGCTTGGATAAGTCCATGGACTTCTGTTACAACACTACTAGGACATACACCATTAAGCATTTTATCAATTGCAATACGAAATATGTGATCTACATCTTGGGCTGTACATGCAACAAAATTTACGTGGGAAGCACTGTAGGGTCTCTTAAACTAAGAATACAGGAACATATACGTGCTATTAGAAACAAGGACACTAGGTATCCATTAACATCCCATATAATGCTATCTCACCCAGGTGATGCACGTATCTGGTTCCAAGGGGTAGACTACATTTCACCTCACCCAAGAGGAGGACATAGAGAACTCACCCTATGTCAAAAGGTGGCAGCATGGATTGCCGCCTACGGGGGGTTGAGTTGGGTCACAATACGGACCATGAGCTTCACTACTTCCTGTAATAATGTTACATATTTGTATCACCAGTATAATAAATTAAAACGTTTATATATATGTTCTTGTACTAACTTAAGTGACGTAACATTATGTTCTTGGATAGGCTTATGTATCATAAACAACCTGCACACCAATCTGTCATAAGACTATATGGATATTTAGTTCCACCATTCTTTGCAAGCATGTCATGTACTTGTATCACCAATTTGATAAATGAGGATATGTATATTTATGCCTTTGCATCTTTTTAGATATATTAATCATCTAATAGTATTGAATATCATGGAACTACATCTGTCTTTCTGATTACGATGCCAAATTGTTATTAGTTGTTGTTACCATTATTCACACACTTCTGTGCATGCCTTAGCATATTTTCTCTAATCACCAAAGTTAACCCAAGACAATATGAGTTGCGTATAATAGCACCTTCACTGTGGCTTAGGGACAATTGACATACTCCTTTAATAGAATTCTTGCTTTCATCTTGGGGTGTATTGATACTGTTTAGAGAACACTAAATTACAGGGATACCCCTGGGACACAACATAGAATGACCACAAACACAGTGACAAATAGTGCCAATTCTTAGTACGACTGTTACATTTGACATACAATTCATACCCCCTTTTTGGGTCAAACAATAGAAAGATTATTCTATACTGACATCATAGATACATAACTTCGAACAAGATGGCCACCTCTTTTCACACATAGCCCGTTTCACATTCTGGTATTCTAGAGTGTGATCTTTCACCACACATTGACGGGGAGATATATATTTCTTCTATGCCGGCACTTCCAATTTCATGGTCCACTTTCTATTTCTACTCATCGGTCACGTACTTCCGGGGTCAGAAGGATCACATAGTAAGCGCCCGCATTCAAGGACGCCGACAGCAGCGGTAAATTTGAAACCGCACTGGCGAATTGCAGACGGACTCTCCTGCCTTAAATGGTCCCCTAACTACAATGAAGGCCATGGATAGTTTCTTACTGGCACAATGACCTCACTTCAAATATTTGGGTAAGACACTTCTCCTTTTGTGATCCCTCCCATATTTACGGAGGATTCGGTACTAATAATACGGGTCAGTCTATACAACCAACCATCCCACTATGACCATCAGTGGATGGTCTATATAATATTAGGGATTTTTTGCTAACTGTTGCCATATAAGAGACACAAAGGGCCTGATTACAACTTTGGAGGACGGTGTTAAACCGTCCCAAAAGTGGAGGATATACCACCTACCGTATTACGAGTCCATTATATCCTATGGAACTCGTAATACGGTAGGTGGTATATCCACCACTTTTGGGACGGTTTAACACCGTCCTCCAAAGTTGTAATCAGGCCCAAAGTTTCTGCCTCGTACTTTTATATATTTAATAACGATAAACGTATTGATGACATGACTCGGGGTTAGGCTGGAGATAATTGTTTCGATATACTGGCACTCACCGCCTGAGGCTCCTTCCGGATTGGTCATACAGTGGTCTAGTTTTCTTTCTTTCTCCCCATCAGATTCACTAGGAATATGTATGTGAAGACATGACTAAATTATAACCAACTAGAAATTGAATAGGTAAGTCTACGCCTGACAATCACGGACCATCACATGATTACGCATACACAAAGTCTGCCTCTGACACTTGGGATTATGACCAATAGTTTACTATACAGGGTATTCCACCATGACTTTACATTCTTAACACTTTTTTTCATTTCTTGATTCACTTTTACATTCCTTTGCTATTCTCCTATGTCACAACACTGTGGTTTCACTGCTGTCCATTTAATTCCAAGTCACAATCTAGATTTATGTCTTTGTGTATATTTATATACTTATATGTCTATTCCTAACTTCATTTAATTTGTATTTATACTTACCTTTATGCGTTGTCTCATAACTATGTGTTGTTTTGACTACGTGTCCAAGTGTTGTTTGTTCCTTCATGTTTGTTATACATTATGTTACAGCCCTGAAGAAGCCCTATGTTAAAGGGTGAAACGCATTGGCTGTTGCTACTATGTACATTATGTATCACCAAGAATAATATGAAAGGAAATAACTGAGTGGAAGAAAATAAAGAGAAGATTTATCATATCCATATTACAAGAGAACTGGACTTTCCTTACATGTGAATTGATAATTTTAATAAGTGGTGCACCACCATTATGGTTTTCATTATTGTTTTTTTCTAACCTTTCTAGCCCCTTCGCAGCAGGTGCTTTGGTGGAGCTGCATACTAAGGACATTTGAAGGTCTCATTGTTTGTATAGTTGGGAACCTATAGGGATTGGTGCGTATCCCACGAGCCTGCTGCGTTCTGCTGTCTTATACACCTGGCAGGACATTTAAGGCAACACAAGACCTTTGTCAGACTTGCAACCCACTTTTATAGGCCCCTAATGTGGACAGCATCAGATTCATTCTGTACGTCCTGATCCCACCTGTCAGGCCAGTGAGAAAATAGGAAAAAAAGCTCAAGGATCCCCTGATCCCACTTTCCATCATTGGCACCCACTTTGAAAGGGTGGGCATCAACATTAGTAGTCCATTGGAGCTCAAAACTGCCCCAGGCAACATGTTTATCGTGGGTTTGGTTGGCCATGCCACCAACTACCCAGAGGCAATCCCTCTGCAGACAGTGATTGCACCTGTGGTGACAGAACTCTGATGGAGAGTTTTAGCCGTGTGGGGTTCCACAGGAGATAGTATCTGACAGAGGCACTAACTTCATGTCTGCATGCATGAAGTCCAGATGGGATGCACATGGGGTGACCCACAAGTTCACCACACCCTATCATCCTCAATCCAATGGCCTTGTTGGGAGATTTAACACAAACTTGAATGGCATGATCACAGGCCTGCCTGAGGCCATGAGGCATAAATGAGACATCCTCTTCCAATGCCTTCTCTTTATTTATAGAGAGGTACCCCAGAAGAGGGTAGGGTTCAGTCCCTTTGAACTTCTCAATGGGTTCACTGTTAGGGGACCCCTAAGCATTGTCAAAGAGAGGTGGGAGAAAGCTCAGCAACCCTCAGCAACGGGATGCACCGCCTCTGGAAAAAGGCCAAGAGTAACCTTGAGGCCAGTCAAGAGTTTATGAAACGCTGGTACAAACAGAAGGCGACCCTGGTGGAGTTTCAGCCTGAAGACAAAGTATGGGTTATGGAGCCAGTAAAGCCTTGAGCTCTTCAGGAGAACTGGACTGGCCCATATGTGAACAATGGGCATATGGGGTAGTCCCCAATGAACCCCCTCAAAGAGCTCCATGTGAACAGACTGAAGCCTCATTTTGAGAGGTCTGAAATCACCATCCAACTGGTGACAGATGAGGGTATGGAGGATGAGACTGAACCTCTCACTGACCTTCTCTCTGTACAGGAGGGTGATTGGTCAGTGGAGGGTGTCAGTCTCTCTGACTCCCTGACCCTGGACTAGCGAGGTAACTGTTACCAGTTACTGGAGCAGTACTCCTTTCTGTTTTCTCTCACCCCTGGACTCACACACCTGTGTGTCCATGACAGTGACACAGGAGACAGTCCCGCTGTAAAGAATAAAATGTACAGGTTGTCAGTCAGGATGAATGCCAGCATCAAGGATGAAGTTGCCAAGATGCTAGCTCTAGGGGTGATTGAGAAATCCAGCAATCCCTGGTCCAGCCCTGTGGTACTGCTACCAAAGGCTGCCCCACCCGGTGCCAGCCAGAACTTAGGCTTTGTGTAGATAACCGCGGTCTCAATGACAGGCTTGGTGCTGCCAAATTCCTCAATACTTTTGATATGACATCAGGGTACTGGCAAATCACCTTGCCTCAGGGGGTCAAAGAGAGATCTGCCTGTGCTACACCTGAGGGACATTAACAGTTCTGGGTAATGCCTTTTGGCTTGAAAAGTGCCCCGGCTACCTTCCAATGGACTTTGGAACCCTCTCCTGAGCTAGGACATTTTCAGCCTCTAGCCTTTTCTCCTCCACAGTCAGCTGCACCTGCTGCAACCTCAGGTCTCTCTCAGCCTCAACACCCTTAACCTATAATAATAATCTCTGTCTTTCCTTCCCTGGCTCCAGACACTCTACAGGGGGTTATGCAGACCTTTGTGTGAGGAGATGCAAAGCCATACTCATGTGTAAGTATCAGCTCCTCCTACCCATCTGACCCAGGATGACCCATCAGCCTGGTGATGGGCCATCAGGATGCAAATGTCACGCCCAAGCTCCCTTTGTGTGTGACTGTTGAGAGGGAATGCACAAAACCCAGCTGTCATCTAACCCCGACGTGCATCCAGAAACAGGTGTGGGCACAGAATGGTTAAAGTAAGAACATGCCAACTTTCTAAAAGTGTCATTTTCAGACTTACAATTTAAAATCCAACATCACCATAAGCTGTGATTTTAAATTGTGAGTCCTGAGACACCAACCTTCGCATTTCGATAATTTCCCATTTAAAAATTACAAGTAAAGGATGCTTCAAGGTAACCCACATGCTAACCTATGATATAGATTGGCCTAGCAGTAGTAGAAAACAAATTTAGCAGTTTTTCACTACCTAGACATGTTAAACTTAAAAGTACGTCTAACATGTTCAGCACACTGCACCCTGCCCTTGAGGCTAACCCGGGCTACCTAAAAGGTGACCCATCTGAAATAAAAAGCAAGGTTTAAGCCTGGCAAGCGGGTGCACTTGTCAGGTCACTTTAGCAGTTTAAAACTGACCATACATACTCTGCAGTGGCAGGCCTGAAACATGTTGGAAAGGCTACTATAGTGGGTGGCACAATCAGTGCTGCAGGCCCATTAGTATCATTTCATTTACAGGTCCTGGACATATAAGGTGCACTTTACTAGGGACTTACTAGTAAATTAAATATGCCAATTGGAGATAAGCCAATGTTACCATGTGTAAAGTACAGAGCATCTGCACTTTAGCACTGGTCAGCAATGGTAAAGTGCACAGAATTCTAAAGTCAGCAAAAATGAAGTCTTAAAAACAGGAGGTCAGATGGTAAAAAGTTAGGGGAATCCTTGCCAAGAATGCTGCATCTAACAGTTGTATTCCTCACTTCAAAGTTGTTAGACTTGCTTTAATGTAACATGCATTTCTCTGAAGATTAACTGCTGTTTTTGTAACAGCAACCTGGGCTTTAGCAGAGATTCTCTCAGAACTGTGTTTGGCCTAATCAGAGTGGATTTATAAATAACATCCTCCTTCAAAATTAATATCCCCATTCCTGACTCTGACCATAAATCTAAGGTGACTAGAGGTCAGAGTATGCTCTAACAGGTCTAAGCAATGCACAACAAGGTCTCAGCATGGATACAACAGCTTGTGATCTGCTTGCTCTTGGGTGCTTTAACCACTTTACTCTCTTTGGAGTTCCAGTGCTGGCAGATCGCATTCTTAAAGAGCTGGCATTGTAACCTCAAACCCATCTGCATTTGTTGGACACTGAATAACCTGAGCCATATCCATTGTTAAGAATGCTTTCACTGCCCATCTGCTCTTTGAACTCAAACACATGGCCTTTGGTCACCTGGTAGCATGCACAACTGAACCCTGCTTCCATGCTTGGTGATAATCACCTGTGAAGTGCATGAAAGCATCACTGTCCATGCTTTGCAGTGGAAGCACTCTCTTGGTGAACTCATTCACCTAGTGCACCAATAAGATGGCTCTATTTAGTGAAGATGCAAAACTCTATATTTTATGACTCACTGTTTCAGCTCCAACAACTGTAATGCAAGCTGATTGATAACGTGAATGATGCTTGCAGCAAGTGACTTTTGGGGGAGGAGGCTGACTGATGGCCCTGTATTGGGTCTGGATTGCATAAGACAGACAAAGCTGCCTATGCCACACCTAAAACCTGTATAACACTAAAGGAAATCTGCCTATTCTACTTGGTCACACTGGATTTTTTCCCTTTTGGTGGACATAAATATTCTGGTTTTCGAACTCAGTGCATTTTACCTCTTCTACCCAGAAGCATTGTGTCTATGCTCCCCCTCTGAACATAGTTGCATTGTCGTATCTTCAAACTACTCTTTTATGTTACCTATACGTTTCTCGTGTATGGTGCAGAAAATTCACCCAAGGCCTAGAACCTAAAGGCCACCTGTGGACTGCAGCATCTACTGTGATATGCACAGAGAGGGACTACAAAACTTGGCTTCAGGCCTGCCATTGTAGCCTGGCTGTTGTAGTGTACACCCTACAGAGAAACCTGTTACAATAATTTGGGCACTTCATGCTACATAGAGTATCGTGGAGTTCCCTGAATTCCACACTCTCACATGAAGCAGAGTTAGTTTGCGCTTGCAAGATTGGGTTTAGGTGCCCTCTCACAAGTGTGATGATACTGCCATGCCACTATCGAGCACATATGAGACTTCTCATTTGCTCACGTTGTTTCCAGCCATGCCGGTGGTCAAAACAGGGCCACTTGTGAGCGCGCACTCACATCTGCAGTAGAATTTCTACTCCACAGCCACTAAATCTAGTCCAAAAAAGATTTTGACTAGATTTTCTTCTTCAATTGAACCGGCAATTTATTTTTCTGATTTAGAAGCCTTTGATAATTTCAAACAGGTAGTAAGTGTGTCAGAGACTCCAACTTCCAGTTGCTGTCCAGCATGTTCCACCCAGTGGTTTGTCCATCTTCTGGTCAATTTTCATTTGGATTTTAAGGTGGAAGGTCATTCTCTTTGTCTCCTGAATATACCTTTCGATAAGACTTTGTTTTTGTTAAATCACACAAGTAAGTTCAGAAACTATTGTGTAGGGTGTTGGGTTTGTTTGATTGGGCACATACCAGTATTTATTTGCACTTTAATTTGATATTTGAGTTTAAAATTGTATAGTGTTGGGTGGACTGGAGTTTAAGTATGGGCCTGGTTATTATTTATTTTGCATTTCATTAATGTTTTACTTTTTGTAAAGGGAAATTGTTGCACAGCTCAGTACTTTTTCTACATATTTGTAATATTTGCAATAATATTTTAGTGTGTGGCCTAGATTTCCAAAGGGCCATTTAGCCAGTTGGCCAGTACTGGTAGTCATCAGAGCATGAAATAAATGTTTCAGTTATATAGTTTTTAATAACTTCATTTAGGGCAGTGATGACATTGGATTAAATTTACAACATTGGCTATTGTTTGGATTTCATTTATTTGCAAACAATGTATAGGTTGTTGAGTAATAATATTTGATTGCATAGGAGGATGTTGTTTAACCATGTGGCTGGCTGCCATTTTGTGCATGCAGCCTGTGTCCCTTTTCCCATAGACTTCTATGTGTTCTTTGATTGCCATGCCTTCTTGCTTCTCGTTGTTGTTGTTTGATCATGTGACTGGCAGCCATTTTGTTCATACAGCCAGTGTCCCTTTGCCAAAGGCTTGATTGTGTTCTTTGTTTACCATGCCTCCTTGCTCCTTGTTCTTGTTGTTTGACCATGGGACTGGCTGGTAGCCATTTTGTCCATTCCGCCAGTGTACCTTGCCATAGGCTTGCATGTGTTCTTTGGTCTCAATGGCTCTTTTTTTATAGTTGTTGTTTGACCATGACCATGTGGCTGGCAGCCATTTTGTGCATCAGCCAGTACCCCTTTGCCATAGGCTTGCATAGGTTTTTCTTTGTTCTCCTTGCTCCTTGTTGTTGTTGTTTGACCAGATGGCTGGGAGCGATTTTGGGCATGCAGCCAGTGTTCCTTTGCCGTAGCCCTGCATGTGTTGTTTGTTTGCCATGCCTCCTTGCTCCTTGATGTTATTGTTTTATCATGTGGCTGGCAGCCATTTTGTGCATGCAGCCAGCGTTCCTCCCTTTGGCATAGGCTTGCATGAGTTCTTTGTTTGTAATGCTTCTCTGCTCTGTGTTGTTGTTCTTTGACCATGTGGCTGGTTGGCAGCCACTGTGTCCATCCAGCCAGTGTCCCTTGCCATAGGCTTGCATGCGGTCTTTGTTTGCCATACCTCCTTGCTCCTTGTTGTTTGACCCTGTGGCTGTCTGGCAGTCATTTTGCCCATCCAGCCAGTGTACCTTGCCATAGGCTTGCATGTGTTCTTTTTTTGTTTTCCATGCCTTTTTGTTTGATCATGAGGCTAGTAGCCATTTTGTGCATGCAGCCTGTGGTCATCCCTATGCCATAGGCTTACACATGTTCTTTGTTTGCCACACCTCCTTGCACCTTGTTGTTGTTATTTGACCACGTGGCTTGCTGGTAGCCATTTTGTCCATCCAGCCAGTGTCACTTTCTATAGGATTGCATGTGACCTTTGTTTGCTCTGCTTCTTTGTGTCTTGTTGTTGTTGTTTGACCATATGGATGACAGGCAGCCATTTTGTCCATTCAGTGAGTGTGTGTTGCCAAAGACTTGCATGTGTTCTTTGTTCTCCGTGCCTACACCTTGTTGTTGTTGTTTGAGAATTTGGTTGGCTGGCAGACATTTTATGTGTGCAACCAGTGTGTCTTCGACATAGCCTTACATGCAAACATCTCTAATTATTGATCATTTGTTATATATGTTTCTATTTGTTTTCTATTTTAATTTTTACATTTTTTAATTCTTTTTTATTTGTTTTTTATTTAAATTTTTAGAATTAATATTTTTTGTTAAGAATTTTTTGTTGTTGTTTTTTTTTTAAAAAAATTAATTTTTGTTTTCATTTTAATTTGCATATTTTAAAATTTAGGTTTTTAGAATTTTTAATTTTTAATTTGTATTTCATTCTGCATTTTGCCTTGATCCACCCATCCACCAAAGATATAGAGCTGCACTACATTATTCAGTTTCTTAAGTGTAAATCTATTTCCTCAAGGACATACTGGCTGCGGAGCACAGCAGAAAAATCAAAAGCATAATTAATTCTGTTTATGAATATTCTATTTCTCCTGGACCACTCCTGCTGCCATAGGTTATTTAAAGTATTATCCCATTCCCCATGCACATCTCTCTGACTACCCCAGGTGTCTCCTTTAAAACAGATGGCGGTAAAGCAAAGAGCTAGTTGTGCCTGTTGTGCTGTCTGATTTGAAATGTAATTTTTTTAAGGTGTGGTGGTGTGGTTTACCTTTACGGATTACATAAGTAACCAACCACACTAAGATTGCACTTCTCTGTACTATTTTCAACCTGCAACAATGCCACGTTTCACTAACTACATGTTTTTCATGCTTGGTTGTTTTTAGGTGCACAAGAGAAGGACTCCCACATTACCCGCAGTATTGCTAAAGAGAAGGCCTTACAGTTCATTTGGTCCAAAGGCACCAAACTCTATCACTTATGCATCTTAATGCCGCTGCCAACCCAGAACTTAAGGTGGCCCCAAAGAAAGTTGCTCCCAAGAAACTGGTCTGTGAGAAGAGGCAGCTTTCCACCAGTGGCCTGCCAACCTCAACCTTTTTCGTGTGTCTGCCACTCTGGCCTCCGGGGAGGAATCTGGAATCCCCCCATCACATCAACAGCACCACTTGAAACCAAGGCCAAGACTATGGTGGTCATTGCAACCCTGGCGGTCGGTGTTAAAGCGGCGGTAAGACCGCCAACAGGCCGGCGGTAAAAAGTTTGCAATTACGACGGTGGCGGAAGCTGCCAACAAAGACAGCCACTTTAACACTGCGACCGCCACGGCGGTACAAACAAACAGTGCGGTGGTCACCGCCAACAGACGGGCGGAGGACAAAGTACCGCCCACAGTATCACAACCTACCAAACCGCCACCTTTTCTGGGGCGGATTCACTGCGGATAAAAACACGGCGGAAACAGGATTCCGAAGGGAAAACGCTCACCTCTACACACCCCACGAGGAACTAGGACACCATGGAGCCAGAACTCCAAATTCTCCCTGCGATAGTCTTCCTGCTCCTCTACCAGGAGCACGAACGCCGGCGGCGAAGACCACGGTGAGTACTGCACCTACGACACAGGGGAGGGGGGAGGGAAAAACAGGGATACACGCAACACCCCCACCCTCACCCACAACGACACACACACTAATCCATATTGATACATCACAGTTACACCCCCCAGTTCCCACAGAAGAATGCAAAGACAAAAGAAAATGAGTATAACCATTGTAATCTATTAAAATCAAGTAGGCAAAAATATCTATATACACCATTAACAAAATATACACCAAGCACAGTAGTCCAGGTAGTGCTCCAATTAAGTCCGTGGAACACTGGGCCCACACGGTATGGGCGAGGCCCACACAAGATCCCCGACCATGATGGGGAGAACACTGCAGGGGCATCAGATAGCAATAAGGAAAGGGGGACACCTCAGCCGGTTGAGTGCACGATGCCAAATCCACGAGGGGGACACATGCCCACTGTTCAATCCTGGGGAGTGCAAAGCCACAGTCTCTCAAGTCTATACAGTGGGTGGGTTGCCCACTGTTCCATCCTGGGGAGTGCAAAGCCACAGTCTCTCGAGTCTCTACAGTGGGTGGGTTGCCCACTGTTTAATCCTGGGGAGTGCAAAGCCAAAGTCTCTCAAGTCTCTCCAGTAGGTGGGTTGCCCACTGCTTTATCCTGGGGAGTGCCAAGCCACAGTCTCTCAAGTCTCTCCAGTGGGTAGGTGTACTGCCATTTGATAAAGTTTGTTTTGACCAATGACTTTGTGTTTCACCACTGCGCATATTAGTTGCTCAATGTTCACCAGTAGCACATGGTATGTTTTGTTCAGTTGAGCCGCCTATGGGCTTTGACATTGCATTAGCCATTACATTCTGTATTCTGCCTATTGGCTTTGACATGCTGTATCCAGTCTAGCCGCCTATTGGCTTTGACATTGCATTCCTATTGGCTTTGACATGATGCATTCAGTTTAGATGCTTATTGACTTTGACATGATGTATTCAGTTTAGCTGCCTATTGACTTTGACATGCTATTAGATATTCTGCCTATTGGCTTTGACATGATATTATACATTGCATTTTATATTCAGCTCAGCTGCCTATGGGCTTTGACATGATATTATACATTGCATTTTGTATTCAGCTCAGCTGCCTATTGGCTTTGACATGACACTAGACATTGCATTTGATATCTAGGTTAGCTGCCTATTGCCTTTAACGTGGAGTTAGACATTGCAGTTGAGAATCCAAGCTGTATTTTTCCAAGCTGTGTTTTTGCACAAGAGAACCAAGATGTTTTTCTCACAGTAGACTAGACATGATAAGAGAGAGTACATGGGTGTTGTTCTCTCTGCTTGAGCTTGGGAACAGGAGTAGTCTTGGAGACCTGGCCAGTCTCCAAAAGGCTTGCTCAGTTTCCCAGGTCTGAGTGGAGGGGGCACACCTTTGTAACGAATGTAACAGGCTGCAGAGGGTCAGATTCGAATCTGCCGGACCTCGTGCTGGAGCTTGGCGCAGGCTGCCAGCAATCCCGTGTGGGTAGATGAATCTCTCTTTCTCGCGGCTGACAGGGGTCATCAGCTTGCAGACCTTAGAAAGATGAAGCTGTAGATAGTTCCCACACGGTGAAGTATTTGTTTTGCTTTGCATTCAATATCTTATAAATATAACCTGCTGTGTATATTGCAAACTGATATATTTTGTTTGATTAACGCGGACTTGAAAGCTACTAATTCGTCATTCATAAATATTGTGGTTGGGGAAGAATTAACAACAATAAAGGCTTCTTTGACCTCAGAAGTGCATTTCTGTTGTGTTATGTTAGTGCTTAGAAACTAAATAAGAGGAAAGCACTACAATTGGTACCAGAAGTGGTGTCGGTCATTAAGAGGTGATTAAGAGGGTGTTGACGAGTTGGTAGATTTCTAAGTGCACACTTTAAAAGTGTAATTGTTTTTGTTGTTTGGAGAATTACAGAAATTGTTTTTTTGGAGAATCACAGTAGCACGGCAGACCATGTCTGGGAATACATGTGTTGATAAACTGCCTGATGGTGCTACGAAAAACTGTGAGTTGTTTTCTGTTTGGGGAATTACAGAAGAAAATGCATGTGTAGCTAAAATGCCTGATAATGCTTTGAGAAATAATTTCTGTTGTACATATGTAGAAAACGTGTGTTTTGGAAGTAATGATGACAGAAAGGTCTGGATACCTTTATCTGCTTACAGAGAAATGCAGGAGAAATGTAGGAAGTTGGAACATGAAAATAGGAATTTACGTGAGCAAATTAGCCCGACTGAAAGTTATAAAAAGGCTGTTTTTGAAGAATCTTTCTTTTCCCATTCCAGTAATGAGGGGGTTAAGACAGCTCCGAGCTGCACTGAGTTTTCGTGTGAGCCAGGGTTTTTGGCAGACAAAATGCATTCCTTAACTGATAACACGGAAATTTACAAGTTACCGTTGCAAAATGCACAAGTAAAACGAAGGATTTTAGAGCAAGACACCCCGAGTTTCATTAGCTTGTTTGATTTTTGGAAAAAGAATAGCCCTCATTTGAGTGAAATCCTAACACTTTTGTATATGGTCACTGTGAAAAATTATATGCAGCTGCGCGCTTGTGATTTGGCAAATGAAATAATGCAGACTTTAGGTTTTTGCGCAGTGCAAGAAGGAAATACTTATGTACATTTAAATCAAGAACAAGGAAAGAAAATAGTGCCCCTAGCTAGAATCATACAATGGATTTGGTACTTGCAAGACAGGGCTAGAGTACCACAGGTAAAAGAGTTATCAATGAAATTGTGTGCACCATTTGAATTCGTGTCTACTGAAGATAAAAAGCATGTTTGTTTTACTAATGATTCATTGACTGAAATGTTGTTTTCTGGCACAGGAGAAGGAATGGAGTTGTATAATGTGTGTCAGATTTTAAAGCAAGAGCTACGTGAGATGAGTCATTTTTATGCTGATTTTTGGTTCATTGCTAAGCAAGAGCTACGTGAGATGTGTCATTTTTACGCTGATTTTTGGTTCATTGCTAAGCAAGAGCTACGTGAGATGTGTCATTTTTACGCTGATTTTTGGTCCATTGCTAATGTTTTAGCACCTAACTGGTTCAATTACCTTGCAGATGTTAATGAGAAAAATTCAGAGAGAGAACTGTACACCCAGAATTCTGCCTTAGTGGGGATGGCTAAGTGGGTGCCCCAGAAATGTGAACAGCTGAGAGATAAAGCCACTTACAGGTGGGCAGAGATGAGAGAGATGCACATTCCCCTAGATTTGATAAAAACTGTGCAGCACGCACAAAAGCAATCTGTCATGCAAGCAGTCACAGAGCAGTTGGGGAGAGGAAAGTTACCAGGACAGAAATGGCAAAGTGATCAGGTTTTAGGGAGAGTGATTGTTGCAAATTACCAAGGAAAAATCGAAATTATGCTGATACCTAGAAAAGAATCTGATTCATTCATACAAATTGGAGACAGAATGGCCCAAATTGACAAAAATGCAGTGAATGGAGGTTTGGTAAAGAATGAGTCTGCCCCAGCCCTTCTGACAGTGCAAGAACAGGGAAGCTGTGGCGCAGCAGATAAAAACCTCAGTGCTGATGTGTGGGCTGAAGCCCCAGGTGATCCTCCAGAACCTGCAGAAAATATAACAAAGGGCCCCAAAAACGTCCTGCTGATTATAAAACAGGGAAAGAAAGAGGAAGGGTGCAGTTTAAAAGAAAAATGTTATTTGCAAGAAAAGTCATACTTGTTTCTTTTGCAGATCCTACCACGTTTCGCCACTGTCCCTGAGTGTGCTGTGTGGTCCCCCTTCCGGTGTGTGCGTGTGGGGTCGGGGAAGGGACCGAATCCCCAACCTGAACCTGGCTGAGTAAAGTGCCAGCACCATGGATCCATTTTGCGCAAACTGCGCCTTCAGTTCAAGTTCAACTTGTTTGATTGCATTCTTCCACTGGAACTAAGCTGTGATTTTTTTTTTTTTCCCTCTCATATGGAACTCTGACTTTTGCTTATCTTCCAGAAAACCTTTCAGGTGGACCGTGCACCTTTACATGAGTAGAACTCATGCCACATCAAATTGCTAACACTGTTGAATTAGAGACTCATTCAGAGAAAAAAAAAAATTGCTCAGTCTTTTCTATGTAGATGTATCTGATGTGAAAGGTTATGAAATCAATGTGTTAATTCACTTCTATTGCTTTACAGGGATTGCTTTGATCATAATGTTTTTTTTGTTTGTGCTGATGTTTTTTGTTTTTGTTTGAAACAGGAGATATGTGAAACAAAAATTCATTGGTCAAAGGGCGGAATGTACTGCCATTTGATAAAGTTTGTTTTGACCAATGACTTTGTGTTTCACCACTGCGCATATTAGTTGCTCAATGTTCACCAGTAGCACATGGTATGTTTTGTTCAGTTGAGCCGCCTATGGGCTTTGACATTGCATTAGCCATTACATTCTGTATTCTGCCTATTGGCTTTGACATGCTGTATCCAGTCTAGCCGCCTATTGGCTTTGACATTGCATTCTTATTGGCTTTGACATGATGTATTCAGTTTAGATGCTTATTGACTTTGACATGATGTATTCAGTTTAGCTGCCTATTGACTTTGACATGCTATTAGATATTCTGCCTATTGGCTTTGACATGATATTATACATTGCATTTTATATTCAGCTCAGCTGCCTATGGGCTTTGACATGATATTATACATTGCATTTTGTATTCAGCTCAGCTGCCTATTGGCTTTGACATGACACTAGACATTGCATTTGATATCTAGGTTAGCTGCCTATTGCCTTTAACGTGGAGTTAGACATTGCAGTTGAGAATCCAAGCTGTATTTTTCCAAGCTGTGTTTTTGCACAAGAGAACCAAGATGTTTTTCTCACAGTAGACTAGACATGATAAGAGAGAGTACATGGGTGTTGTTCTCTCTGCTTGAGCTTGGGAACAGGAGTAGTCTTGGAGACCTGGCCAGTCTCCAAAAGGCTTGCTCAGTTTCCCAGGTCTGAGAGGAGGGGGCACACCTTTGTAACGAATGTAACAGGCTGCAGAGGGTCAGATTCGAATCTGCCGGACCTCGTGCTGGAGCTTGGCGCAGGCTGCCAGCAATCCCGTGTGGGTAGATGAATCTCTCTTTCTCGCGGCTGACAGGGGTCATCAGCTTGCAGACCTTAGAAAGATGAAGCTGTAGATAGTTCCCACACGGTGAAGTATTTGTTTTGCTTTGCATTCAATATCTTATAAATATAACCTGCTGTGTATATTGCAAACTGATATATTTTGTTTGATTAACGCGGACATGAAAGCTACTAATTCGTCATTCATAAATATTGTGGTTGGGGAAGAATTAACAACAATAAAGGCTTCTTTGACCTCAGAAGTGCATTTCTGTTGTGTTATGTTAGTGCTTAGAAACTAAATAAGAGGAAAGCACTACAGTAGGTTGCCCACTACTTTATCCTGGGGAGTGCAAATCCACAGTCTCTCAAGTCCTCGAGTGGGTGGTTTGCCCACTGCTTTATCCTGGGGAGTGCAAAGCCACAGTCTCTCAAGTGGATAACAGTCTCCATTGGTTCTGGAGGGGGCATTGTGCCCAGAGTGCTTCATCCTGCTAAGGACAGAGGTAGTGGATGTAACACTCCACTGGTTCTGGAGGGGGCTTTGTGCCCAGAGTGCTTCATCCTGCTAAGGACAGAGGTAGTGGATGTCTCTCTCCACTGGTTCTGGAGGGGGCATGGTGCCCAGGGTGCTTCATCCTGCTAAGGACAGAGGTAGTGGATGACACTCTCCACTGGTTCTGGAGGGGGCTTTGTGCCCAGAGTGCTTCATCCTGCTAAGGACAGAGGTAGTGGATGACAGTCTCCACTGGTTCTGGAGGGGGCATGGTTCCCAGAGTGCTTCATTCTGCCCGTGACGGACTCAGTAGCATCAGTGCCCTTGGCGCTCATGGGCCAGCATTGCTTGAGACGGCGGTGCCCTGTTCAGCGGTGCTCGAGACAGCGGTGCCCTGTTCAGCAGTGCTTGAGATAGCGGTGCCCTGTTCAGCGGTGCTTGAGACGGCGGTGCCCTGTTCAGCGGTGCTTGAGATGGCGGTGCCCTGTTCAGCGGTGCATAAGACGGCGGTGCCCTGTTCAGCGGTGCTTGGAGCGGCGGGCTCCTTTGCAGTGACTTAGCTGCTGGCGGTCCTTTATGGCCCAGCGGGGCTTGTGCTGGCAGTCCTCTCTAGCCCAGCGGGGCTTGTGCTGGCGGTCCTCTCTGTCCCAGCGGGGATGATGGCAGCTGTGGCCTCGTGGGCAGCAGGGATGGTGGCGGTTGCCTCCTGGGCAGCTGGGCTGGTGCTGGCGGTGGCCTCCTGGGCAGCAGGGCTGGTGCTGGTCTGAGGGTGGGGGCCTCCTGGGTAGCTGGGCTGGTGCTGGCGGTGGCCTCCTGTGCAGCAGGGCTGGTGGCGGTGGCCTCCTGGGCAGCAGGGCTGGTGCTGGCGGTGGCCTCCTGGGCAGCAGGGCTGGTGGCGGGGGGCTCCTGGGCAGCAGGGCTAGTGCTGGCGGTGGCCTCCTGGGCAGCGGGGATGATGGCGGTCTTTGCCGTGCTGCTCTTCCCAGACTTGCTGAGTTTCTTGTGCCCCTTCCCCACCTTGGAAGGTGTCGCAGCTGACTCTACACTCCCACCGGGGACCCCTGGGAGCCGCTTTGGTGGCTGGAGTCTTCCCCCTCTCCTGCCAGGCACTGGCCAACTTCTGATGCTTGACAGGTGGGGGACTGTCTGTGCTGTGGCTCCGTGCCACACTGGCTGCCCTGGTGGCCGGTGCACTCCAGATTCCGGTGACTACAGGCACCACTGGTCCCGGAGATGTTGTGGCTGAGGTGCTAGTTCGGGACCTAGGAGACGGACAGGGTGGGAGAGGTGTGGGAAAGAGGTTAAGGTTGGACAGGAAAAGTTTCTTGGAGACACTGGGACGGGTAGCTGGAGGGGGTTTGGGAGTGGAGGAAGAGGTTGTGGTTGTAAGAGGTGTTCGTTTGCTGACTTTGGGTGAAGGTGCATGCGCTGGAGGCTGTCGTGAGGTGGATGGCTGTTGGGTGGGTGTGTGCCTGCGTTTGTGTATCTTGAGAGGGGGTGTCACAGACACACTCGGAGAGGACACAGGGGACGTGTGAATGGTAGTGGGGCTGATGACTGCACGTGAGCGGGGTGTGGTGGTGGGTGTGCTGGTGATGGTAGTAGTGGCTGTAGAGGTAGTGCATGCAGGTGTGAGTGTAGATGAGACTGGGAGGGAGGAGGGAGACGATGAGGAGGGGGACACAGTGGAGGCCATGGATGTTGGTGTGTCTGCATGTGTGTGATGCTTGCGTGAGTGCCTAGGGGATGTGTGGTGCTTATGTTTGTCAGAGCTTCCCTTGTGTGTTGACGTATGTGCATGCTGGTCTAGAGGTGTGCTTGGGATAGGCTGGGGTACATGGGATTGGGTCTGGGTGGAGGAAGTTGGAGGGGGGAGGCTAGAGACAGGGACAATGGCTGCCATCAGTGCTGAGGCCAGAGTATGAAAAGCTCGCTGAAGGGCCGCCTGACCAGAATGAATGCCCTCCAGGGATGCATTTGTTTGTAGCAACTGCCTTTCTACACCCTGGATGGCATTCAAAATGGTAGACTGCCCAACAGTGAGGGACCTGAGGAGGTCAATGGCCTCCTCACTGAGGGCAGTAGGGGTGACTGGGACAGGGCCTGAGGTGCCTGGGGCAAAGGTGATGCCCACCCTCCCGGGTGAACGGCACGGGGCAAAGGCTGAGGGGCTGCTGGGAGGGCGGTGCTGGAAGGGGGAGTGGCGGCTGTACCTGTAGATGGGGGGGGCACAGATGTTGCTGCCACCACAAGGGAGCTCCCATCAGAGGATGAGTCTGTGTCACTGGTCTCAGCTCCTGTCCCTGCCGTGGAGCTCCCCTCGACCTCCGTCCCACTGGTGAAGTCCAATTCCGTAGTGTGGCCCTCCATGGCCATGTGGGATGCAGCCCCCTCGTGCTCCGGTGCCACTGCTCCTCCGCCTGATTATGCTAATGCACAGAAGAACAGGGAGACCACAAAAAGGGGGGGACGACAAAAGAAAGACATGTTGACTGCATGCATTACCGCTACCATTGGCGGACAGACACGGAAGCCCCCTACACTACACCGCGCTCTTGGGCTCCATTGTTCAATTCCTGGAAAATGGCCTACTAGGCTATGGATGACATCTGCACACATGGATGACACAGGGGCATGACTAGGTGTAGTTGGCACTCTACAGAGGTGCGGTCGGGTGCCACATAGCCTGCCTTACGGAGGGACCTTGCCTATGGAACTCGCCCACCTCCCCCACCCAGACCCCTCCACTGCACGCAAAATCAGCAGAATGAGACTGTACTCACCCCCTTGTGGCTGCTGTGATGCCCTCAAGCGCCCATCCAACTCCGGGTACGCCACTGCCAGGATCCTGAACATCAGGGGGTTCATGGTGCGACGGGCACCCCTCCCACGTTGGGAGGACATCCCCAGCTGAGCCTCTGCCGTCCTCTTGCTCCAGCAGCGAATATCCTCCCATCTTTTCCGGCAGTGGGTGCTCCGTCTGTGGTAGACCCCCAGGGTCCAGACGTCCTTGGCGATGGCACGCCAAATATATTTTGTCTGGTGGGCGCTGACCTACATGATTTGTACAGGGGGAAGAGAATCTTATTACCAACTGCACCATAACAGTCATTGGCCCCCATCCCTACCCTTGGCATGTGGCACATGCACTCACCGTTGTTTCATGCATGCCGCACTCTCCCCCCTTCCTTCTTACATCCACCCCTCTCCACACAGGCATAGCCCATACAGCATGCTCCCAGTGTAGTTACCTGTTTGTCTGGAGGACTGTAGAGTAGAGTGTACTGGGGGAGGACCCCATCCACAAGTTTCTCCAACTCCTCCGATGTGAAGGCAGGGGCTCTATCCCCAGACACTCGGGCCATTGTCTCTTCCAGACCGAGGTCACAGCAGCACTTGCAGTGTAGGTCCTCGCTTGTCTAAGATCAGGTATCGAGGGATTGAAGTGATAGAAAATGGCGGTCACGTCCACGGCGGTGCATACCGTCACCACCGGCGTACATCGTCATTGGCTCCTGGGACCCATAGGGTCCAATGTTAACCAATGCAGCATTGCACCGCGGTCTTCGACCGTCTACCGCGACGGTGTACAATGCCAGCGCAGTTCCGTCACATCCCATTGTCCCACTTTACAGGTCAGGCAGCCGCCATTTCAGGGGCCCACATGGCTTCATTTTGAACTGCGTCACACATATCTAGGCCTAGACTCAACACACATACAGGCCACTTTTTAGATTATGATTGGTGTTCTGTGTAAGCTGGGGATACGTACCTCTGAGTTGTTTGACCCTGTGCTCGCTGTTGTCCTTCATTGGCACTGTCCGCTGGGACATGTGAGGAGATGACAGCATCCTCCGGTGTACCGACCGTTGGTGGACCTGTCGACAATGGAGGAAAGACATGTGATCATCACATTCAGGCTTGACCGTGCCACAATCCAGGAACTGTGTACCCAGTTGGAGCCAGACCTGATGTCAGCTATCCGCCATTCCACAGGAATCCCCCCTCAAGCGCAGGTGCTGTCAGTGCTCCATTTCCTAGCAAGTGTGTCATTTCAAACAACAGTGGCCATAGCATCAGGGATGTCCCAGCCTATGTTTTCCAACGTGTTGTCCAGAGTGTTGTCTGCCCTGCTGAAACACATGCGGAGCTACATCTTTTTCCCTCAGATGGAGGATTTGCCTACAGTGAAAGGTGATTTCTATGCCCTGGGACATATCCCCAACATCATAGGTGCCATTGATGGGACATATGTGGCTCTGGTATCCCCCCACAGGAGTGAACAGGTATACAGAAACCAGAAGAGTTATCATTCGATGAATGTACAGATGGTATGTTTGGCCGACCAGTACATCTCCCATGTGAATACCAAGTTCCCTGGCTCAGTGCATGACACCTACATCCTGCGGAATAGGAGCATCCCTTATGTGATGGGTCAACTCCAGAGGCACCGTGTGTGGCTATTAGGTGAGCACCTGGAAGCTAGTCAGTGGGAATGGTTGTCTGGGGATAACCCTCCAGGTTAGTGTGTGTCTAACAGTTGTCCCTCGCCATTTGCAGGTGACTCTGGTTACCCCAACCTGCCATGGCTACTGACCCCAGTGAGGAATCCCAGGACAAGGGCAGAGGAACGCTACAATGAGGCCCATGGGTGAACTAGGAGGGTGGTCGAGCGGACCTTCGGCCTCCTGAGGCCAGGTTCAGGTACCTCCATATGACAGGTGGATCCCTATTCTACTCACTAAAGAAGGTGTGCCAGATCATTGTGGTGTTGTAATTTAATAGCGATTAGATTAAGCATTAGCAGAAGACATCTTGTATTGTTTGAACTGTAGTACCACCTCATGAGGTTTAATAAACGTTGTCTTTTATTTCAGTTTCTGTGCCAACTTCTTCCTATATGGTCTGAGGACTTTGTGCAGAGAAGGGCGAACCCCTTGCACTAGTAGGCCTTGATGAGGCTTACTTCAACAGTGACCTGCTGTATGCTTCACAACTTGGCTTTGCGATGACAGGTGCCTTTTCTGCAGGAGGATGGTCCAGATGGCGGTGTTGTTGCAGCTGTGGAGCCTGTGGACAGTGAAGACGAGGAAGCAGAAGAAGAAGACATGGACAACAGGGACTCAGTGATCCAGCAATATTTCCAGTGAAGCACAGGTAAGAATACTAACTGGCCTACTACATGTACTTAAACACTACTACCTCCCTACTGTCTGTTGTTTTCACCCAGTGTATGGTCACTGAGTTGTCACTTTCCCTTACGATTTCACAGATGTGTGTCCCACAGTGTGACATCTGCTTTGATTCCTCATGAACTAGAACTGTGTGACATAGGTATGTTGACATTACAAATGAAAGAGCTTTTTGCCACAGTTATTGCTAATACAGTATTCTGAAATCACAGACTGACTCCAGATTGTTTTGTGCTTTAAGGGTGTTTATTTTAGTGCTCAAAATTGGAGGGGGTAGCAAAATGGTGAGGGGTGATGGTGGAGGAATGTCCATGGCAGAGTCCAGTCTATTAGTCTCACAGGTGCATTGTCCAAATGGGCACAGGAAGTGGAGCTGGGGTAGTTTAAGGATGGACAGGGTGACAAAGTGGGACAGTAGGATGACAATCAGGGTGGTCTCATTTCTTGGCGGGGGTCTTGGCATCGTTCTCTGTCTTTGTCCTGGATCTCAGGGGCCGTTTGCGGGGTGGTTCTCCCTCTGCAGGGGATGGGGTTCTGGTGTGGTGGACCTGTGGTGGGGCGTCCTGTCCACTAGCGCCGGCGGAGGTGTTGGGCAGTTCATCGTCCAGGCTATTGTCAGGGGCCCCTTGTTGTGCCACAGTGTCCCTCCTGGTGTTGAGTACTTCCTTCAGCACCCCTACGATGGTGCCCAGGGTGGAATTGATGGTTCTGAGTTCCTCCCTGAAGCCCAAATACTGTTCCTCCTGCAGCCGCTGGGTCTCCTGAAACTTGGCCAGTACCGTTGCCATCGTCTCCTGGGAGTGGTGGTATGCTCCCATGATGTTGGAGAGGGCCTCGTGGAGAGTGGGTTCTCTGGGCCTGTCTGCCCCTTGTCGCACAGCAGCCCTCCCAGTTCCCCTGTGTTCCTCGGCCTCCGTCCCCTGTACCGTGTGCCCACTACCACTGCCCCCAGGTCCCTGTTGTTATTGGGGTGGTGGGTTAGCCTGGGTTCCCTGTAGTGGTGGACGCACTGCTGATTGATGTGTCCTGGGGACGGAGGTATGGGCCCGCTGGGTGGGTGCTGTGCTGGTCTTTCCAGAGGGGGGAAGCTCTGTGGTGGCCTGTGACTGGGTGAGGGGAACCGACTGTCCCGAGGTCCCAGATGGGCCGGGCTGGTCATCTAGATCCAGTTGGACAGAGGTGCTGTCATCACTGTGGGCCTCTTCTGTTGGTGGTGTAGACATGTGTGGACCCTCCTGTCCGGTGACGTTGGGTAGGGGTCCTGTAGGGGTATAAAAGGATGTTTATTACATCTGTGTGTGCCATGGTGTGCAATGGGTGGGTGACCGTGTACCCCAGTGCTTGCATTCCTGTGTGGGACCGTGTGTGATGATGGTTTAGGGGGGTGTATGGGTATGTGCAGTGGCCATGCTTTAGTGATGGGTGTCCATGCTTTGTTGTTGCATGCAGGGCTTGGGGTTAGGATGTGTGGTTTGTGATGTTGGGACATTTGTGAGGAGTTAGAGTGATGGGGTGAGGGTGGGGGTATGTGCTGGCAGGCAGGTAGGGTGGGGGATGTAATAGTTAAGATTTGGCTTACCAGAGTCCATTCCTCCACCCACTCCTGCGTGCCCTCAGGACGCAGAATAGCCAAGACCTGCTCCTCACATGTTGTTAGTTGTGGGGGAGGAAGTGGGGGCCACCGCCAGTCCGCTGAACCGCAAGGTGGTGTCTTGAGACCACAGAAAGCACCTTCCCCCGTAAGTCGTTCCACCTCTTCCTGATGTCCTCCTGATTTCTTGGGTGCTGTCCCACTGCGTTGACCCTGTCCACTATTCTTCGCCATAGCTCCATCTTCCTTGCAATTGTGGTGTGCTGCACCTGTGATCCGAATAGCTGTGGCTCTACCCGGACAATTTCCTCCACCATGACCCTGAGCTCCTCCTCTGAGAACCTGGGGTGTCTTTGCCATGCCATGGGGTGGTGTAGGTGATGTGTGGGGTGGTGTGTGGGGTGATAAGTGTGCTGATATGTAGTGGTGTGTAGTGTGAGGTGCGTGGAAGTTATGTGGGTGATGGTGTTGTGTGTCTGTGGATACTAGTATTGTTGATGGTGGTGTCTCTCTCTGGCCTTCGTTCGTGATTTTTGGTTGTAGGGGTTTGTGGGTGATGTGGGTGTGTGTTTTATATTGTATTGGGTGTGTGGGAGTGGTGTGTGTATGTGTATCAGGTGTGTGTATTTCGAATTGTCCAATGTGGTAGTGTTTTGTATATGTGTGTGTATTTTGAGCGCGGTGGTGTATACCGCCAATGGAATAACGCGGTTGAAAGACCGCCGCGTGGTTTTCGTGTGTCGTGATAGTGTGGGCGTATTTCTGTTGGCGTGACGGTGAGGGTTTTGTTTTCACCAGTTTATCACTGACTTTTGGTGTGGCGGACTTGTGTGGTGTCTGAATATTGGCAGATTCCGTGCTGTGGGTCATAATAGATGTGGCAGTTTTCTGCGGCCGCGGCAGTGTGTTGGCGGTCTTCTGCACGGCGGTATGCAGCTTTTACCGCCAATGTTGTAATGACCACCTATGTATGTCAGTGAGGCAGCCACTGCAATCATGACGATACCGATGAGCTGTGATGTTGAATTGGATTCGTCCCTTTCACCAAGTAATACCCAATCAATCCAGTAAACAGAGGAAAGTGGACAGCAGTCACAACCAGATCTTGCTGAAGTTGGAGCAGAACACGAGGTTGAGCTTCCTGCTGAGCAAGAACCTCTTCTTTTAGAATCAATGGCTCCCTGATGTCCAACACGAAAAAGGAAGGGTACTACTCAACCATCTTATGCAAGCACCATTTCTGATGACAATGATACGGACATGGAGTGGACCCCAGCAGAGTCCGGGAGATGACAGGAGAGTGAAGGGAAAAGAAAAGTTCCAGAAAGCCTTATAATCATGGAAGGGGATGATGATGAGGAGAATGATGATGACGAGCTAGTTATTGTGGAAGCTGGAACAGAGGAGTCCGACATAACTATTAAACCTGCTCTGAAGGAATGTCGCACAGGCAGCACTGCTAGCTCCCATATTTGTAAGACCGAGCAGAGCCCTGCACCAACCCATACCTCAGTAGAAGTTTGCACTACAGAGAGGCAATTGACACACCCACCTACATCCAGTTCTTCTTCAGGTATTGGTAGTGTCCCAATAGGAAATTACTCCTCCCCAGTTTAGGACTTTTTATGATTAGATTAGCAAACAGGAAGAGAACATTGCCATATGCTCAATTAGCCACACAAGTGGTTGTCAAGTTAAGCCAGGTTCACGTTATGGTACTGGAGGCCAGATGACCCATATGAAAAAACATCTCACAAACCGGTGGGAGGAGCATCTTAAAAAATGTCTCAATGTGGGTGCGGTGGTGAAGGTGAGGACAGCCAGGAAATATCAGTTACAACTGGTCAGATCACTGTGGAAGGTGAGGAAAAAGAGTGAGACATCCTCATGCAAAGCAGCCCTGCCCCCAGCAGTGCGCCAGAATCACCCACCTCAGCAACCTCAGAATGGCACAGGAAGACTTAGAGTCAGATGGAGACACCACAGCATACGATGACTGCACCACAATTGGCATCAAGTCTACCATCACCTACATCTCAAAGGTCGCCTGTGTCAGTGGCCCCATAAAAGAGAAAGATCCAGCCTACGACTATAACCAGCCAATGGCAAATTTATACAATGGGAAGCTGGCAAAAATGTTATGGCTGAACCTCCTCCCTTTTACTTTTGTGGAAGGAGTGAGATTCTTAGGATTTGTGGCAGCCCTTTGCCTGAAATGGAAGGTTCCAAGCTAGGTCTATTTTGCCAGAGTTGCTGTTTTAATGCTGCATCACGATGTGCTGCACTTGTTTGGATAAGCTTTGCTGTAATGTTTTGTCCACACTATCCACCAGACAACAGACATGTGGACCAATTGTCAGGCAACTGACTACATGTGCATCACTGCACACTGGATCTCTTTTCTAGGGGGTAAAGCAAATGCTATCTACAGGGCTTGGTCCTGAAGAAATTTCTAAGAGCACTCGGTGGCATGCAACAGTAGCCATGTTTGCCATAGAGAAATCCCACACAGCTGCAAACATCTTGGAGGAATTTAATAGTAAGGTGTCTGAATGGCTGCGATCCAGAGGTCTTCGAGTTAGATTTGTTGCCACGGACAATGGAGGTTACATTGTCAAGGACATGGCAGGTGGTGATTATTTTAGGGTCTTGTGCTTGGTGCACTGCATCAACCTAGTTGTGGAAAAAGAAGACATAGCCAGCAACATACTGACCACCTGCAGACATGTATGCACTAATTTCAGCCATTCTTTTGAAGCCCAGAAACATTTCCGGACCATTCAGCATGATAACAGAGTACCAGTTAAAGCCCTGATACAGGAGATGCCAACACATTGGAACTCCGTCTATTATATGTTTCAACGTCTGTTTGAGCAGTACAAACAGATCAATAACCATGACATTTAAAGAGCAGCTGATGCAATTGGGAAAGCTATGAACATGGATGCGGACAAATGGGCCTAGTCAAATGCCACACAAAGATGTTGCTTGCTTTTGAGGTTTTCACTTGGGAATTAAAAAAAAGGACAGTATAATGGGCCAAGCTATCCCGTTATGGCATCTGCTACAGGACATTTAAAGAAGGTGTCTGAAAGGTTCGCTTTCAGGGGTGCAAACGAAAACCCAGAAGCGCATGCCTTGGTCAATAGCCTATGCTTTGGTTTGACTTGTAATGCAAGGCTGCAAAATGATATAATCTCATCCAAAGAGTACATCTGTGCCAGCCTACTTCATCCCTGCAACAACAAAAAATATTTCTGCTATAATTTCTTTTTCTGAAGGGGATGCTTCATTATACAAGAGGTGGCTTGCTGAACAAACAAGAGAACCGGAAGAAGACTGCTAGAACTTAGAGTTCCACTTCGTAGTTCTGTGGTGCTGCCTTCAACTTCCAGAGATGTCAGTCTTGTCTCACATCCACCAACCCCACCAACAAGAAAACCGGTGACAACAGTAACAGAAGAATCAGACCCAACCTTTGCATTGGCTTGGTTTCAAGTGGTATGTCTTAAGTCCAGTGCAGAGGTGAAGCAAAAAGTGGTTGAGCAGGTGACAGCACCTGCCAATGGCCACAGCTCAGCAGGCTGGCAATAACATTTCTGGCTTGTCTTGTAGTCAGCGCTGAATGTGAGTTCAGTGCAGCTGGTGCTGTTGTTACAATGAGAAGGACCAGTCTCTTGCCTCAAAATGTGGAGAGATTGAACATGATCAAAATGAACCAGTATGTTATACCACCTGATTACACCATTCCCGAAACACCACAGAGGGAGGAAGAGGATGATTTGTCAGAATCAAGCATGTTAGCTGACCACCTTCTGGAAGAACCACCAGAGTTTGAGGACAAACTGCTTCTCAGATTGAGTATGCCAGTGCCACTATAGACCTTTTTAAAATATTTCTCTTTCAGCTTCTATATTTCGTTACCAAAGAAAGAAAAATATGTTAGTGCAACATTATGTTTGTGTTGGATTCATGCTGCCCCACCACTGATTTTATAGTCGCACATAAGCCCGGATTGGAGTTGGATCCGTGTGCAGTGAAGAAGCCCCAAACCACCTTTCAGAACATTAGAAATGATGCCTGTCCCCCTCACATGCCGTTACTTATCCTATTTTTTACAGCACCTATCAGGGCTGCCCTAGAAGAACACTGATTAAAAGACTGCCAGTGCCAATGTCTAGTTCAAATGTGTGGATATCATCATAGAGGAGATATTTTGTTCAACCACCGTGCTTGGATTGGAAGAGGTAACTAAGTAACTGTTGCACCAATGAGTGGTGATATTATCATTGATTGTGATTGTGAATTTGTGAGTGATGACTGATGTATGTGATGGCTGACAGTGATGAGGGAGTTCAACAATTTTGTAAACTTGTTTCCGATGTTTTGCAATGTTTGGGGGCTGATAGGTATAATTTTTTTTCTGAAAGTGATTGGCCTTTCAAAATTAGTGAAATTTGCCTGCGGGGTCTACTCCTTTTTTATGGTTCATCATAACAAACCAGTCACTTTAGTTACCAAACACAAATCTACACAAAAAATACTTCAGTTCTGTTTCACTATTTGTTCTTCAACAGCAGTGCACTTCACAGGTCTATCATGCTTGGTTTGGGACTGGGACGGAGTTTCTCCGAATCTGGAGGAGGAAGATGGAAGGACTCAGGGTGAGACTACTTCAACAGCTAGAAAGGATTATGTTATTGACTTCAAAGAGAACCCATGATGATGATGACTAAGGCTCTGAAGCCTGGTACTCACTCAGCTCTAAGAACTGAAGAGAAGTGTGTTGATTTCAAAATGCTGCTGAGTATGTGTTTGCTCCAATACTAGCTCAAACGTGAAACTCCTCTTATGTTTTTGTTCTGTCTCTGAGTCTTCTTGGTATAGTCCTGATCCTCATGAAGCTTACCATGCTTTCTTTTGTCCTTTTCTTTCACTCTATAGTACAGCCACTATTTTTTTTCAATATACAGGCCTTCTGCTAGTCCTCTCTTGCACAAACAAAACGTGGTAAGCTCAACACTCCAGCTTACCTACCAGACAGGTTTAGACTCCAAGAAGAATGGAGACTCCAAGAAAAATGGAGATGCAATACCTAATTTGGCAATACAGTATCATTTTCTTTTTAACAATCATGACTTTTAGAACTAGGTGGGTCACATTCAATTTACCATATTTTTAAACTATTGACATAACACTTCGGATATACTAAGTGGGGTCTCTCAGGGGCAGAACAACTGTTTCCAATAAATTTACTGAACTGTGTCATTCTTATGTATCCCTTTGTTTGTTATTGATTATGGTCTGCTGCTCAGCACCCCTACAAATATTGTTCTGGTATTTTTTGTGTAGTGTCTTTGTCACTCCTTTCCCCATATCCCCTTTCCTATTCATTCATTTAGCCGCTAATCCTCTTCCCCAGGCTGTGTGATCTTTTTAGGTGTGATCTAATTTTGCACCATGAATGAATCACACACTTGCTGGGGTAGATATGATGAGAGCAACACCAACTCGCTGTATGACCCTCTGCCTTCTATTATCTGAGCAATATTCCACACTGGCCTCATCAACACCTTCATTCTTGTCTTGTTTGTGTGTTCCGTAAATGCTTAACCTGGTCCAAACACTTTTGATTCTGAGCCCACTTCTCCTGACTCCATGATTTCATTACCTAAGTTTAGTTTTAAAGCTCCCCACCATTGCTCAGAAGAAATTCATATTGCGTATTTTCATATGGTCTTCTTAGCTTTGTGTCTAATGCTGTAATTGTGGTAGTCTGATCTCAGTCTTCCTAAAGTTATGACATATTGTTAGAAATGGGGTCTCTATTTGTCAGAGATATACACCCTTGTCCAAGTAGGGACCACAATCCTAGTCAGGGTAAGTCACACACAATCCAAATCATCCTGTTCCCACCCTCTGGTAGCTTGGCACTGAGCACTCAAGCTTAGTTTAGAAGGCAATGTATAAAGTGTTTGTGCAATACTCATGCAATAACACAGTGAAAACACCACCAAAATACACCACAGCTTCTATTTTTTTTAATATAAGATATTTATCTCAGTAAATGAAGGTAAAAAGATCAGGATTTGATAACCACAATTAGAAATATCAATTTTGCAATGATAAGAAGTGTGCACAAAGTACCGGGGATGCGTCAAAATTACACATACGAAGACCGCAGAGGAGGAGATGCGTGAAAAAAGAAGGTGTGTGTCGGATTTCCTGATGCACACAGACAATGCGTTGATTCTTCCCTCTCTGCAAGGGCTTTACATCAATTTCTGGCATGCATTCTTGTATCCTCACTGCTGTGCAGGGTCTTTTGATGCCCAGGGGCGATGCGTGGAAATCCTGGGCATGTAGGATGAAATCACAGGTTCTGCGTCTACCCAGTGTGGAGATGCGTCAGATTTTCTGTCGTACAGCAGGCGCTGCATCGATTCCTCATGCAAGAAGTCAGGCTGCATTGTTTTTCCTCAGCGATGCGTCGATCCAGTAGGGATGTGCATCGACATTCCGGTTGCAACACAGGCGCTGCATCGATCTCCACTCAGGGAGCCGGGCTGCATCGTTCCGGTTCGGCAATACAGTGATTCTTTCACTGCTGGGCAGGCTGGGCGTTGATTCTGGTAGGCTATGCGTCGATTTTCACTGCACAAGGAGTTTACTTGAAAAATAGAAGCCTTTTTGGCCCTGCGACTTCAAAGCTCAATCCAAGCCCTTGGAGAGCACTTCTCAGCAGAGCCGGAAGCCAGCAGGCCAGCAGGACAACAGCAAGGCAGCAGTCCTTTACAGCAAAGCAGTCCAGGTGAGCCCTTTGGGCAGCCAGGCAGCTCCTCTTGCAGCTTGCAGGATCTAGTTCAGAGTGTCTGTCCCAGGAAGTGTCTGAGTTGGTGGGGTCAGGGATCCAGGTTATATATCCAAAAGTGCCTTTGAAGTTGGGGAGACTTCTAAGAGTGGTTTTGAAATGCACAAGGTCTCCTTTCAGTACAGGTCTGTCTGCCAGGGTCCCAGTATGGGGTTTGGCAGTCCCTTGTGTGAGGGCAGGCCACTTTCCTTTAAAATGTAAGTGTCAGGCCCCTCCACCCTTCCAGCCCAGGAATTCAGTATGCAGATGAGTGCAGGTGTGACTGAGTATCCTGTGTTTGTGGTTGTCTGGGTGAAATGCATAAGGGAGCTATCAATCAGCCCAGCCCAGATGTGGATTGGAGACAGGCTGTAAGGCACAGATGGATTTTAAGTGCAGAGAAATGCTCACTTTCTAAAAGTGACATTTCTAAATTAGTATTATAAAATCCAACCTCACCAATAAGTAGGATTTCGTATTACCATTCTGGTCATACTAAATATGGCCTGTTTATCTCTTTCTGATCAGAATCTACCACTAAAACAATATATTAGGGTAGTCCTAATGCTAACCTATGAAAGGAGCAGGCCTCACAGCAGTGGAAAACAAATTTAGGAATTGTCCACTACCAGGACATATAAAACACACAGGTATATGTCCTGCCTTTTACCCACAACACACCCTGCCCTATGGGTTACCTAGGGCCTACTTTAGGGGTGACCTATATGTAGGAAAAGGGGAGTTTAAGACTTGACAAGTACTTTTAAATGCCAAATCAAAGTGACAGTGACACTGCGCACACAGGCCTTGCAATGGCAGACCTGAGACATGGTTAAGGGTCCACTTATGTTGGTGGCACAACCAGTGCTGCAAGCCCACTAGTAGCATTCAATCTAAAGGCCCTGGACACATGTAGTGCACTGTACTAGGGACGTGCAGATAAATTAAATATGCCAACTGGGTAGGAGCCAATGTTACCATGTTTAGGGGAGAGATCACTGGTCAGCAGAGGTAAAGTGTGCTGAATCCTTAAACCAGCAAAAGCAGGGTCAAAAAAATGGGGGGAGGAAGGTAAAATGTTTTGGGATGACCATCCTAAGGCTGTCAGGTCTAACACATATGGCCCACAAACCCACGGTTTTCTTTCAATATAGTTGTCAGTGATGGATAACCCTTTAATTAATTGTGCAGTTGGAGTTTGCATAAATGATAGTCACACCTTTTGTCTTCTATCTTCCCTGTTAGCACACTAGCCTGCTACCACTACCTCTACCACACCCTTAAGATGCCACCTTAGGACAAAACCTGCAGTAAGAAGACTCCCTTGCTTCATCTATTCTGGTAGGGAAAGAACTATGGATTGAAGTGAAGTTGTTTAGTTAGCAAGTAACTCCTACTGAAGATGGTGTCTGTGTACTGTGTTTTTGTAGACAAATTAGGCAAGGGCAATCATCCCCTAGTGGTCAATAGTAGTTGCAGAGGGCAATAGAGCAATGGCCTAAATAAATGACATACACTATTTTAGCAGATTAAAAATAACAGGCTACACTAAAAGACAGCAGTGGAAACTAAAAGTCTAAAACACGAAAATAAAGATTTGAGGTGCAAATGAAGTTAAAAAAATGATTCCCTTTATTATTTACAAATAGAAAACCTTCCCTCTCCACCCACAACAGTTCCACCCCTCGCCCTGAACAAATAACCTCGTCCCCCAAAATGTCCAACTAAAAGTGCAAAGTCTAGCCCAAATCCCTCCCCACCCTCTCCACCCACAACAAGTCCCTCCCACCAAAACACAAAAAATTAAAAGTAAACAAAGTGCTTAAAAAGTACACTATCTATATATATCTGAAGCTAGTTGAGTCTCTGCTCAATGCTGCCAAACTGGCTCTTCAATGGCCTGTTAGAGCAAGAGGGTGCAGTAGAAAGAGCAGTCAAGACCCTGCCTGCTAGCGTTGGTGCCAGCAATGTACTGGTCGGGAGGTTAGGGGCTGGTGTGCTGTTCTGCCGGGTCCTGGGTCCAAGGAAGCTGTTTTAGCCTCTTCCTCCTCCAGGTTCACCAGGTGCTGATATTCTACCTGAATGTTCCCCAGCTTCTGCTGCCAAAGACAGGCTGCTATCTCCTGCCAGGTTGGTGGTGATCGTCAGGCAGGAGTAGCTATATTGAGAGAAAGAAGAATAACAAAAGACAAATTGTAAACAATGCTTTGAAGAAACACTTCTTCAAATGAGATACAGTAGGTGATACAATAGCACTACATTGGTAGTCCCCTAGGGACATTGGAATTTTATTATGATTAGGAGAGTCACGGGGTCAATATTTTTCTTATTTACCTACACATGTCTCACATAAAAAGCACTGACTGTCTGGTAGAATTAAGGCAAAATAATACAAGATTAAAAAAAACTGTGATTTACTTTTTCTTCTGAACGTTTGTTTAGTAGCTACAAATACACACTAAGTTGAAAAATAAAAAATGAATTACCTTGCATCATGATGAGTAGGGCATTATGGACTATGGAGGACAAGATATTGTGCCAAATAATTGAAGGCATGCTAGCCAGTGCTTCAAATACATTGCTACTGTCTGCAGCCTGGGCAGCTTTAGCTGACATTTATCTATCTTTAATTCCATTGGCCCTGCTCTTCCCCACATGCCTTTCACTTAGTTGAGTTTCTACCCTGACTCCAAAGAGGCAGATCAATAAATTAAATACATCATACATGTCATGTATAAAATGCAGATATTTTGTTTATCCTGTCTGAAGGGGGGAAATGATGCACTGCACTTTAGGGAAAGGAATGGGCTATATAGATTCTATTTGGCACATTTATCACATAGTATCTCCTACACCAAACTTGAAATCAAATTAGGCACTTAGTAGTCCAACTTTACTCACTGGTCTCACCCACCATCACAAATTCTTTCCAAAAAATTGATTTGCTGGGCAGTAAGGAAAGAAACTTGACTTGCTCTACTGCAGAGTAAGGCAAATGGATTAGGCAGGTAGGTAAAAATTTTGCTATGGAAGAATAGAGGGGTGTCACTGATCTCTCTATGGAAGAAGAGCTCCTTTTTTATTTATCCAAGCAAATATTCAATCATCTTTTCATTCTTTCTGTATAAACAGCCATAGCCACCATGATGTAAGCTTTACTTTCTCTCATCCAGTCGTTCACCCAAATTCACAATCCTTTATCCATCCATTCAGTACCCTCACTACTCACCCTTTATTTCGATCATCCTTTCACCCATCTATCCATTCACCCAATACCAATACTAATCCATGCATCTTTTTTCATTCACCCACACATCCTTTCCTTTCACTCTTTTCACCCATCCCTTCTTTAAACCTTGAATTCTTTCACGTGTCCATCAAGCCATCATTTCTATCATACATTATGTGTGATTTTGCTGAGTTGCAGATAGAAGAGGCCATAAGTAACCCAATCACCGATATAGCTGTACTTTGGGGGATTAATGAAACCGATCACGACAATGCCCTTGTAGCTAGTGATTAATAGCAATTGTCAATAAGCAAGCAATGTGACTTACCATTGCCTGTCCCTGCCACCGCATCTACCCCTGCTCCATCTGTCCTGCATCGGTCGAACTAGAGCCTGCTCCACAGGTTGGTGTGCATATAAAAAACAGTATACAGTTTTTAGATGCCAGGTACACCTCCTATTCTTAGGGTCATATTTAAAAAAAAACAGCGCCACCTTGCGCCACATTAGCATCATTTTTATACGTTAATGTGGCCCAACAAAGCCAAAATCCTCACGCCACATTCACAGAGTGGTGCAAATCATACATTGCTCCACTTTATAACCCTTTGTGCTACATTATACCTGTGCCAGGCATAATGTATGTAAAGGGGGCGTTCCCGCATTAGAGGGTCGAAAAAATAGCGTAAGAAAATCTAACAGATTTACTTGCGTCATTTTGTATGGCACTTTTAATGCTTGCTCAGAGCAGGCATTAAAAGGGGGCTTTCACTGTTTATAATGGGCCCCTATGTACTCTGCAAGAGTAGTGCCAATATTTCAGCACTTCTTCTGCAGAGCTCTTCAATAGTGTCATGAAAAATTATGCTATTAGCCCCTAACCTGCGCCATGGTGCGTCACATTCTAAATACAGCACACACATGGTGGCAGTAGGGGGCGCTAAGGGACACAAAAAAAGTGCTTTTCTAAATGATGCCCCTTAATTTTTTAATAAAACAAAAGGCAACCACAATACATCATTGCAGTTTGGTTAGCACTGCAGTATCTTCTGTCAAAAATATTACTCTGGGCATTTCGAATTTGGAATGTTAGAAAAGCCAGGTAGTCATGTCAACCAAGAGCTTTGCATATTAGAGGGGAGAGCTATAGCTCAGTCCTATGAATGATGATGACTCAGAATCATTGAAGAGCAATGAGGATGTGGAATACAAAATGGTCAATGAAAGACAAAAAAATGATAAGAAGAATTAAACAAAACTTGAATAGGGGTGATGGAAAAAGGGAGACAGCATAAGTAAACAAGGCAAAATTAAAAGTAGTTTAAAAGTGGGGAGAGGTAAAAGTGAGAGAAATAATAATAATATTAATAATAATAATAATAATAATAATAATAATAATAATAATAATATTATTAAATAATAGGTCTTACTGGCATCAGCAGAGCCATCAGCATCGGCACTTGTGGTCGACGCCTCCCCTGCTCCTCTGCAGTGCCCCCCTTTTTGCCCTTGGGTGCTGATGTACGATTGGAAATAAAGAAGATAAAATAATATATTAGTGGTACTGCTATATAATGGGCAAATGCAATAACATTGTACTTTAATCAGATCGCCTATGGTAATATACTACTATGACCAACTATTGTTGAGTTGTTATACTCCTAAAATCCCTATACCAAATTTCTTTAACAAAAACTAAATTTGGAACTAATGCATTGTAATCATCTTTCATTTTATTCTCATTTCTTAAGCCCCTTGATGGACCAACTCAGTCTCCCTTTCTTGCAATGCATGCATACTCGCATCACTGTGAAAATTACTTGGGACTGCATGAGCTACCGAAAGTTTCGCAGAATGCTAACTCACTAATGTCACTAATTCACTATGGTGACAGGAGGACAGAAGAGTCTGTTTTGCAATGGCTTCTTAAATAATCAGCCAAAGCGAGTGCCTACCTATGTGTACAATGATAAAGCATCAAGCACCTGACTAGATCTAACTGGATCACATAATAAATAATATTCTTAACGTAAACTAAACGTAACTTACCTCTGAGTGGAAGCCGCATGCTATTCGGAAAAAAAAGTTAGCATTCTAGAACACAAACACAATAAAAATGTACTCACTAAGCCCCGGGGTATCGATGCCTAGAAGGCTGAGCTGGTCCTGCTCATGGTCGATGATATTCACCCAGCAGTGTATCAGCCGCTGGGTGGTGCACTGGACCCGGGTGGCAGACTTGACAAACTGGCATACCCTAGCCCAGTGCCGCTGACGCACCCGCAGGAGGTAACCACTCCCAGGCCTGTCTCCTGCTTCCAGCATGGAAGGGAGGTGGTGCTGCACATAAAAAACCCAGTGCTGATACCTCGGCCCATATTTATACTTTTTGACGCTAAACTGCGCTAACGCAGTTTAGCGTCAAAAAGTTTTGCGCCGTCTAACGCCATTCTGAAGCGCCATGCGGGCGCCGTATTTATGGAATGGCGTTAGACGGCGCAATCAGACCGGCGCTGCCTGGTTTGCGTGGGAAAAAACCACGTAGACCAGACAGCGCCGGCGTAGGGGGAAAATGGCGCATGGGCGTCTTAAAATGGGGCAAGTCAGGTTACGTCGAAAAAATCGTCGTAACCCGACTTGCGCCATTTATTTTCGACGCCCATCCCCCATCAACATGACTCCTATCATTGTAAAGATAGGAGTCATGCCCCCTTGCCCAATGGCCATGCCCAGGGGACTTCTGTCCCCTGGGCATGGTCATTGGGCATAGTGGCATGTAGGGGGGCACAAATCAGGCCCCCCTATGCCAAAAAATATTATTAAAAAAAAAAAAAAAAAAACTTACCTGAACTTACCTGAATGTCCCTGGGGTGGGTCCCTCCAGCCTTGGGTGTCCTCCTGGGGTGGGCAAGGGTGGCAGGGGGGGTCCCTGGGGGCAGGGGAGGGCACTCTGGGCTCATTTTGAGCCCACTTGTCCCTTAACGCCATGCCTGACCCAGGCGTTAAAAAGCGGCGCAAATGCGCCGTTTTTAGCCACGCCCACTCCCGGGCGTCACTTTTGCCCGGGAGTATAAATACCACGTAAAGGCCTGGGAGTCATTTTTTAGACGGGAACGCCTCCCTTGCATATCATTAACGCAAGGAAGGGGTTCACGCTAAAAAATGACGCACATTCCGGGAACTTTGGCGCTATTCGCCTCTAACGCCATAGTATAAATATGGCGTTAGTTGGCGTTAGTTTAGCGTCGAATTTGCGTCGAAAAAAACGACGCAAATTCGGCGCAAACGGAGTATAAATACGGCCCCTCATCTTTTCTGAAGATCGGCCAAGGCTACACCGCCTGATGGCGGCGCTGCCACAAGGCAGGCAGCTGCTGTTGCCCTGCTCTGCCATGATATTGTGTGGGGTACTGGGGTAGGGTGAAGAAGAGAAGAAAAGAAACATGCGGAAAAGGAAGGAAGGAAGAGAGAAATAAGGGAAAATAAACAAAAGTACAAAATGTCACAAAAAACACACAAAAATGAAAACAACATAAAAATAATCAGACACAGAAAGACACAGTAATACAATAAATAAAAAAATAGAGGTAGATCAAGTGTAAGGGTGGAGGATTACAAAGATTAGGGTTGGTTTAAAAGTTTAAGGCCCAGCACCACAGACAGAGTGAAAAACAAGATGGCCGCGCCCATGTAAACCACATGGTGTCGTTCACGTGCAATTTTGAATGTGAGAACATACTTCATGTTGCATTTGACATTAAACGCAATCCGAACGAGGGCAATGGAGAACTCAGCCCACTCATGGAACTCCACGCAATGTGACAACGTTTTTTAGCTTGCAGATTTCCACATAGTGTGACTCTGTGCACTCCGCCCAGGCCTAATTTCCATTGTATACTCCTATATTAAGCCCCAGCTTTCACAGTCCAAGGTTAGTGTGGAAAAAGGCATTGGGAATCTTGGAATTGCCTGATACACTCTGTTGGACTTTTTGCCTTACGCAGGGTCATCCCCGGTCTTTTTGCCTCCTTCCTCCTTGTTTTTCTGACCTCTTGCTGTTGGCTCTAGGACTTTCAGCACTTTATCACTGCTGACCAGTGCTAAAGTGCAGGTGCTCTCCCATCTAAAGTTGGTATGATTGGCTTATACCTTATTGGCATATTTAATTTACCTATAAGTCCCTTGTACAGTGGTATCTCTATACCCAGGGCCTGTAAATTAAATACTGCTAGTGGGCCTGCAGCGCTGCTTGCGCCACCCACTGAAGTAGACGTTCAAACCTGTCTCAGGCCTGCTAGCACAGGGCCTGTGTGCGCAGTTTTCTGCCACAGGGACCTGGCATCTAAACTTACTTGCCAGGCCCAGAACTCCTCTTTTACTACATGTAAGTCACCCCTAAGGTACGCCCTAGTTAGCCCTATGGGAAGGGTGCCATGGATGTAGAAAGGCAGGACATGTGCCCTATTGCATGGCCTGTCCTAGTAGTGACAAACAGCCAAACTTGGTGTCTCATTGCTGTGAGTGCTGCCTTCTCATAGGATTGCATTAGAAATGCCCTGCCTTATGTGTAAGGGGTATTGTCTGATTTATGAGGGGTAGCCTAGGCGTGTTTGGTATGCTTGTGATGGTGATAATAAATGCTGCTTACTGGTGTGGGTGTATTTGTTATTACTATCACAGAAATGCCACTTCTAGAAAGTGTGCATTTATCTGTACTTATGACTCTGGTGTTTTGCAGCTTGACTCCAATCCACGTCTGGGCAGAGTGACAGTTGGGGCTTTGTGCATACTTTTCAGACAGCCTGTACACAGGGAGGGTGGAGGTGTCACCGAGGTGCATCTACATACTGAATAGTCCTCCTGGGCTGAGAGAAGGGAGAGGCGGGTCACACCTACATTTGTAAAGGCTGTGCCCTGGCCTCACACAATAGGGTCGCTAACCCCCCAACTGATGTTTGGAGCCTGTGCTGAAAGGAGAGAGGGGGCACTCCCAGAACCAGTTGTAACTGGCTGGAACCTCCTCTCCCTACCATTGTAAAACACTGTAAGAACTGACTATAAGTACAGGGGAATTGTCCCCAAATTTTAACATTCTTGGACCTTGAAACTGGACACAGAACGCTGATGAATGGACTCACCAAGAAATCACCATGGACTGCTGCTGCTGTGCTGACCTGTGACCTGCCCGGTCACTAGGAGGAACTGCCACCATCTTCACCCCTTGTGCTGGCCTGTAGCTGGACCCACCAGCCCTGTGCTCCTTCTTGTATTGTTGTTCCCAGAGACAGGGTGCTGTGGCCCCTGACCCCTGCCACGATCTCCACAGCTTTGCCTGAAGAGCTTAGAAAAAGCGCTCTCTCTTAAAATAGCTGGAAAAGATCACCACCACAGCCCGGGCTTTAGCTTTTGCCCTCAGCACTCTGAAAAGCACTTTACTTTTGCCCAAGGACACCGCCTCAGCCCGGGCCTCAAAACTTGATTTAGCGCTTGGGAAGCGCTTGATTTCCGCCCCCGGATCACCACCGCAGCCGGGTTTGGTAAATTACACGGAGCGCGGGGATCGCGTTTCTCCCAGTGCCCCCGGGGCACACAAACCAAGGCACCAGAGCAAGTGTGCTCCTCTCGGCGCCCACGTGAGGTCCGGTTGAGGCCTTGGGGGGCCCCTAATAATCACGAGTCCCCAGGAGGGACCCAGTAAGGATCGGGGAGGGTGCGAGCTGCCCCTCTCCCTCTACAGTATCATGAGGCCCCCGTTTTGAACAAGGAGCGCCGGGGGCCCCCTTGTTTCTGTTTCTTAGGCACTGGAGGTGCCTTTATCATCTACCAGGTATCTCAAAAGGACCAATACAATTATAATCAAAGTTCTTTCTCAAGACTTTGCTGATTGTTATATATTGCCTACCTGTTTTATGATGTTGTGTACATATGCAAATGTTCCTTTTATGGTCATGACTTGCTAATATGTTTCCCTAACTTGCCATAGGTTTTCTAATGTTCCTACTATGGGCGTTTTATGATATTCTTATGACAAGTGTGCTAATGTGATAACGTGTTTCCTGACTACTGCTTATGTTGCAGAATACTCAGTAATCTGTGTGTTATGTGTGACTACTGCTAGTCTGCAGAGTAACTAATGTGTAATGTTCTGACAACTGCTAAGGTAGCAGGATAGTACTGACATGTGATGTTTGGTCTGATAATTGCGTTATGTACAATACAGTATATTTTCATATAAGCTGGTGTTGTGTTTCCTTTGTGGTGGAGATATTTCGTCACATGTGTGTGTGTGTTGTGCAAACGCTTTACACATTGCCTCCGGGTTAAGCCTGACTGCTCGTGCCAAGCTACCAAGGGGGTGAGCAGGGATTATCTTGAACGTGTAACTCCCTTGCCCTGACTAGAGTGGGTAAGTTCTGCCTGGCTGAGGTGCATACCCTAGCCAACCAGAAACCCCATTTCTAACACACTCCATTTCAGCCTGTTTGCAGTAAAGAAGAACAAGAACTAATAAAACTAGTACCTAATAAAAAAGTTATAGAGACAACGGCCTCAGAAAATTTACTCCATTGGTTTGAGAGTGCCCACCCACTAGCTCGTTCAAACCATAAATGTGAAACCCCAAGGCACCCTATAGAAGATCAGATGCAGACTGAACTTGATGTCTGGCCTGATAGGAGCACTGAAGGACTGTATCTGAATCTTTTTGTACCCAGGACAAGACAAAGAAGTGGACTCCAAGGGTCAGGTGATTGACCTCTTGTGTGGCTAAAGGGACACACACAGGCACAAAAGGACATTTCCCTTAAGTGCCTGGTTGACCAGTGGCAAATGGACCTGGACTGGACTTTGCTGTTGGCCTTTGCCTGACATCCCGAGAGTCTCAAATTGACTACTCCTAATGTCCTCGGAGCCTTGTAAGTGTAATCCTGTGGTTCTTTGGGCACCAGAAAGCGGTACAGAAACTTCCTGTAGAGCTCCAGCATTTCAGTGGGACCCGCTGAGAAAAGTTGCCAATGGGCAATTCCACTGCATCAGATTGAGTTTCAGCTTTGTCCACACCTCTGAAAAATGCGAAAGTCCCACTTTTTATTTCGAAATCTCCAAAGTTCCTGACTTCCTGCGGGGCCAACCTCCCTCAGGCATCCAAGATTCAGTTCCGGTGTGGTGGCTACAATTTCAGCGACATCCTGCACGGGGAGCATTTTTCTTCTCCCAAAGTGACAAAGTCACATCTTGCTTTCTGATTTAGAAAACATGACAATGTTTTTTTTTAAGAAAATGGCAAAGTCCCTAATATGTGCATTGCCTATCAATGGCATGTAGTGCTTTTTGAAGCTATTTTAATTAAAACTTTAAAAAGTGATATCTCTGCTTCCCCTTATTGGCTTTTGTCATTTTTTGTTTATTAAGTTTTACTCTATATTTCTAATTTGTTTTGGCATCTTTATTGCTTTCTGATGTGAGTTACTTGCTTTTTGGTACTGCATATATACTTTATACCTGGCACAAAGCTAGGCCTGTCTGGTCTGTGACATAGCTACCATGGGATTGAGCTCAGGTTAATTTAGTGATTGTAAGGGTTGATCCTGAAAAGATGTTTTAATGTTCCTTGATGCGTGCAGTCACTCATCCCAAATAATAATACAGTTTGTTTCAAATATTTTATAAGTGAGTGCTGTCTTTCTAGTCTATGTTCATGTACATGGCCAAATTGTAGTCTGACCTCACTTTTTCTGCCATTTTGTCTATTTCTGTCTCTAGTTCCTATACTGCATTTGTGTTTAATCTGCTCATCCCACACCCACCCAATCCCTATTCAAGAGATTTGCAAAAAATATTTTCTGTCTAACAGAAGGACACAGTTGCAGGTTATTTTATCCCATCTAGAATTGCAGAGTTACGAGATGGGCCAAAAAGGAATGACAGTCATTTTTTCATCCCTTCCTGTGCACCGCATTCACTTTCATGGAATAAGTGGATGTCTTGTTCGGTTTTAGCAGTGAGAGGTCTGGAAAAACAACCTTTCACTCTATATGAAGGTGGCAGAATGATTCAGTGAGTTTGGCATTTATGGCTGAAAAATGCAGTGATCTGAAAGTCACAAGTCTTAATACCGACAAGGCCAATTTAGGCTGGGGTTTTTTACAGCACGAACTCGATCCAAAAGTTTTGAAGAGCTCTACATGAGCACCAGTTACGTTACACATGGACATACTCATTTTTGGTACGTGCAGGGAGATTAAATGATTTGCCCAGAATCACAGGGTATTGGGCCAACACCGAGACTCAAACTTGGTCCCATATTTAAATAAAATGATGGAGCGCGACGCTGTGCTAAAAAAGGCAGCGCTGCACTCCATCATTTTCACAATGGAGGGATGCACTGTATTTAAATTAATATGGCGCACCCTTGTGTTGTCCCCTGATCTGGCACTAAATTGAGTTGCCTAGCACCAAAGCAGGCATCCTTGCACCATCGTGCAAGGATGTCTGCGTAGAAGGGTCTGATTTTTTATGTGTGGGAAGGTGTCCCTTCCAGCACATAAACAATCACTAATGGCAATTTTACACTTCTGTGTGTTCCGCAGAAGTGCCAAAGCATTATTTTGAAATTATGGTTTATGTGCAAGAAGGGGCGCATTCCCACACATAAACAATCATGCCTGGTATTTTGCTCTTTCTATGCGTGCTGCAGAATGTAGCAAACATAGAAAAAGAAAAAAACGAGGAGGAATAAAAGTATTCCACCTTGTTGCACCTTGCTAATGCCACAACCAGGGTGGCGTTAGATTTCAGTGCTGCCTCAGTTTTACAAAAACTCATAAATCTGAGGCAAGTCAAATGCAATGGGTGTTGATGTGGCAAGCCCAGAGCAACACCCATTGCACGCCCCTTTGACGCAAAGGGTGGAGTGTGAAGGGGCCGTATTTACAAGGTGGTGTTAAACCACAAAAAGTGGATTAGCACCACCTTGTAAATACAGTGCAGGGCATTGCTCCACTGGAGCATCTCGAAAGGTGATGCTCCGGTGGCACAAGGGGCTCTTAAATATGCCCCTTGGTTTCTTAACTCCAAAGTAACCATCTCTAGCCGTAACGCCACACACTGTTCCTTCCATCCTCTATGTTCGGTATATTGAATGGACCACTCAAACATGACAACTGTGTAATATGAACAACTATAACCGTGAGAATAATATTTTAGAGTTAAAAACGTGTGAGTGTAAGGCGGAGAAATTTACAATTTTAGGCAATCACAGAAGTCTGACATAGTCCAGTTTATGAAGCCCAGTCTGTAGATTATGTCACAACACCCTGGAAACATTAGACTGTAGCTTACTCTGCAAAGTAATCACATATGTATCGAATCATTGACATCAAATGGTATCAATACGGATAATGGCCTACGGATCCTTTCTAATGTGACTTCTGAACTACAAATTCTCACTGGACCTGCCTACAGAGCAGTGTTATAATTTTATCAATAGAATTGACTTTTAATAATGTTTCAAATTGGTTTGAATGTGTGGTGTATGCTTTCTTGAAACCACAACTAAACATGTGGGTTAAAATTAATATGAAATACAGAAAGGGGAAACACCATCTTTTTTTTCATCTAGCGTTTGTAAATATATTTTTTATTCCAATGCATCAAAAGAGAACTCATTTTGGTAGCTTTGTTCTGATAAGCAATCTTAACTCTAGATAATTTCCATATATTTAGTGGGCTATATAAAATGTTTAAGCAGTTTTATAGCTGCATTGCAACTATTCCAAGTTATTATTATTATTATACTTATTATTATTATGACCATTATAGAACCCGCTTTAAAATGCGTTCCTTTTTGTTGAAGACGTACACGCTGCAGGGCCGCGTACAGTCGAATCAGTGCGTCCTTGTACTCAGTTGTGCGGGCGTACAGGAATAAAAATAAGTCTTCAGTATGCTTGGTTTTAACCCCGCGCTTGGGAGCATTGAATGGCATGGAACCCTCTCAGACATGCTGGTGGCAGAGGGCAGCGCGGGATCCCAGGGGCCTTGTCAGACTCGGCCGCAATCTATTGTCGGGCGCTGTTGGTGTAAACTGATAGCCAGTTTAGCTGAAGAGAAGTCCCCTTGAAGGTATCATGACGAGCGCAGGATTCGCATCAACTGCCCTGCAGATATGTCAGTCTGCCACATGTTTCCCGTCACATCTGTGCTTATCTCCGCATTGATCGAATGCTTTACCCATTGCAAAATAATTATTTACTAGAAGAGATAGCCCAGTGGCGCTTGTCTGTGGTAAGCGCGAGCCACCTTTACAGAAAATGTCTTTCTTTTAAAAACACGTTTTTTGCAGGGGTATTTATGTGGTATTTCCGAGAACATTTTCTTTTTGCAATTTTTTAGTTTAAATGTGGTTGAAAAATCCCATAAATGTTTCTAACATCACGGGAGTGTGTTTATTATGTTGGCCAAATAAGTCTACAGTAGAAACGTGTGGCCATTTAATCTACAGTTTCTTTCAGGCGCGTTGAATCTGCACTCAACTGCTTTGTTAATTACAGACATATAGAACTGTAGTAGAGTAAGTATAAACAGTTGGGACGTTTCAGGTCGACCCTAACAGAAAACGAACGTTGAATGGCTGCGAAAGACATTTTGAGAGCTTACCAAGTAAATACAGGGGCTTGCAGACCATACACTGCTTACCATTGATTGTTTTTACTGTCCCTGTCATTTTGCCTGCTTCTTCTTATTTGTTTTCCAGTTTAGCAGTCTTGCGTTAGTCCCTGCCATGAAGCATAGGGCCAGATTTCAGAAAATTGGTGCTGCATTGAATGCAGCTCCACTTTCCTTGAGCCCCTGAGCGCCCCCCAATAACCAGCATGTGTGTGCAGTATTTCATATACAGCACCATGGCACAGGGTAGGGGCAGTAGCATCAAAAGTTTTGACCGCATTAATGTACTGTGTATTATTAGTGCCAAAATTTGGATGCTAATCATGCATAGTACATAGGGGCCCATTGAAAGCAAGTGTGCCCCCTTTAAATGCCTGCTCTGTGCCGGTGTTAAAAGTAGTGGCAAAAAATGATGCAGGGGAATCTCTTGGATTCCACAGTGCCATTTGTGCAGTTTCCCTAACAGGGGAATACCCCCTTGCATACATTATGCCTGGCACAAGCACAATGTGGCGCAAGGGTTTACAAAGTGGTGCAATGCATGCATTGAGCCACTTTGTAAATATGGTGCAGCGAATTTGGTCTTGTTGGGCCACATTAGCGTAAAAAAAATGTATGCTAAAATGACGCAAGGAGGTGCTAGCCCCTCTTGAATCTGAGCCATTGTCTCTTCACCATCTCTTTGAATGGCTGACTTCTATGCTCTCACTGCTTGCTTTTAGGGAGCTTCTTTTTTCTTTTTTGTAAGCTCTCCATGAGAATGAATGTTTTTTCCAGATATCTCACCCATGTGTTTTTCTCCCACCAAGTTACTTTCTCTTGCCCATGTTCTTCTATTCCTCCATCCTCACTCATGTTGCGCTTCCTCGTCTCTGTGTTGCTTCTCCACCCGCTTATCAGGTTGCTACTCTGGTTGTTTTTTTATACCCCTTTGGGTAATTGTTTGAATGCAAAACTGCAGTTCCAAATGTGAGCACCCATTCTTTTAACAAAGGCACCTGAAAATAAACTCAACTCAAAAATACATTTTCAAGTTGAATGTTTACCCAAGCGTGCCATGCAGGTATTTGTTTTAGTGCAAAACACGTTTTTCTTTTCCTTTTTTTTATGGGAGGAAGAATGTGCCATAGAGACAGGGAGGCTACTTTATATATAGTTTAGCCACTTCCTCTTCCTGTCCTGAAGGCTGCTAACTCTGCTTTGTTCTGCTCTTACTCATTTTAGATTTGGAATGTGGAGGGAAAACATCACTCTGTTTTGTCTTCAATGGCTGCTGCAACAACACCTTTTGAGGTTTTACCTTTCAGGAACAATCAAGTAGGTTTTGGCACATTCATTTGTTGTAATGTTTGGGACCTTGTCTGTCCTGCAGTACGCCTTGGTGTAGTCTGTTCTGTGATGTATTTATTTCACATTCTCACTGCTTGTGTGCTTGAAATATTTTTGTTATTTTTGAGGCTTGTGGTTGGGCTTGTTTTTCTGCATGTGGCTGTTAGTTATGAGGGCTTGGTGGCTCCAAGAGTTAAGGTATATGTATCCAGACATTTTCCTTTGTTCCTCCTCATGTGTGTGTTTTTTTGTGAGATGATTATTTGTTTTTTCTTCCTCTTTTAAATGTATCTAGCAGTGGTAACTGTTGTCTTGTTCTTTTTGTGTTTGGGTTATTTGTACAGTTGATTTTAAACTTCTCTCACTATTTCTACTTTGCCCTGCTGTTGAAATTATTGTTGTGGCTTTATTGGTGGCATATTAGGCCCATGGAATCACCCAGTCAAATTTCCCTGCCATCCTGCAAGATTTTGTTGGTGGAAGAGGAGTAAGGATTTCCATGAGTAGGGTGCTATGCTCTGTTTGTTTTCCATATCCCCATGTGTTGAAAGCTGTTTTGTGGACCACAAGTCAGTGTGTCATAGACAGCCATTTTGTCTTTGTTCTCCATGCTGTTTTCTTTACTGACCATGCCGTTTGGGCATTTTACTAAGCATGTACATGTGTCATAGGGGTCGCTTTATCTCTGTTCTTCATGCCTCCTTCCTTGCTGGCCATGCAGCAACAGCCAGTTTGCCCTTGTTCTTTGTGCCCACTTCCTTGCTGGGACATGCTGTGAGGGCAATGAACACACTTTTGTTGAACCAGTGGGTGTTTCTGATCATTCTTCATTTTATTCCATTTTTAGGAGCACTAGTATAAAGAAAAGTTGATGTCATTTTTGTTCATTATTTGATTATTTCTGATATATTTTTCCTGAAATATTTAGTTGTTCTTGTGGCTTATTGTGCTATAGTACACAGCTGTTGTTTATTTATTTATTTATACAACTTGTTCCTTTATCCCACACTAGTAATAAGTTAATTAATTTATTATTTTTTTGCATGCCTCCCATAGCGGTCCCATGGGCCCTAGAGAGACGCAAGCAATTATTTAATTAATGTATTTGATTTTTGCCTGCCCCCTTGTAAAGTCATATGACCTTGGAGGGACACCAAGTTAGCTTTTCCTGTGTAATGTCCAACAGAAAATAGTTAGTTTATGGTTGGGTACGCTATTGTTAAGCGTTTGTGATGACAATGATGATTACTTGTATTATACTGACTAGATTGCCCAAGTCCTACTGACTTCCTCCTTATTTATTTTGTTTTTGTTGTCTGCAGCTGCACAAGACATCACACACAATACTGAGACAGAGAGAAGTCTACAAATTAACTGACTTATACCAGAGTCCTCTGCTAAGTGCTTCTGTTCATGCTGAGTGTTAAGCCATACAAGAAGCAATGAAGATGGTCTCAAAGAAGAAGGTTCTTGTCAAGAAAGTGAGTGGTAAAGAGAACATGTTGTCAGTTCCACCCCTAGGAATCATGGCCTCCTCTTTCAAGAAATCCCACATATCTGTTGGGCTCTCCTCTGGGCAGTGTAGGAAGCTGGCATTTATGTGGTATGTGAATAATGTGTAAAGTGTCTAAGGGTTCCCCAATGAGTGGACAGAGCTTGCTGTGCAATACCAAAGTGCTTTATTTAGAGGTAGTGTAGTCGAGCAACCTTAGGCTTAACACAGAGGAAGGCAAGACATTGACAAATAGACACAATAGTTAATAAATGAAACTCACAACTCAAGAAGGAGTTTGACACCAATTTATAAAAATAGCAGGTATCTTTATATATGTTTAGGCACTGGAGACATTTTTTCAGGTAAGTACATTTAATAAATAATACTTTTAAATAAGAATTCTTTTCACTTTAAAATGTGGACACAGTGCATTTTCTGATTTCTGCAATGTTATCCTATGGTAGACAAAAACATGTTCTTGTAACAAGTAGAGTACAGCAACTTACAAGACCAATCTCCCAGGGTTAAGGTGAGTAGTTGGCAAGGTCCAAGACAGCACCAACAGTACACCCTGGGAAAGGCCAGGTGCAGAGTGCAAAACAACACTTGGTGCCCAATAGGTTTCTATGGAGATTGGTCATTGTGAAAAGAGGCTGCAGGCTAGGAGTAAGCATCCAGTTTGAGTGAGCCACCGTATGGGCTCAGGTCTTGTAATGCTCAGGGACATAGGGACAAAAGTGATTCTCCTCTCCTCGGTCTGGGGCCTCCAGATGCAGAGGGTTCTTGGGCTATCGGGTGTCAGTCACCAGTGGTGGTCTCAGTGGAGGGGGGCCCACAGCACAGGCTGAAGACGTGAACTGGGAAACCATTCTAGGTGTACCAAGGGAGCTCAAGTCTCATGAGCCTGGGGAATGCAGAGACACTAGTGGTCCTCTTCTCCTTGGCCCGGGGCATCCGGGTGCAGAGGTGGAGTGAACAGTCAGGGTTACCGTCACTGAAGGCGGTCGTGGTTGAGGGGGGACCTGTACCAAGAAATTCAGGCATCGGAATAAAGGTTGCAGTGGCGAAACCCATGGTTGACTTTGTCTCTGGAGATGCTGGGTAACAGATTGGCACTGTTGTCCCACTTACACAGGGGCTGGGAGGCTTGAGTGCAGTGGTGCTATCCGGCAGCAGTTTTGGCAATCCGAAGCCCTCTTCAGAAGTTCTTGGGTGCCTACAAAGATACAAAGGAGCAGCTCCACTACTCCACAGAGTTCCTTGTGCTGGGATGAAGGCTGGCAGTCTTCCTTGGCTTTTGGAAGTTTCAACAGCTGGAAGATAAGGCGTCTTTACCGCAGTTGTCGAAGTCCACAGGCAGGCTGGCAAAGATGGCACCTAGTCCGTCACAGATCTTCACTTCTTGCCTTTTGCAACTATGGAGCATCCTTCTTCTTCAGGTCAGCAAGGATCTGCTTCTCTGATGCCAGGGGCTCCCTTAAATACTGAATTTAGGGTTGTTACGGTGTGTAGGATAATGACTAATCGGCTACTGACCTTTGGGGTCACTAAGCCCTTATATGACCACTTCCTGAGGGAAGTGGGCATAACCCTGTCCCAGAATTTCTAGGTATGCCTTCTCAAAGATGGCTACCTCTCAAAAATTGTGTCCACCTCACAGTAGTCCACCTTAGGGGTGGTACTCACCAGGAGAAGGCACGCCTACCTGACTATCTAATTTTCCCACCTGTCCAGGTGCCAAATGGGCCCTCAACAGGGGGATGGCTTCCTCTCCAGTGAGGGTAGCCAGGTTTGTATTTCAAAGGCAGTAGCCCTTTGAGGCTTGTCGCCTTAGGAAGGCTAATCAGCAGGTCATCCTGTGGGACAGTCTGATACACCCTCTTCCTGGACAAGCTTTTATTCTGGGCCTCCAGAGAGCAGAACACTCTCACCCTAGGGGTCCAGAGTGGTGTCTCGGATGGCAGGCTGGGAGAAACTGGTCAGTGAGTACACCAGAGGCTGATAGAGCTTCAGGGAGCAGCTCTAGGGTGTCCTATGGGTGCATGCATTGATAAATTCAACACTGGCATGAGTTTGGGTTCACCAATACAAGATATTGGATACCAGACCTCCCTATCTTCAGTGAAGCCATCATGTAGCTGCGGAGCTCCTTTCGGCCAGTGTCCACCACATGCATTTAAAATAGCTTCCCTGCTCACCTACTACGTTTGAGAGTTGACAAAGACATAGCAGGGGCATAACTACTTGTGCTGATATGCTCTCACATGTAATATAATGCACTCTGCCTTAGGGCTGCAAGGCCTGCTATAGGGGTGACTTACATATATTGCATGCAGTGTTAGGGGACATGGCACATAGACTGTGCGCCATGTTGTGTTTTCACTTTTGTCTTCACCAAGACATGTAGTCTGCAATGGCAGCCTATCATCTGCTTGGTGAGGGGTCTCTTAGGGTGGAACAATTTGTGCTGCAGCCCTTATGGACCCTCTTTAGTACTCCACACCCTAGGTACCAGGGGTACCATTTACTAGGGACTTGCAGAGGGTGCTAAAGTATTTGGTAACTGGACAGTTTTGAGGGAAAGAACACTGATACTGGGAACCTGGTTGACAGTGGCCCAGTGCATTTCAGTCAAGGTTTCATCAAAGAACCAGGCAAAAGTGAGGAGGTACTGCAACTAAAACGAGTTCCCTACAGGCAGGAGGAGGCTAGGAGGAGGATCACCCCTGGATCAATGATACCACCTCCAAAACCAAAGCCTATGTCTCTCAGCACTGCAGTGGCTGAAACCATAAAGAGCAGCGAGTCTGAAACTGATTTCTACCATCAGCAAACAGAATCATCACAGGAAAGTCAACAACAAGAACAACTGTTTGCAACACCTGATCTTCCAGAAGAAGGAGCAGAGTAGGAAGTTGAGCTTGCTGCAGAGCAGGCAATTAGTGTAACTGTTCTTCAATGGAACACATGACTTTTCTGGTCTCTGGCAACGGAAAGAAAGAGCACTTCCTTCTCTCCTCCAAACCAGCTACTGATGATCTGACATGGATTGGGCCCAGATTAGAATCGCTAAGAGAGACAAGAAAATGGAAGGTTCCAAAATATCCTTAGGAGTGAGGGAGATGATAAATCAGAGAATGATCATGAGGAGAGCACGACAGAGAAAATACAGCTCACCACTATTGAACCCTACCATAAGTCACGTAGTTCCACCAACGCAGTGTGCTTTCATCTTTTCAAGAACCCGGAAACCTGAAGCAACCACCATGTTTACCACAGTAACAGGATGTTTACCACAGTAACAGGATGCCCTAGCAAAAGGTCAACAAAACAGCCTAGCTCTTTCTCAACAAGTGTTTTCAAGGTATTCACATAAAAGGAAAGCTATCTCCCACAGTTTAGGACTTATTTACACTCAGACCACATCACTCAATTCTTAGTTTGCGGAAAAAGGTTTGTCATGGTAAGGCAGGTGGACATTACTGTACTGGGGCAACTGTCCCATCTGAAAATTCAACATTAAATCATGTGGAAAAAGCATGTAAAAAAAATAGCTGCTTGTGAGAAAGAAGAAGTTGAACTGATAGAAGGAGGTGATAGTGAGCAAGGAGAGGATTCCAGCTTCATGTAATTAAGCCCTGAGACTATTGTTCATAGTGTGCAGTCATCATCTACATTAATATCAGAATGACACAAGAGACATATGGATATAATCACCTTAAAGCACACAAGCCACCCACCTGCTCCCCGTAGGTCAACAGTGGAGTTATCACAAACAAAACATTCACAACAACCAATCATCAAGGCTAGGTTCAGCAAGGAGTCACCGTACTGCCAAGCCCTTTATGAAGCTGGCAAAATGTTAGCACTGAACTTCTTCCTTTTCCTATCCTGGAAGTAGAAGGATTGCAGGAAATTGTGGAGCTGCTCTGTGCAAAATAGAAAGTTCCCAATAGGACTTGTTTCTCCACTGTTGATGCACTGCCCCATTAAGTGCTGCAATTGGTTGGTGAAGCTATGAAGGAGAGCACTGTTCAGTCCACCCACCCATAGACAGACTCGTAGATCAGTTGTCAAGCAACACATTACATGTGAATCTTGCACACTGGATCTCCTTCGATGGAGGAAAACAAAGGCTAGCTGCTAGTCTTAACACTGATGAGGCTTTTTGTGGAATTTTGCAGCATGCACCAGTTGTGATGTTGACCATGTAGAAATCACATACAGTTGCCAACATCTTGGTGGAATTTAATACCAAAGCCTACAAATGGCTTCAATGCAGAGGTTTCTGAACTAGATTCATTCCCACTGACAGCGTCTGCAATATTGTCAAAGCCAAGGTTAATAGGGGGTACTTCAGAGACCTGTGTTTAGAGCATTGCATAAACCTAATTGTGCAGAGGTCCTCAAAAACAAATAGTCAATAACTTAGTAGTCAGCTATGATAGAATATGCACTGATTTTAGTCATTAAATCAAAGGAGTTGAAGATGAATACAGTCCCTGTAAAAGCTCTCATACAGGAGGTAACAAACCATTGAAACTTCAACTACCATCTGCTACAATGTCTGTTTAAGCAGAACAGGCCTATCAATGATGAAGTACCAGAAAGTAGAGGGGATGTAACCGCGAAGCCAAGCTGATGAAAGTGGACAAAAGGGGTTAGTGTAGTGACCAAATGCTACTGCGTTTTAGGATTATGACACAGAAAGTCAGTAAGGAGCAGAAGACAAGCAGTCCTGCTGCACCTGTTGCAGGAACATTAGCAAAAGATGAAACAAATGTTTTGCAATGTCACTGAAGAATCAGATTTTTTGGTCAACAGTGTAATCCTGAGCTTGAACACAAAGCAAGGGCTGAAAAAAAGATGATATCCATTGAAGATTATGCAGAGTACAACTGTATCACAATTAGGCCTTGGTACTAAAATATGCTTTCCTCACAGAGTTTGCGGAATTCGGGCATTCCACGCTATGCAGAGTAACGCAGAGTTCTCAAAATTGCTCCATCCAGCGCATGGCAGAATATTTTTAACTGTTAATACATGCGAGAATTGTTTTCAGCACTCACTTGCGAGCGCCATGATGTCCTCAGGCCATTAGTGACTGTGCCCAAGATTTTGCACCCTCTTGCACAGCTTCTGGTCTCGATGGCGCCTTAATACTGAGGGTGTACCTCAAGCAGTTTGGCTACTCGAAAATACATTTTCAAGTGGATTTTCTCCTCCAACGGACCCTTCAAGTTGTTTTGTAGTGCAAGAAGTTTTTGTTGTGTAGCCGTTTTAGCTATAATTTTACACACGTTATTTTAGCGAACTAGGCCCGCCGCAGCGCACTTTAGTTTAGATATATTTTATTATTTTAACATTATCCACATTTGCGGTCTTGTTTTATTTTCTCTGTCTAATTGTTCTTCACCTAAGAGAGCACTGCATTCTTGAATAAGACATTTCTCTCAGTCTGTTCGTTTCTGAAGGCTACAGTAAGATAGGGTGCCAGCAAAAGTGGTACGCCTTGTCTCCAATGTTCACAGATACATATACACTTTTACATGGGGATCTTTTCTTGGAACATCAGCTGTTTTATTATAAAACACTACTTCACCCCATACACATTGCAGGGAGATGCCAGCCAGATGACCACAACTGTATGCTGATTGCTAATTGCTTTGCTGCAGCTGCTCGTGTAGGCTACCTGTTTCCTGGCCCATATGGGAACGGTGTCTATCTAGACTACAGGTCTCCTGCTCAGGTATGAGGATGATATCTTCCTAGAAGGGAACCGGAAAGGCAGAATTAGATCTTAACATGCTGTGCTCTAACTTAGCTTAGGTAGGAACGATATTTATAAACCACAGTGGAAGTATGGTAGGGTTATTCTTGTGTTTTACTCTCCTTGTCACCATTTTAATCTTATTGTGGTTCATCGTCGTAGTTATTGCAATACATGCTATCTAAGATGTAGTTACTTCAATTAAACCTTTTTGAATCATAATCTCCCTCTGATTGTCTTTGCATCTGTGAGACTAACGGATGAGATCTGAGTTACTACAATTCCCCTGAGGAGTCATGTATGTCATGCGCCTGGTTGCCATAGTCATCCCTGCTTTTGGGTGGAGATGGGGCACTGCTAGTAAGCCAGAAAAAAAACTGGATTTGCATGTTTACACTCAGTCCCCCGCAGTACAGGTGATTCTGCTGCCCAAAGCCAGTAGTCTCATTAGGATAATGAGAAACTACGAGACACCTTGTTGTTTAACTTTTTTCCAAGAGGAAGAAAGTGCCCAGAGACTCCAACTTCCTGTCCCTGTCAAGCAGGCTCCTCAGAGTGTTTTACCATCTCATGTTCACTTTTCACTTGGATTTAGAGGTGGAAGGCTCACTCTCTTTGTCTGCTGGATATATACCTTTGGATTTAAGGACTTTGTTTTTGTGATATCCCACAAGTAATGGCAAAACCTATTGCATAATGGTGTTGTTTCTGATAGGACATGCACCGTATTTCTTCGAACTTTTATTTGATTTCTAGATTTCGTTGTGGTGGCATCACTGAATTTTCACTAGTTGCCTATTTTTTTTTTCATTTCATTTTTCACTTTTTGTAAAGGAAGAAATGTTGCCCAGTTTAGTCAGTACCTCATCTCCATGTATGTTACATTTACAATGCTCTTTTTATTTTACTGTGTGACCTAGTCTGCCAATGGACTGTCTAGCCAGAAGGCCCAGTACTAGTCATCAGTGCATGAAAGAACTGTTTCTGTGGTATGTGTTGCTTTAATTAAAACATCATTTAGGGCAGGTTTGACTTTGGATTAAATTAAAAATGTTGAGTTTTGTTCGTATTTCATGTTTTTTTCTGTGAAAAGTGTATATGTGAGGTAATATTTGATGCCATAGGAGGATGTGTGTTGTTGTACAATTTTTTTTATAGCTCAGCCAGTTCTTGTGTTTGGTTTTGCTGAATTAATGGTAATGTTTTCTTCAGAGTTACCATGCCGCCTTTTGTCTGGCCAGTGTGTGTCTGTCAGTGTGTTTGCCATTGGCAACCATGGGGGTCATTACAACCCTGGCGGACGGTGTTAAAGCGGCGGTAAGACCGCAAACAGGCCGACGGAAAAAAAAGGGAATTATGACTGTGGTGGAAACCGCCAACAAAGACAGCCACTTTAACACTCCGACCGCCACAACGGTACAGACAAGCAGCGCGGCGGTCACTGCCAACAGACAGCCGGGAGACAAAGTACCACCCACAGTATCACAACCTACCAATCCGCCACCTTTTCCGGGGCGGATTCACCGTGGATAAAAACACGGCGGAAAGAGGCATTTCAATAGGAAAACGCTCACCTCTACACACTCCACGAAGAATGAGGGCACCATGGAGCCGGAACTCCAAATACTCCCTGCGATAGTCTTCCTGCTTCTGTACGATCATCATCAACGCCGGCGCCAAAGACAACAGTGAGTACTGCACCTATGACATAGGGGAGGCAAAAGTCAGGGACACACACACCCCCACCCCCACCCCGACCCTCACCCACTACAACACACACACCAATGCATATCCAAACATTACAGTAACAACCCCCAACCCCCCGGAAGAATGCAAAGACAAAAGGAAATGAGTTCAACCATTGTAATATGTCAAAATACAGTAACCAAATATATACAGATATATATTCACATTTAACAAAATATACATCACGATTAGTAGTGCAGGTATGCACCATTCAATGTCCGTGGACCACTGGGCCCAAAATGCATGGGCGAGGCCCACACACGATACCTGAGCAAAACGGAGAGAACACTGTTGGGCATCAGATCGAAATACAACAGGCACCTCAGGGGGAAGGGAAGGGGGGGCACCTCAGCCGGATGACAGCACCACGCCAGATCCACGAAGGGGCTCCATGCCCATTGATGTATCCTGGGGAGTGCAAAGCCACAGTCTCTCAAGTCTTTACAGTGGGTGGTTTGCCCACTGTTCAATCCTGGGGAGTGCAAAGCCACAGTCTCTCAAGTCTCTACAGTGGGTGGTTTGCCCACTGTTCAATCCTGGGGAGTGCAAAGCCACAGTCTCTCAAGTCTCTACAGTGGGTGGTTTGCCCACTGTTCAATCCTGGGGAGTGCAAAGCCACAGTCTCTCAAGTCTCTACAGTGGGTGGTGTGCCCACTGTTCAATCCTGGGGAGTGCAAAGCCACAGTCTTTCAAGTGGATGACAGTCTCCACTGGTTCTGGAGGGGGACTGGTGCCCAGAGTGCTTCATCCTGTGAAGGATTGAGGTAGTGGATGCTGTTCTCCACTGGCTCTGGAGGGGGACTGGTGCCCAGAGAGCATCACTCTCCCCGTGACGGTCCCAGTTCCGTCACTGCCGCAGATGGGCTAGCGGTACTTGAGTTGGCGGTGCTTGCCCTGTTCAGCGGTGCTTGCCATGGCGGTCTTTGCCCTGTTCAGCGGTGCTTGACATGGCGGTCTTTGCCCTGTTCAGCGGTGCTTGCCCTGTTCAGCGGTGCTTGACTTTGCTGTCTCTGACCTGTGCAGTGGTGTTTGCCATGGCGGTCCCTCATTGCTCAGCAGGGCTGTGGCTGCCTCTGGCGGTGGTCTCCTGACCAGTGACGATGGGACTGCCCTCCTGGGCACTGACTCTGGAGGTGGTCTCCTGACCAGTGACGATGGGACTGCCCTTCTGGGCACTGACTCTGGCGGTGGCCTCCTGGCCAGTGACGATCGGGCTGGCGGTGGCAGCAGGGATGATGGCGGCCTTCTCCGCCGTGCTGCTCTTCCCAGACTTTGGCGCTTTCTTCTGCCCCTTCCCCACCTTGGGAGGAGTCACCGCTGACTCGACACTCCTCCCGCGACCCTTGTGAGTGGCTTTGCCAGCTGGAGTCTTCCCCCATCCCGTCGGGCACTGTCCAACCTCTGGTGCTTCACAGGGGGGGGACTGGCTGTGCTTTGGCTCCGTGTCACATTGGCTGCCCTGGTGCCCGGTGCACTCCACATACCTCTAACAGGCACCACTGGTACCGGAGATTTTTTGGCTGAGGTGCTAGTACGGGACCTATGAATTGGAGGGGGGCGGTGGTGGGAAAGAGGTCAACGTTGCTCAGGAAAAGTTTCTGACAAACAATTGGACGGGTAGGTGGAGGGGGTCTGGGAGTGGAGGAAGAGGCGGTGGGTGTAGGAGGTGTAACTTTTGATGATTTGGGTGCAGGTGCATGTTCTGGAGGCTGTCGTGAGGTGGATGGATGTTGGGTGTGTGTGTGCCCGCGTTTGTGTACTTTGGGAGGGGGTGTCACTGACACACTGGGAGAGGACACAGGGGACGTGTAAATGGTAGTGGGGGGTGGTGAGTGCAGGTGAGCGGGGTGTGGTGATGGGTGTGCTGGTGCCGGTCCTAGTGCCTGTAGTGATAGTGCATGCAGGTGAGAGTGTAGACGACACTGGGAGGGAAGAGGGAGACGACGACGAGGGGGACACAGTGGAGGCAGTGGATGTTGCTGTGTCTGTATGTGGGTGATGCTTGTGTGAGTGCCTGTGGGATGTGTGGTGCCTATGTTTGCCTGAGCTTCCCTTGTGTGTTGAGGTGTGTGCAGGCTGGTCTGATGGTGTGCTTGGGATAGGCAGAGGTACAGGGGATTGGGTCTGGGTGGAGGAAATTGGAGGGGGGAGGCTAGACACAGGGACAATGGCTGCCATCAGTGCTGAGGCCAGAGAGGTCAGTGCTGAGGCCCTGGATGGCATTCACAATGGTAGACTGCCCAACAGTGAGTGACCTGAGGACGCCCATGGCCTCCTCACTGAGGGCAGCAGAGGTGACAGGGGCAGGGGCTGAGGTGCCTGGGGCGAAGGTGATGCCCACCCTCCTGGGTGAGCGGGCACGGGGCGAAGGCTGAGGTGCTGCTGGGAGGGCGGTGCTGGCAGGGGGGTGGCGGCTGTACCTGTAGAAGTGGGGGGCACAGATGGTGCCGCCACCACAAGGGAGCTCCCATCAGAGGACGAGTCCGTGCCGCTGGTTGCTGATCTGGTGACCGCCGTGAAGCTCCCCTCGCCCTCCGTCCCACTGCTGTATTCTGAGTCTGTGTTGTGGCCCTCCATGGCCATGTGGGATGCAGCTCCCTCGTGCTCCGGTGCCACTGTACCTCCGCCTGATGATGCTGATGCACAAAAGAACAGGGAGAGCACAAAAAGGGGGGGGGGACGACAGAAGAAAGACAGGTTGAGTGCATGGTTTACCGCTACCGTTGGCGGACAATACAGACACAGCAGCCCCATGCACTACGCCGCGATGTTGGGCTCTACTGATGCAATTCCTGGGATATGGCCTACATGGATATGGTGGACATCAGCACACATAGATGACACAGGGGCATGTATACCTGTACTTGGCACTCTACAGAGGTGGGGTGGAGTGCCACACGGTCTGCCTTACGGAGGGGCCTAGCCTACGGAACTCGTCCTGGCCTAGGGAAACCCACAGCCCTCCTCCCCCACCCAGACACCTTCACTGCGCGCAAAGTCAGCCGAAATATGTTGTACTCACCCCCCTGTGTCTGCTGTGATGCCCTCAAGCGCCCATCCAACTCAGGGTAGGCCTCCGCCAGGATCCGGAACATCAGGGGGGTCATGGTGCGACGGGCACCCCTCCCATGTTGGGAGGCCATCCCCAGCTGAGCCTCCGCCGTCTTCTTGCTCCAGCGGCGAATGTCCTCCCATCTTTTACGGCAGTGGGTGCTCCGTCTCTGGTGGACCACCAGGGTCCGGACGTCCTTGGCGATGGCACGCCAAATATCATTCTTCTGGTGGGCGCTGACCTACATGACATGTACAGGGGAAGAAGAGAAGTCATTACCAACTGCACCGTCGAAGTGAGTGGCCCTCATCCCTGCCCTTGCCATGTGGCACATGCATTCACAGTCCTTCATGCTTGCAGAACTCTGCCCCCTTCCTTCTTACAACCAGCCCTCTCCACCCAGGCATAGCCCATACAACTTGCACCCTATGTACTCACCTGTTGGTCTGGAGGACCGTACAGTAGCGTGTACTGGGGGAGGACGCCATTCACGAGCTTCTCCAACTCCTGGGCAGTGAAGGCAGGGGCCCTTTCCCCAGACGCACAAGTCATTATCTCTTCCAGACCGAGGTCACAGCAGCACTTGCAGTATAGGTCCTCTCCTATCGAAGATCAGGTATCGAGTGATTCAACAGATAGAAAATGGCGGTGACGTCCGCGGCGGTGATGTCCGCCGGCGCACTTCGTCATTGGCTCCTGGGACCCATAGGGTCCAATGTTAACCAATGCAGCATTGCGCAGCGGTCTTCGACGGCCTACCGCGACGGTGTACAACGCCAGCGCAGTTACCTCTCATCCCATTGTCCCAGTTTACAGGTCAGGCAGCCGCCATTTCAGGGACCCACATGGCTTCATTTTCAACTGTGTCACACATACCTAGGCCTGGACTCAACACACATACAGACAACTGTTTGGATTATGTTTTGTGTTCTGTGTAGCTGTGGGTACATACCTCTGAGTAGCTTGACTCTGTGGTCGCTGTTGTCCTTCCTAGGCACCGTCAGCTGGGACATGTGGGGAGATGGCGGAATCCTCCGGTGTTCCGACCGGTGGTGGACCTATTGACAATGGAGGAGCGACATTTACTCATCACCTACAGGTTTGACCATGCCACAATCCAGGAACTGTGTACCCAGTTGGAGCCTGACCTGATGTCAGCAATCTGCCATCCCACAGGAATCACACCTCAAGTGCAGGTGCTGTCAGTGCTCCATTTCCTTGCAAGTGGGTCTTTTCAAACAAGAGTGGCCATGGTATCAGGGATGTCCCAGACTATGTTTTCCAACGTGTTGGCCAGAGTGTTGTCTGCCCCGCTGAAACACATGAGGAGCTACATAGTTTTCCCTCAGGTGGAGGATTTGGCTACTGTTAAAGGTGACTTCTATACCCTTGGACATATCCCCAACATCATAGGTGCCATTGATGGGAACCATGTAGCTCTGCCCCCCCCCACAGGAGTGAACAGGTGTACAGGAACCAAAAGAGTTATCTTTCCATGAATGTACAGATGGTATGTTTGGCAGACCAGTACATCTCCCAGGTAAATGCTATGTTCCATGGCTCTGTGCATGACGCCTACATCCTGCGGTATAGAGGCATCCCTTATGTGATGGGTCAACTCCAGAGGCACCGGGTGTGGCTATTAGGGGACTCTGGTTACCCCAACCTGTCATGGCTACTGACCCCAGTGAGGAATCCCAGGACCAGGGCAGAGGAACGCTACAATGAGGCCCATGGGCGGACTAGGAGGGTGATCGAACGCACCTTCGGCCTCCTGAAGGCCAGGTTCAGGTGCCTCCATATGACAGGTGGTTCCCTATTCTACTCACCAAGGAAGGTGTGCCAGATCATCATCGCCTGCTATATGCTTCACAATCTTGCTTTGCGACGCCAGGTGCCTTTTCTGCAGGAGGATGGTCCAAATGACGGTGTTGTGGCAGCTGTGGAGCCTGTGGACAGTGATGAGGAGGAAGCAGAGGAAGAAGACATTGACAACAGGTACTCAGTCATCCAGCAATATTTCCAGTGACACACAGGTGAGAACACATTCCTGCCAACTACAAGTACTTTAACACTTCTATCTTTATCCTGTCTGTCTATTTCAAGCAGTATTTGTTAACTGAGTTGTACATATCCATTATGGTTTCACAGGTGTGGTTACCAACATGTGTCATCTGCTTGCATCCTTCATGGACTTGTGATGTGTGACATAGGTATGTTGACATTACATTTGAAAACGCATTTTGTCACTGTCATTGCTAATACACATTTTCAAAATCACAGACTGACTGCAGATTGTTTTGTGCTTCAAGGGTGTTTATTGAGTGCTAATTATTGGAGGGGGTGGTAAAATGGTGATGGGTGATGGTGGAGGAATGTCCATGGCAGAGTCCAGTCTATTAGTCTCACAGGTGCACTGCCCATATGGGCATAGGAAGTGGAGCTGGGGCAGTTCCAATATGGACAGGGTTACAAAGTTGGACAGTGGTTTGACAATCAGGGTGGTCTCATTTCTTGGTGGGGGTCTTGGCATCTTGCTCTGTCCTGTTCCTGGATCTCAGGGACCGCTTGCAGGTGGTTCTCCGTCTGCAGGGGGTGGGGTGCTGGTGTGGTGGTCCTGTGGTGGGGCGTCCTGTCCACTAGCGCCAGCGGAGTTGGTGGGCAGTTCATCGTCCATGCTAGTGTCAGGGGCACCTTGGAGTGCCACGGTGTCTCTCATGGTGTTCTGTATGTCCTTCAGCACCCCTACGATGGTGCCCAGGGCGGAGCTGATGGTTCTGAGTTCCTCCCTGAACCCCAAATACTGTTCCTCCTGCAGCCGCTGGGTCTCCTGAAACTTGGCCAGTACCGTAGCCATCGTCTCCTGGGAGTGGTGGTATGCTCCCATGATGGAGGAGAGGGCCTCGTGGAGAGTGGGTTCCCTTGGCCTGTCCGCCCCTGTCGCACAGCAGCCCTCCCAGTTCCCTTGGGTTCCTGGGCCTCCGTCCCCTGGACTGTGTGCCCACTGCCACTGCCCCCAGGTCCCTGTTGTTGTTGGGGTGGTGGGTTATCCTGGGTTCCCTGTAGTGGTGGGCACACAGCTGATTGCCGTGTCCTGGGGACGGAGGTATGGGCCCGCTGGGTGGGTGCTGTGCTGGTGTTTCCAGAGGGTGGAAGGTCAGTGTTTGGCTGTGCCTGTGCGAGGGGAACCGACAGTCCCGAATGGCACACAATGGTCCGGGCTGGTTATCTGGATCCAGTTGGCCAGAGCTGCTGTCATCACTGTGGGCCTCTTCTGTGGTTGGGGTAGAGAGGGGTAGAGATGTCTGGACCCTCCTGTCTGGTGATGTTGGGTAGTGGTGCTACAGGGGTGTAAAAGCATGATTATTGCATCTGTGTGTGTCATGGTGTGCAATGGGTGGGTGAGCGTGTACCCCAGTGCTAGCATTCCTGTGTGGGGGCTGGTGTGATGATGGTTGGGGGGGTATATGTATGTGCAGTGGGCGTGCTTTTGTGAGGGGTGACCATGCTTTGTTGTGTCATGCAGGGCTCGGTGTTGGGATGTGTGGTTTGTGTTATTAGTACATTAGTGAGGAGTTGGAGTGATAGGGGAGAGGGTGAGGGTGGGGGTCTGTGATAGCATGCAGGTAGGGTGGGGGATATGATAGTTAAGATTTGACTTACCAGTGTCCATTCCTCCACCGACTCCTCCGAGGCCCTCAGGATGCATGATGGTCAAGACCTGCTCTTCCCATGTTGTTAGTTGTGGGGGAGGAGGTGGGGGTCCGCCGCCAGTCCGCTGTACCGCGATGTTATGCCTGGAGACCACGGAACGCACCTTCCCCCGTAGGTCGTTCCACCTCTTCCTGATGTCCTCCCGATTTCTTGGGTGCTGTCCCACTGCGTTGACCCTGTCCACGATTCTTCGCCATAGCTCCATCTTCCTAGCTAGCTTGGAGGTGTGCTGCACTTGTGCTCCAAATAGCTGTGGCTCTACCCGTACGATTTCCTCCACCATGACCCTGAACTCTCGGAGAACCTGGGGTGTCTTTGCCGTGCCATGGGGAGGTGTAGGTGATGTGTGGGGTTTATCACTGACCTTTGGTGTAGCGGACTTGTGTGGGTGTCTGAATTTCGGCAGATTCCGAGATGTGGGTCATAATAGCTGTGATGGATTTCCGCGGCCGCGGCGGTGTATTGGCGGTCTTCTGCACGGCGGTAAGCGGCTTTTACCGCCAATGTTGTAATGACCCCCCATTTGTCTTTGTTCTCCTGGCCATGCCATGTGGCCAGGGTCCATTTTGTGTAGTCTGTGTCCCTAGGCCTGAATGTGTTCTTTGTTCTCATTGCCTTCTTGCTCGCTGTTGTTGTTTGACCATTTGGTTGGAGTGTATTTTGTGCAGCCAGCCAGTGTTCTTTTGCATTAGGCTTGCATGTGTGCTTCCTTCTCCACGCCTTCTTGCTCAATATTGTTGTTTGGCCATGTGACTGGCTGCTATTTTTTTGCATCAAGCCAGTGTGCTTTTGCCATAGGCTGAATGTGTTCTTTGTTCCCTTTGTCCCCTTGCTTGCTGTTGTTGTTTTGACCATGTTGCTGGTATCCATTTTGTGCAGCCAGTCAGTGTGCTTTTTCCATTGGCTTACATGGAAGTTTTCTAATATGTTTGAGGATCATTGTAGTATATGTATATATAATGAATATGATTATGATGAACAGTCATCTATGTTACATACATTTTTTTGCCTTTTTCATATGCACCTCCTTGCCTCACAGTAGGTATGTCATAATTCCATGCACACATCAGCAATTCATTATCATTTTTTGATTGTAATTTCCTTTAAAATAGTTTCTTTTCTTTTTTCTTTTCATTTTTTCATTTGATTTTTTTTATTTGAATTTTAGTTTTTATATTTTTCTTTTTTAATTTTCCCTTGATCCATCCACAATAGGTGCACAGCCACACAACAGCATTCATTTTTTAGCTATAATTCCTTTTCCTTCTTAACAGCCTGCCTGTCATAGAGAAGGTGTACCACAGATACATCAGGATCATTCATTTTATCAATGATTAGTCCATTTTCCCCTAGACCATCTTGCCTGCCACAGGTGCATACTACCCCGCATTTTTCAAGGATTATTCCATTTACCCATGCACCTCCATGACTGCCACAGGTATCTCCTTTAGAATGGATGCACATAAAGCAGAGAGCTATATCTGTATGTTCGGTTATTATCCAGATTGGACATGGTATGGTGGAGTGGTTTGACTATAAAATGGTTGAATAATTTGTAGTTAATAACTACCTAAGTAACTAACCACACTAAATTATATTGCCTTTGCCTGTGCTAATTCAAACTGCAACAATGCCACATTTCTTGAAATATTTGTCTTGCTTGTTTGCTTTTAGATGCAAAAGAGAAGAAGAGACATCACCCACAGTACTGTCAAACTGAAGACCTGTGCAAAACACGTGATGTCAGTTTTCCAATCTCTTCCGCTTGTGCAGCTTAGTGTCACTGCCAACTGACGGCTTTAAGAAGGCCCCAAAGAAAGGTGCTGCCAAGAATGTGGCAAGTGAGAAGAAGTAGCTTTCCACCACTGGTGTGCCGACCACAACATTTTTCAAGAGACGTGTGCCTGCTACACCTGCCTCTAGGGAAGAATCTGGGAGCAGCACTCCTGCATCAACAGCACCATCCCAGCCTACACCCATGTCTGTCACTAAGGCAAAAACTGCAATCATGAAGATGCTGATAAGCAGTGGCATTTAATTAAATGTGTCCCTTTCACGAAGTAGTATCCAGTCATTTCAGGAAACAGAGCAAAGTGGACAGCAGCCCCAGCCAGCAACAGTAGATCATCCTGAAATTGGAAAAGAACAGGAGGTTGAGTCTCCTGACAATCAAGAACATCCTCTTTTAGAATAATTTGGAAGTAGAGCTTCAGCAAGTAAAAGGAAGGGTGATGATGATGATGACCTAGATATGGATTGGACCCTGGCAGAGTCCGGCAGAGCCTGAGAGATGCCAGGAGAGGCAAGGGAGAAGAAAAGTTAATGAAAGCCTTAGAATTATTAAAAGAGATGACAAGGAGGATGATGAAGCTGGCACAGATAAGTTCAACATTACTCCTCCTATTCAACCTGCTCCTCAGATGTGGCACAGGTGACACCACCAGCTCCCATATTTGTAAAGTCCCAGCTGAGTCCTGCACCAAGCTCTACCTCTGTAGAAGTATGCACTGCAGAGAGGCAATTGACAACACACCCACCTACCTGTTGTTCTTCTTCAGGCATTGGAACTAGCCCACTAAGAAAGTACCCCTCCCCAGTTTGGGACTTTTTTTACACTTAGCAAGCAGGAGAAGAACATGAAAATATGGTTCATCTGCCATCTTAAAGGTATGAGGAACAAGAGGGTGGCATCTTAATGAAGTGAGCCAGCATCACCCACCTCTGCAACCTCAAAATAGCAAAAAACTCAGAGTCAGATTAAGGCACCATGGCTTGCAGTGATTGTCCCAAGACGTACATTGAGTCTATCCCCTTCTATTTCTCAGAAGTCGCATCAGTGGCCCCAGAAAAGAAGAAAATCCAGGATACTATTAAGGGAAGTTAAGGCAGGAGGAACTCTACAACCGCAACTACACAATGGCACATTTGTACAATGGGAAGCTGGCTTAAATGTTAGTGTTGGACTTCTTCTCTTTTTCTTTTGTGGTAGGAGTGGAATTTTTAGAAGTTGTGGGGGCCATCTGCCCGAAATGGAAGGTTCCAAGTCGGATCTGATTTGCCAGAGTTGCAATGTGTTGCAATTGGTTGGACAAGCTTTGCAGCAGAGACATGTGGACAAGCTTTGGACCAGTTGTTAGGCAGCTGATTATATGTGCATCACTGCACACTAAGGGCCTCATTACGACCCGGGCGTCCGGTGGTACACTGGTGGTAACACCGCTAACAGGCTGGCAATATACCGCCAGTGTATTACGACTGTGGCGCATTAGCCACGGCCATACCACTGGCCTCTCCACTTGACCGCCAGGCTTCCGCCAGGCGGTCATAATCCCCAGGGCAGTACTGCAAGCAGCGCTGCCCTTGGGATTAAGGGCCAGATGTATCAAAGCTTTTTGCATTTGCAAACGGTGCGAATGCCCGTTTGCAAATGCAAAAAGCAATTTCAGAATGTATCAAAGGCATTCTGAAGCGGTTTTAAGGAATCGCTAAAATAGCGATTCCTTAAAATTGCGACCCAGTTTAGAGAGTCGCAAATTGCGACTCTCTAAATAAGAAATCGCAAATAAGGATTACTTATTTGCGATTTCTAAAGCACATGTAAGAAGCAATTCCTTAATGTGAATTGAGCATGAAGGAATCGCTATTTACCACGTGCAAATAAAAAAAAATGCATTTAAAAAGCATTTTTCAAATGTACATGTGAAGAACACATGCCCTTTTGGCAAGTGTGCACCTTACATGTCCTAAAAAACTTTTAGGGGTGTAGCAGAGAGGGCTTTAGGCCCCCAGCACCCTGGGGTTTTGCATTTCCAAAATTGCGATTTCCAGTTAGGAAATCGCAATTTTGGAAATGCAAAAAATTTGCAAATATGGGCCTACAGGCCCATAGGTGCGAATGGGGCCGGAATTGCAATTTGCGATTCGGTAATAGGATTTGCGATTTTTAAGAAATCGCTATTACCGAATCGCAAATGTGATACATTGCATTTTGCGAATCAGAAATAGCTATTTCTTAAAAATCGATATTTCCGACTCACAAAAGGCATTCTTGATACATCTGGCCCTAAGAGTCCCCAACTGCCATGGAAAGGCTGGTGGTAAGGGGGACTCGGTGCCCCTGGGGGCCCTTGCACTGCCCGTGCACTTGGCATGGGAAGTGCAGGGGCCCTCATGCACAGCCCCATTGCGCATTTCACTCCCTGAATTTCAGGCAGTGTAATTCGCAACGGGTGCTGCTGCACCCGCTGCACATCAACATTGCGGCTCTATTATGAGCCGGCTGCAATGTTGATGTGATTTTTCCACTGGGCCAGCAGATGGAAACGCTCTTTCCGTACGCCGGCCCAGTGGAAATGTCATAATAGGGAGCCACAAATACTGCCGGCGGTATAGTGGCGCCCGCGGCTTCAGTGGTCTTTCTGAAAGACTGCTGAAGTCGTAATGAGGACCTAAGTCTTTTTTGCAGGGGTAAGGCAACAGCTTTAACATGTTGTAGCCCTAAAGAAAGTTTTAAGCACATTCAGCAGCATGTAACAGTAGCCATGTTCACCATGGAGAAATCATTTACAGCTGAAAACATCTTGGATGAATTTAACAGCAAGGTGTCTGAATGGCTATGACACAGAGGTTTCAGAATTAGGTCTGTTGCCATGGACAATGGCTGTAATATAGTGAAGATCATGGCAGACCATGGCTATTTCATGGTCCTGTGTTTGGCACATTGCATTAACATAGTTGTGCAGGAGTTTCTGAAAAAAAGAAGATATAGGGCCTGATTAGAACTTGGAAGACCAGTTACTATGTCACAATGGTGGCAGCTATCCTGTCCGTCAAAATCTAAATCCCATCATGCCCAATGGAATTTAGATATCAGCAAACAGGACATCCATCACTGTTGTAACGGACAAACCTGTCCACCAAGTTCTAAATCAATCCCATAGTCAGCAACATACTGACCACCGGCAGAAGAACCTACCCTCATTTCAGCCATTCTCTTAAAGCCCGAAAGCAGTTACAGATTATTCAGCGTGCTAGCAGACTACCAGTTAAAGCCCCCATACCGGAGCCGTCAACATGTTAGAACTCGACCTATTACATGTTGCAACATCTGTTTGAGCAGTACAGACAGATCAATGACTGTCATAGAAAGAGGAGGGGATGCAATTGGGTAAGCTATGCTCATGGATGCAGACAAATGGGACCTTGTCAAATGCCTGACACAGATGCTACTCCCTTTTGAGGTTTTCACATGGGAAGTTACGAAGGAGGATAGTACGGTGGGCTGAGCTATCCCTTTGTTACAGCTGCCACAGGATCAGCTAAAGAACGTGTCTGAAAGGTTCGCAGTCACAAGTATGAACAATAAAACAGAAGCTCATACCTTGGTTGAGAGCTTAATCATTCCATGGCTCGTAATGTGAGGCTGCAAAATGACATCATGTTGTTTAAAGAATGCATCTGTGCCACACTACTTGATCCATGCTACAAAAACATTCTGCCCATTTTCATTCCTATGTCTGAAGGGGATGTTTCAAAATGCAAGAGCTGGATTGAACAGCAAGCTGGAGACCTGGAAGAGTAAAGGCTAGAATTTCTAAAATCCCACTCACAGGCAGAGGTTCTGGGGTGCCTGCCTACAAATTCCAGAGATGGTAGTCTTGTCTCACAGCAGTCACAACCAGCAACAAAAACTCTGGCAAAAATCCCAACTACAGGATCAGAACAATAGGCCCCAACCTCTGCATTGACTTGTTTTCTAGTGTCGGGTCTTAAATCCAGTGCAGAGGCAAAGGCAAAAGAAGTCGAGCAAGTGGCAGCACCAATGACCATTGAGAAGAAGTTTCAGGAGTACCTGGATGATCTAAAAGAAATCTATGTCGATCAAAACCCACTGGTGTTGTGGTAAGCAAAGATATGCCATTGGCCAGTGCTCAGCAGGCTGGCAATAAAGTATCTGACTTGCCCTGTGGCCAGTGTATCCTCTGAGCATGTATTCGGTGCAGCTGGCACAGTTGTCACAGTGAGAGGGACCAGTTTCTCACCTCAACACATTGAGAGTTTGACCATGCTCAAAATAAACCAACACTTCATAACTCACATTTACACCATTCCTGAAACAACACAGAAGGATGATGATTTATCAGAAATGAATGTGTTAGTTGACCAACTTCAGGGAGAACCACCTGAGTTTGAGGAAGTACTCTACCTTCCTGACTAACTATGCCACCATAGTACTTTTTAATTATTTATCATTTAACTACTCCCCCCTAAAAAAGAGATACAGCTAGTGGAACATTATGCTTGTGTCTGATTTATGTTGTCCCACCATTTTTTTGTCACATGTATGGCTAGATTAGAGTTGGACCAGTGAAGAAGCCTCCACATTCCTTTCAGGACATTAAAGACAATGCCTGCCTTCCTCTCATGCCTATGCTTTTTTGCACCACCTAGTAGGGCTTCCCCAGAAGATCATCGATTTAAAATGTAGCCAGTGTTAATGGCAAGTTTCAATATGTTGCTTGCATCAAGGCGGAGATACAATTCTATATCTACCACTGTGGTTCAATTGGAAGAGGTAACTACTAACCAACGAATGATGATGTATAGTATTGAGTGATGATTGATAATGTACGTGGTGGCAGATAGTGAGGTTGGGTATCCAACTAATTTGTAAACTTGATGTTGATGATTTGCAATGTTTTGGGCCTGATGGGTGTTTCCTGAAGGTGATTAGTCTTTCAAACTTAGTGACATTTACCTGCAAGGGCCACTCCTGTTTTCTGATTCTTCAGAGACCAGACCAGTCACTTAGTTAACAAACACAAATCTACACAACATGCTCAATTATGTTTCTTTATTTGTTTTTCAATAGGAATAAAGAAGAGGTCTATCTCGCTCGGGTTGGGAGTGAGATGGATTTACTCAAAGCCAGGAATAGGATGGAAGTACTCAGGCAGGGACTACCTCAACAGATAGAAGAAGAAAGTTATCAACTTCAAAGGGAAGCCATGATGATGATGATTTTGAGGCCTAGTACTTACTCAGCTCTGTGAACTGGTGAGAGGTGGATTGATTTGGGAAGTGCTGTACAGTTTTTGTTTGCAGTATTGCTGGCTCAAACATGATACTCTTTTTATGTTCTTAGTTCACCTCTGAGTCTTCTTGAAACACTCCTGACTCGTCATGAAGCTTACATTCCGCCTGTGCTTCTACTTGACTTTACAGTACATTTTCGGTTTTTCAATCCACACGCCTTCTTATCTCCTGCACAAACGAAAGGCAAAAGCTCAGTATTCCTGATTACCTAGCGGACAGGTTCAGCAAAACACCCAGGAGTGACAGACATTCTGAGAACAATGCAGCTGCACTGCCCACTTTGGCATTACAGTACCATTTTTCATTTAACAATCATAATTTTTAGAACTTGGTGGGGTCACATCACTCCTCCATAATTTGTATTTTTTAAACCTAGATGACAGAACATTTAGATATATACTATCTTGGGTCTTTCTGGGGATGAAAGACTATTTTGATTGCATTCAGCTGATCTGTGTCATACTCACTCCTTTATTTCCTTTCATAAAAAATTGATGATGGTGTGCTGCTCAGCGTCCTCATGAATTTTGTTGTTATTTTATGTTTGCCTGTATCGCACCTTTCCCCAAATCCCATTTCTGATCCATTCATCAAAGCCCTAATCTTCTTCACCTGGGCTGTGTGATTTATTGAGGTGTGACTTAATTTTACACCATAAATGGATCACGCACTTGGTAGGGCAGATGTGGTTAAAGCAACACTAACTCACTGCAGGATTTTCTATTACCGGAGCAATAGCCCACATCGGCCCCATTTACCCACCCATGCATCATTCAGCATCATCATTCAGTAAATGCTTAATCTTGTACACTCCACTCCTGACTCTGAGCCCACTTCTCCTGACTCGAGTACTTTAAGTAAGTTTAGTTATCATTAAATACTAGCTCCCTATTGCTTAGAGAAGTTGTTTTTTATCATGTCAGGTCTTTTTTGTTGAGTGTCATCATGGTAGTGTGGTCTCAGACTTTCTAAAGTTATTATATGAATAATAAAACCTACTAACTTCATGTTTTCTTTCAATCTAGTTGCCTGTGATGAATAAACCTTTCATTAATCCTACAGTTGGAATTCACCTAGGTGGGAGTGGAACCAAGCTTGTCATGTATTCCCTGTTTGTGCGCTAGCCTGCTACTACTAGCACAGTAAGATGGCACCTTGGGAAACCCTGGAGTAAGGATACTGAGAGATCTATTCAGGTAAGAGAGCTATGAAGTGAATTGAAGTCATTTAGTTAGTAATTAACTTCTGCTGAAGATGTTTGTGTGTATCCAGGTTTTTGTAGGCAATATAAGCAATGGCAATCACCCCTTAGTGGTCAATATAGATGCAGAGGGTAGTAGAACAAAGATATCACATACAGCTTTTAGCAGATTTAAAAACACAGGTTAGCTAAAAGACAGCAGTGCAAACTAAAACACCAAAATGAAGATTTGGGGGCATATTTATACTCTGTTTGCGCCGGAATTGCGTCTTTTTTTTGACGCAATTCCGACGCAAAACTAACTCCATATTTATAATTTGGCGTTAGACGCGTCTAGCGCCAAAGTCCATGGAGTTTGCGTCATTTTTTAGCGTGGACACCTACTTTGCGTTAATGATATGCAAGGTAGGCGTTTCCGTCTAAAAAATTGACTCCGAGGCATGTGCGCCGTATTTACACTCCAGGGCAAAATTCAAGCCCGGGAGTGGGCGGGTCAAAAAAAATGACGTACGGCCGCTTTTGCGCTGTTTTTTAGCGCCTGGTCAGGGAAGGCGTTAAGGGACCTGTGGGCTCGGAAGGAGCCCAGAGGTGCCCTCCCATGCCTCCAGGGACCCCCCCTGTCACCCTTGCCCACCCCAGGAGGACGCCTAAGGATGGAGGGACCCATCCCAGGGACATGAAGGTAAGTTCAGGTAAGTGTTTTAAAAAAAAAAAAATTGTGGCATAGTGGGGCCTGATTTGTGCCCCCCTACATGCCACTATGCCCAATGACCATGCCCAGGGGACAGAAGTCCCCTGGGCATGGCCATTGGGCAAGGGGGCATGACTCCTGTCTTTGCTAAGACAGGAGTCATTTCAATGGGGGTTGGGAGTCGAAAAAAATGGCGCAAATCGGGTTGAGGCGAAAAATTTGCCTCAGCCTGACTTGCCCCATTTTTTGGCGCCCAAGCTCCATATCCCCCTACGCCGGCGCTGCCTGGTGTACGTCTTTTTTTTTCACGCACACCAGGCAGCGCCGGCGGCGTCATTGAATAAATACGGCGCCCGCATGGTGCTTCAGAATGGCGTTAGCCGGCGCTAATTTTTTTGACGCAAAACTGCGTTAGCGCAGTTTTGCGTCAAAAAGTATAAATATGGCCCTTGATGCATGAATAAAGTAAACTAAATGATTCCCTTTTTATTTTTTACAATTGTAAAACCCACCCTTTCCACCCACAACAAGCCCATATCTCTCCACAAACAAATCACCCTGTCCCCAACCAAAAGTCCAACCAAAGTCCAAACAAAAAGTTCAAAGTGAAAAACTCAGTTCAAACTCCCTTTCCTACCCTCTCCACCCACAGCAAATGTCCCTTCCACCAAAACAACAATTAAAATAGGTTAAAAGAGAGCATTCTCCATGAGGCTTGCCTCAATCTGTTCCAACCTGCGGTCTGGGCACTCAAGGTGTTGTATGACATGGCAATGGAATATGCAGTCAGAGAATGAGGGGGGGATCAGTGGTCTGATGCAGATGGACAGCTGCCAGCAGATGGTAATGTTGCTGCTGCGAGCTTGAGGAGCTGGCAGCTGGCTGTAGGAGGTGGGAGCTGCAGTCATGGCAGCTGCCGTGTCCATCACCTCCTGAAATGCCACCAGCCATTGGTACTCCATATGGATGCTATCTCAAGGCGCATAGGTTGTCCATGAGGAGTAGCTACAGCAAAGAAAAAAACAAGTTGTAAACAGCGCTCTTTGCAAGCAATTGTTTCAAAATAGAGTGGCACAGTAGCCGTACATTGCTAGTCCATTGGAATTTGATGTGGCTGATTATGAGTCATATGGCCTTTTTTACCCACAAATGCCTCAATGTAGTTGACAAATGTTGAAAGGGTAACATTTGGACTGGCATGAATCTGTTATGGAAGCCATGAAATATAAATCACTTGTCCAGAGAAATGTGGTTCAAGTCAAAAAGGGATTTTTCAAATTTCTTTGAGTGGCTGGGACAGAACATAGGAAAGAATAAAGGACTGAAGTACTATGAGGTGACTGAGTGGATACTGGGCAGGAATGGAAACACAGCTTATAGTCATTGAAAACTTTTTGTATATGCTTAATTTACTGAAGTAGATGCACATTGCACAACACTGCGTCATAACATGGGAGACTAAGGGCCTGATTACAACTTTGGAGGACGGTGTTAAACCGTCCCAAAAGTGACGGATATACCACCTACCGTATTACGAGTTCCATAGGATATAATGGACTCGTAATATGGTAGGTGGTATATCCGCCACTTTTGGGACGGTTTAACACCGTCCTCCAAAGTTGTAATCAGGCCCTAAATGTCGTGGACAGGGAGGCAATGAATGATGATGGATAGGAGGATACATATCTGCCTTGCTTAACAAATACAGTGGCTTAAGGGAGTAGGTAGAAAATTTAAATAAGCAAACTTTGAGATGGAGCTTTGATAGCCAAGCAAAGCAAGTAAAATAGGCAAACACGTCTCTCTCAGAAGAGCTCACTTATTTCTTCATCAAGCAACTATCAATTCATCCTATCACAGTTCTGTTCACCCTTTGAAACTCACTGTTTGAACTTTACATTCTCTTACCCAGTCTTTCTCCATTCTACTCCATCTAGCCATATATCCACCCATCCATCCATATACTCACCTATCCACCCTTTCAACCATCCTTTTCCCCATCCATCAATTTACTCACACATTGTAACCATCCACCCATCCTTTAACCCACCTGAGCAACCTTTTACCAATCAACCTTTCACCCACCTGGCCATGCTTTCACCCATATACCATTTCATGCATCCTTTCACCCACCCATGCATCTCTCATCACCCAACTACACATCCTTTCACCTACCCACACATCCTTTTACTCATACACCATTTCACCCATCCTTTCTTTTAACCATCCATCTTTGTTTCCTTTCCCATCAGCCCATCATTTGTTGCGTTCATGATGAGCTTTTGTCTGCTACGTTTCAGATAGAAGAAGCCATTAAGAATTCAACTCCCATTGTAGCTGCTAAAGCAGGGCGCTTACAAGAAAAGCCCTTGCAGTGAGTATTCTAGTAATTGCCAATAAGCAAGCAATATGCCTGACCAATACCCGTCCCTCCTGCCGCCGGATCTCATCCTCCGACCACTGCCAAGCCTGGAACACTGTTGCTACCGCTGGCCCCGGCACTGGTGGCTGGTGCAGCTGTAATAAACATTACACTTTTGAGATGCCAGATTCACCTCACCTTGTCATTTTTAAGAACAAATTCAACAAAGTAGAACCGCAATAGATCACTACAGTCCTATCTTCTTCTATCATTCACTTTAGGTATTTTGTTGGTTAACTATGTTAGAAAGCCAGGAAGTCAAGTGAAGTCAACCGCAAACATTTCATAATAGTGGAGCAGAACTAAGTCACTGAAGAGCAATGAATGGGTGGAAAAATTGCTCAATCAAGGACATATGGTGAGGTCTTGGTTGGCAAATGCAATGGGACCATCCTCATACTTCTTTCCAGCCACGCTTCAATGTCATCAAAACTGCTGGTATGGTGTACTACTGCATAAATGAATAATACATACAACACAACATGGGGGGGGGCATCATTAATTTCTTGATTTCCTGTTAGAGCATGAGCAAGAAAAGGAATGCCTTCTCAACAAACATGCACTGAAAAGTTGACTTGGGCATGTCATTTTCATTGTAGAGTACCTGTCCTAAAATCTGTCCTCTTAGTCTAACAGTACCAGTCCACAAGATATATAAGGGGAGAAGGGAAATCTAAACTTACTAACAAAGCCGAAGAAAGCTACAAACTAGTAGTGGTGCGCCGCCGGCCACTGCGGCTCATCTCGGCCAAACCGCGGGGGAGCCAAGGCGGCCCGCGGCCAGGCCGCGGGGAAGGCCGTGGTCCAGGTCAAGGGTTGCGGCGCACGCGGCGGCCCTTTTCTCCGGCCACGCACTGCTATTAGAGCACGGCGGGGCCAGAGACCCAGAATTGGGTCACGGTCCTCGCTGCGCTCGGCGCGCGATACAAACACTGTTCTAGGGTGTCTGGGCCTCACCCCCTCGCATTACTCACCTGCCACACGCCTTCCGGGCCTTCCTCTTCCACATGCATGATTTTAAAGCATGCCTTCTCCTTCCCAGCATGCTGTGCACTTTCCTTCTTCCCTGCATGCATCTGTTCCTCTTGTACAGGGGTGTATTTTCTATCTCTAGCTATAGCTCCTTCCCAAGCCAAGATGGTGGTGTTACTTCTTCCTTTTTATCACTTCCTGTCTAGGGGTATATAAGGGGAATCCTTTCTTCTTCTCATTGCGTTGCAACACTTCAGCGGTGGTGGTCACGCTCCAGCTGGTTTTCGTTTGAGACGCCAGTCGTTCTTGTTCTGTCTTCAGTCTTCTGGATTTCCAGGATCCTGAATTCTAATCCTTCTGTCCTCCTTCTGTTTCAGGGAGTTCCTGTTGGAGGTTTTTTTCCCCTTTGGGGTTTTTCCTCTGGGACTCCTTCTGGAGGGGACGGCCTGTAGTGGCTTACTATTGTCAACAGCACCGTGGCTACCGGAAGGGGTCGCCCCTACCTCAGCCAGAGCAGGACTTGCAGGAACCGGGGCCGCTCACCATCCCTCTCCAGCATCGACGGTAAGCTCAGGGTGAATCGTGACAGATTGCAACGCCCAAAACTCCAGTCGCTAACCGGAACCATGGAGAATCCCGTGATGAGTACAGAACCAACAAGTAAAACCTTGCTTCTGACTATCCAACAGCAGGCCCAAGAACTCCAACAGCTACGTACCGAAAATACGGCTTTCCGACAAGCCTTAGCCTCTAGAGCTACAGATGTTCCTACTGTCTCTGCAACCACACCTCGCTTCTCTGGGGACCATAACAAATTGAGAGAATTCCTGGATGCCTTGACAGTCTATTTTGCATTCCGTCCTTCACAGTTCATGCAAGACAAGACTAAGGTTGGATATTTGATCAGCGCTCTATCTGGCCCAGCCTTGGCCTGGGCAACCCCTTTGGTGACAGGCAACGACCCCAGCCTGTCTAATTATTCAAGCTTTGTTGCTGCCTTTAAACAAATGTTTGAGCATCCTGGACTGGAGTCTTCAGCAGAAGAAGCTCTATGCGATATTCAACAAGGAAGTCAGGACGTCCTACAATACATCACACGATTCAGACAGTTGGCAGCTGAAACTTCTTGGGTGGAGCGTACTTTGGTGACCCTGTTTTGCAGGGGTCTCAGGGATGACATCAAAGACGAACTAGTGCACTCCGCCAGAGTGGAGAACCTCAAGGGTTTAATGGATCTGACCCTTGCAATAGAATATCGTTTAAATGAGCAAAGGGTGGAGAAGAAAAAGAGTCGTATACCATCACACTCAATGACGTCCCGCGCCCTTCCTCATTGCTCCGAGGAGATTCATTCTGAACCTAAAGGTACTACTGATGAAGAGCCTATGCAAATTGACATGGCACGAGGGCCATTATCAACTAGTGAGCGGGAAAACAGGTGAAGAAAAGGACTTTTCCTTTACTGTGGTGCTGCTGGTCATCTACTTCGTACCTGTCCCGTCCGTCCAGCCAAGCCCTTGGGAAACACCAACTCCCGTCCTCTGTGAGAAGGGTGAGGACGGGATATTCCGAGATACCTTCCATCTGTTCCTCAAGGGAAGGAATAACTGCTCTTTTCCTCTTACCTGTTACCTTACACTTAACAGATGGCCGTGAAGAAAGAGCACTGGCCTTGCTGGATTGTGGAGCCAGTGGTATCTATCTAGACGAGACCTGGGCCATGGAAAGACAGATTCTGCAAATACCTAAGGAAGTACCACAACAAGTCCACATGGTGGACGGTTCACTCCTAGCCTCGGGACCTGTCCGGCATACCACTCCTACCTTATGTCTGCAGTTCGGGAAACATCAGGAAAATATTTCCTTCAAATTAATATCCTCACCGCATCACGTAATGATCCTGGGGATTCCATGGCTAACTCGGCATAATCCCTACATTAATTGGGAAACTAGAACCATTTCTCTTTCCTCCCACTTTTGCCAACACCATTAGCAGGAAACTATTGGTCCCCGAAGAGTCTCTTACTCACACCACCTAAGGTGGGATGTTCCATTAACGTCCTACAAGGAGTACCCAGACATTATCTAGAATATGCCGATGTATTCCAGAAAGACCAGAACTGCCACCCCATAGAGAATACGATTGAGCCATTCCTTTGGAACCAGATGCCGTGGTTCCTTTTGGGCGAATGTATTCTCTAACCGAGCCTGAGAAAAAGATCCTCAAGGAATATCTAGGGGAAAATGTACAAAGTGGTTTGATTGCCCCTTCCTCTTCACCTGCAGGGGCTCCTCTCTTTTTCATGCCAAAAAAGACGAAAGACTTGCGTCCTTGCATAGACTTTAGAGGATTAAATAAGATTACTACTAAGGATCGCTACCCTCTGCCTCTTTTTAAGGACATCTTAGAAGCCGTCAGAGGGGCTAAGAAATTCACCAAGTTAGATCTTAGAGGAGCATACCATCTGTTAAGGATAAAGGAAGGTGATGAATGGAAAACCGCCTTCAGAACACCTTTCGGCCATTATGAATATCTGGTGATGCCTTTTGGATTAACCAATGCTCCCTCCATCTTTCAAAGATTCATGGACGCTATTTTTTCTAACCTTCTACAACAGACTATGGTCGTCTATCTGGATGACATTCTAATATTCTCTGTCCACCCAGAACAACACACTAAACATGTACTCCAAGTATTGGAAAGACTGAGACATCATCTCTTCTGCAAGCCAGAGAAATGTGAATTTGACCAAACTGAGGTTAAATACCTGGCGTATTGCGTTAACCAAGTAGGTGTTGCCATGGATTCAGATAAGATTCAAGCCATTCTGGATTGGCCATCCCCCTCTTCCATCAAGGAAACTCAGGCCCTCATTCCGACCCTGGCGGTTTCAAACCGCCAGGGTGGAGGGCAGAGGAAGCACCGCCAACAGGCTGGCGGTGCTTCCCGGGCCATTCTGACCGCGGCGGTAAAGCTGCAGTCAGAAAAGGGGAACCAGCGGTTTCCCGACAGTTTTCCCCTGGCCCAGGGAATCCTCCATGGCGGCGCTGCTTGCAGCGCCGTCATGGGGATTCCGACCCCCTTCCCGCCAGTCTGTTCCTGGCGGTTTACACCGCCAGGAAGAGGCTGGCGGGAACGGGTGTCGTGGGGCCCCTGGGGGCCCCTGCACTGCCCATGCCACTGGCATGGGCAGTGAAGGGGCCCCCTAACAGGGCCCCACAAGGATTTTCAGTGTCTGCTTTGCAGACACTGAAAATCGCGACGGGTGCCACTGCACCCGTCGCACCCCTGCAAATCCGCCGGCTCCATTCTGAGCCGGCTTCCTCTTTGCAGGGGCTTTCCTGCTGGGCCGGCGGGCCATCTTTTGGAGATCGCCCGCCGGCCCAGCGGGAAAGTTGTAATGACCCCCGCGGTCATTTGACCGCGGTGCGGTCTTTTGGAGGTTTCCGCCCGGCGGGCGGCGCCCGCCGCCCGCTGGGGTCGGAATGACCCCCTCAGTGTTTTTTGGGATTGGCCAATTTCGAACGACAGTTTATAGCTGACTTTGCCCAGAGAACCAGTTATATTATGCAAACCCTTAAGAAGGACAATCTAAGGAAGGGTTTTTGTTGGACCCAAGATGCCGAGTTTGCCTTTCAAGAACTAAAGAAGGCCTTCATTCAAGCCCCCATTCTACGGCACCCAGACACCACCAAACAGTTCATCATTGTAACGGACGCCTCAGAAAGAACAATCGGGGCTGCCTTGCTACAAAAACAAGATGATGATGGGCTAGAGCATACTGTATTCTATCTCTCACACATACTATCCGACTCCAAACGTAACTATTCGGTGTTAGAATGAGAACTACTCGCCTTGAAGACAGCTTGCACAGAATGGAGACACTTTCTTATGGGATCGAAAGAACCTTTTGAGGCACGGACAGATCACCGGAATTTACAGTGTTTGAGAAACTTTCAGTGCCAAAATAGTTGGCAGGCTCGATGGGCTTTCTTTTTTAGTCAATATGATTTTTACATCACCTATATTCCTGGTTCTTAGAATATCTTGCCAGATGCCCTGTCCCGACGCTACCCTGAGTGTAGCGATTCTCTGGTACAAAAACGATTTGAAAATAATAAGATCATTGGCCTAGTACAGACATTCCTAGACAAGGTTAAGACTGAAAATTCCAACCTTGAATTAACTGAAATGAACAATTTACGACTGCAGCTTCATAAAGACCAGGAATACTGTTATTACAAGAAAGCCCTGTTTCTACCTACTAAGATGGTCCAGACAGAGGCCCTACGTATGTGCCACAACTCCCCCATCGCAGGTCATCGCGGAATGAAGGCTACCCAAGAGCTCCTGCTTCGCTCTTTCTGGTGGCCCACAATCAAAGCAGATACTGAGGACTATGGGGGTCATTCTGACCCTGGCGGTCACCGACCGCCAGGGCCAACGACCGCGGAGGCACCGCCAACAGGCTGGCGGTGCTTCCTGGGCCGTTCTGAAGGGGAACCGGTGGTTTCCCGCCGGTTTACCCCTGGCCCAGGAAATCCTCCATGGCTGCGCTGCTTGCAGTACCGCCATGGGGATTCCGACCCCCTTCCCGCTATCCTGTTCCTGGCGGTTTTTACCACCAGGAACAGGATGGCGGGAACGGGTGTCGTGGGGCCCCTGGGGGCCCCTGCACTGCCCATGCCACTGGCATGGGCAGTGCAGGGGCCCCCTAACAGGGCCCCACAAAGATTTTCAGTGTCTGCTTTGCAGACACTGAAAATCGCGACGAGTGCCACTGCACCCGTCGCACCCCTGCAAATCCGCCGGCTCCATTCGGAGCCGGCTTCCTCTTTGCAGGGGCTTTCCCGCTGGGCCGGCGGGCGATCTTTTGGAGTGACCCCCTATGTGTCTTCTTGTCCCATCTGTGCACAAGCCAAGACACCTCGTAATAAACCAGTAGGATTACTCCATCCGTTACCTGTTCCACCAGGTCCGTGGCACACTATATCCACTGATTTTATGTGCTCTTTGCCTTCTTCAGTTGGGAATCGGGTAATAATGGTAACGATTGATTCCTTCACAAAGATGGCACATTTCACGGCATTAAGAAAACTACCTACGGCTAAGGAACTAAGCCAAATCTTTATCCAGGAGATCTTTCGGCTTCATGGCCTACCACAAGTCATTATCTCAGATCGGGGTCCCCAATACATCTCCCGGTTTTGGAGACAATTTTGTAAGACACTAAGAATAGAGGTGGCCTTATCATTAGGTTTCCATCCCCAAACGAATAGACAGACAGAACGGCTGAATCAAGGCCTTGATCAATATTTACGTAGCTTCTGTAATGCTACGCAGAGTAATTGGTCTACGTATCTACCACTTGGAGAATTCTCCTACAACAATTCAGTACACAGTGCCTCGAAAGTCTCCCCTTTCTATTGTTCTTATGGATTCCAGCCAAAGGCCTTTCCTATTCCTCTGAAAGAAACCTCCAATCTTCCTGCCATTACCTCATATGTCCGGCAACTACGGGGTATCCAACGTGTCATACATTCAAATCTTTTAGCCACTAAAACACGCATGAAAAGGATGGCTGATAAGAAACGTTGTGAGGCCCCGCATTATCAGATCCACAATAAGGTCTGGCTTTCCTCTAAATTCTTACCTCTCCGATTAACCCAAAATAAATGTAAACCTCAATATTATGGTCCATTCCTGATTCTTCAGAAAATCAGCCCTGTGTCTGTTCGTCTTCGCTTGCCTCTGACTTGGAAAATACATCCTGTATTTCATGTCTCACAACTCAAACCCTACATCCCTTATCCTTTTCACAGACAATTCACCTGTCCTCCTCCTCAATTGATTGATAACGTGCCTGAATACGAGGTCCAGGAAATCTGTGACTCTCTGGTTTTCCATGGTCGTCTCCAATACCTCATTCATTGGACGGGCTACCCTATGAGTGAATGCTCCTGGGAAGACGCACCTTCGGTTCATGCCCCTCTTTTGATCCGTCTTTTACCTCACAAACCTGGGGCCTCGGGGGGACCTACTGTTGCGCCGCCAGCCACTGCTGCGCATCCCGGCCGAACCGCAGGGGAGCCTCGGCGGCCCAAGGCCGGCCGCAGGGGAAGCCGCGGTCCGGGTCAAGGGTCACAGCGGCCCTTTTCTCTGGCCGTGCAGTGCTATTAGAACGCGGCAGGGCCGGAGATCCAGAATTGGGTCGCGGTCCTCGCTGCTCTCGGCACGCGATACAAACACTGTTCTAGGGTGTCTGGGCCTCACCCCCTCGCATTACTCACCTGCCACACGCCTTCAGGGCCTTCCTCTTCCACATGCATGGTTTTAAAGCATGCCTTCTCCTTCCCAGCATGCTGTGCACTTTCCTTCTTCCCTGCATGCATCTGTTCCTCTTGTACAGGGGTATATTTTCTATCTCTAGCTATGGCTCCTTCCCAAGCCAAGATGGTGGTGTTACTTCTTCCTGTTTATCACTTCCTGTCTAGGGGTATATAAGGGGAATCCTTTCTTCTTCTCATTGCGTTGCAATACTTCAGCGGTGGTGTTCACGCTCCGGCTGGTTTTCGTTTGAGACGCCAGTCGTTCTTATTCTGTCTTCAGTCTTCCAGATTTCCAGGATCCTGAATTCTAATCCTTTTGTCCTCCTTCTGTTTCAGGGAGTTCCTGTTGGAGTTTTTTTCCCCCTTTGGGGTTTTTCCTCTGAGACTCCTTCTGGCGGGCACGGACTGTAGTGGCTTACTATTGTCAACAGCACCGTGGCTACCGGAAGGAGCAGGACTTGCAGGAAGCGGGGCCGCTCACCATCCCTCTCTGGTATCGACGGTAAGCCCAGGGTGAATCGTGACAAGTAGAGACAGGAGGAAGTCAGCTACAGAAACATTAAATATAGAAAAAAATGGAATAATCCAGGGATAAATAGAATTTAACAATGCTTAGATAGAAAAAAGATGATTAGGAAAAAAGGGGACAGGCCCAGTAAAAACCCAAAAGTATTCTAAATGGGGACAGGTAAATGTTAGGGAAATAATATTAATATACCAAGAAGACTTAATGGGGCCAGCAGATCTGCTAGCTGCCACGCTGGTGGTGACACCCTCATCTCCCTGACCTCGCCAAACTTTCCCTCTTCTTGCCCTTGGATGCTGAGGTAAGAAATAAAGAAGGCAAAAACATTTGATTGGTGGTACAGTTAATCTCCCCAGAAATATTTTGACAGGCAAATACAAATGCAGTAACATTGTACTTTTCTAAATCAGATCAACTATAGTACTAGTATTGGGTTGACCTATTAATTTCCAAAATCTATGCTCTATTCCAAATTTCCTAAGCTTAAAATACATTTGGAACTACTAATGAATTGCAACAAATGATCTTTGCTTCTCAACTACCTTTGATAGACCAACTCAGTATCCCTTTTCAATGCATAAATGCATACTACCCATCACTGGGAGACAGGTATTGAGAGTGTATAAGTTACATAAAGAAAGGCGCAGATAAGAGAACCCTAACTCACTGAAATTACTTAATACTACTACCAATATCTTAGTGACAGGACAGAGGAGTCTCGGTCTGCATGGCTTCTTTAATAATCAGCCCAAATGAGTGGTGACGAGTACAATTAGGTAGCTCTGAGTACCTGGCTAGCTTAACTGGATCACATAATGTTCATCGTAACATAAGCTTAACTTACTTCTGAGAGTCAGCACTGCTCTTTGAAAAAAAATAGCATTATGGAAAACACACAAAACATATAATGAATTACTCACTGAGTCCCAACACCTCGATCGCTAGTAGGTCAAGCAGTTCCTGCTCTCAGTCCAGTATGCCCACTGAATGGTGAGTTCAAATGCTGCTAGGTGTTCTTGACCCTAGTGTGTCAATGCAGTAACAGTACACCTTCCCCCACCACATCAGTTGATTCTACCACAGGGTATAACCACTCCCAGGCCTGCAGCCTGCTGCCAGCATGGAGAAGAGGTGGTGCTGCACTAAAAACACTAATGCTACCTCCTCTACCTCAGAATAAAATGGGGCGTGGCTGTACCCCTTGGCAGCGCTGGCACTGGGCAGATAAAAAGGTGAAGAAATAGTTGAAGGAAGGAAGGACTGAAGAAAGAAAAAATAAGGCAGTAAAGTAGCAAAAAGCAAGCAAGCAAAAGTCACAAAACACAAAAATAATTACAATAATGTAAAATACACAAACACAAAGCCACACACTAATACAGTAAAGGAACATGAGGGGTGGGTGAGTCAGATAGGGGGAGGATTGAAAGGATTAATGGTGGAATAAAAAAATAGGGCCCAGCACCATGAATAGAACAGAAGAAAACAAAATGGCTGCACACATGCAAATTGTGCGGTGCCGTTCGCTTGCTGTTTTCAGTGCAATAACGCACATCGCAGTCCTAACTGCCAAAAACATAGCTCAAACGGCCGCATCAAGCAGTTCCTTCCACTGGCATAATTCGACGGAAGCTTGCAGAGTTTTTGGAGCGATCCGTGGATTTCCATGTAGCAGAACTCTGCATGCTCTCCCAAGGCCTAGTCACAATACTAGTCCACTGTACAAAAGAGCACCTGCCACTTTCATTCTTTTCTCATCATTAGATGACTCAATTTACAAGATAGAAAAGTGTATGATCTAGAAAATGAATGCTTGGAAATTAGAGGCCATGGCTGAACTGAAGTGCTCCAAATATTCTTGCAGCCATTGCAGGACAAATATGATAGGTAGTTTAATTTCCTTTTTCTGATGGCCCCATCTCCATAGGGCTGTCAGAGGAAGTATTCCATTGATGGAGCTAACTGGGTTTTCATCAATGGAATTCTAAATGTCTGCCCCTCTCTAACTGAGGTGAGCGGACCCAGGGTTTGGCGGACACAGTAGTCCTTCACATTTGGGATAGGGTACCCTGGCTGGCAAGTTCTAAATCAGGGCTACAGTGTGTAGGTTAAACAGTTATGCTTCTGATACAGCTTAGGAAGGAAATTGATATAATATTTTAGACACAGTCCATTCTCATTCATTTTCACAAAATGCCAATAATCAACTTAACTAATATCTGGAAATTCTCCTATCCTATTCAACTTCTCACATTTTAGAACACTGCTACACTGCTATTTCCGGATCAGACAACTCACCTACCCATATGTCATATCAAGTATTCTTGATCATTGCACCAAGGGGTTTCACATGATAATAACATTTCAATTCAGTAAAAATGCTAGTCCAGGAGCCTAAATCTCAGAGAAAGCATCATGACTGTGTCTACGTGGGTAAGATGTTTGACCAAAGGTTTCTAGACTATTAGGAACTCTCTGTAGTAGTCATTCATATCATATGAACTCTTTTCTGTAGCAAGAAACATTCACAGACTACAGCATAACAGGAACATTGATTCCTTCTGTCTGATAGCCACTGCCAGCAGGTGTTGATCAACAAATATTCCACCACAATTCTATATATTCTAGTCATTCAATCCACATGAGAGACACTCAGCCCTATCAAGACAACTCCAAGCTTTAATTGGGTAAATATTATGCAGTTTATATGGAGTTAATTGATAATCAAACATTAGCTTGACACAAAGCGCCTCATTTACAAGAAATGGATGCATCAGCCCAATGTGTTAGAATTCTTGCACTGCCCAATGATTCCAGAACAACGCCTTGGATGTGTTGTATTAACTATACAGACCTCCATGGTGCATGTTTTTACAGATGAATCAAAAATTCTGATGAGTCTGTGGCGCAAAACTGACGCATTGCTGGACTAGGGTCAAATAAATTATGCTATTCCTCAAGAAAAGCCCTGCGTAACTCTGATGCAGTGAAGTCACAGACCAATGCAGTGAAAAATTGGAAATTTCACTGTGTCAGTTCTGTATGGCTTTTCCCAAGCAAACGCCTACCTTGGAAACATTATACCTGGCGCACGTCTAATGTAACGTAAGGGTTTACAAACTGACGCTTTGGGCCCAATGTGTCAGTTTGTACATCTGGAGCAATATAAAGCACTGCTTAGAGCCATCACTGCGTAAAAAAAAAAATGACACAACAGTGGCTCAAAGGCATTGTAAATGAGGCCTATAGTTCCCCCGTGGGACACGTTTGTAAATAGGTGTGACAACCCCAAGCAGAAGGGACTACTCCTCATCTTCCTCCTCAGTCATCCTGACCAGTAAGTGTTCCTACTCCTTTTGGTATGTGCATTACACATGCGTTCCCCCTATTTAACCAATCTCAATACATTGTTGAGATGATCGAAAAGTTGGTGAGGTCTCTTTTTACACTGTCTTTTTTAGATTTGTGCAGTGCCTAGTGGCATATTTGGGAAGTAACACTGTATATCAAGATAATGTAGTTGAACTTCCAGTTTGATTCAAGCTAGCCTGGCTAATGCTGAACGATAACCCAAAACCGGTCCCAGGATGCTTCTTTTCAGTCCAGGGAGGACCTGGCCAGGCAGCTGGGACTGAAAAGAAACATCCTGTACTGTTCTAATGACGAGCAGGGAAATGATTGATTTGCATATGGCTGGGTCGAAAGTGGAGTGGCATAGTGGGCAAAATAATGATGGATTGAGATGTGGCTCGAGCATTTGCCAGTGGCTGAGATTAATTTAAGCATTTAATCCATCACCTAGTTGTTTTTACATTTGCTACCCAAACGTGGGTCCTCAATTCACTGTGCCACTGGATTCAAGCTAGCCAGTCAGATGAGAGGTGATACTCCAAAACCGGGTCCAGGATGCTTCATTCCAGCCCAGGGAGGACCTGGCCTGGCAGGTCAGGCTGGACTGTTCCATTGGGGAGCAGGGTCAAGACTGATTTGAGTATGGCTGGGTCCAAACTGGGGTGGCCTGATGGCAAAAAAATTATGGATTGGGATATGGCACCAAGCGATTGCAGTGGCTGAGATTAATTCAAGCATTCCATCCACCACCTTGTTGTTTTTGCATTTGAAACTCTGATTGACATAAAAAGAAGTCAGGCTTAACTTAGAGGCAATGTGTAATGTATTTTATGCAGCACGCAAATAGTAGTAAAGTGAAAACAAAACACAAGAAAATTCCCACAACAATTTAGAAAATAGAGCTAATTTTAATGAATTTGTGACACCAAATGACAAATATTCAACCATAGGTATGCATTTTTAAAGTTTTTAGTAAAAATTGCAGCCTAGATTTATCTCTGCTGAGAGTGCTGAACAAGTCTGCTTCTGTTATTTTGCCTCTGCTGCGGCTTGTAATTCTGAATCTGGTAGGGCTCCTGGCTTGAGGTGTGTTGATTTTGAAGTGGATAACGGTGTGGTCAGTCCATATGAGCGGGGTGATTGAATTGTATTTGATTCTGTCATTTGTGGTGAAGATGGGGTCCAGTGTGTCTCCTGTGTTGGTTCTGGGACAAGCAGGGTGAGACCAATGTTGCTCAAGCTTTCAAGAAGTGTTATAGAGCAGGGGTCATTTCAGTCATCCAGGTGAATATTGAGGTCACTGAAGAGAATGTAGCCTCTGGAATTGATGGTGAGTGTAGTAAAGTAGTTGGTGATGAGGTTGGTGAAGGTGGCTTGTTGTCTGGTTGGTCCGTAGGCAAGGGTTCTTTTCAGGGTGACGTTTTATGACATTTGCAGCTTGAAGTGCATTCTGGAGGTGGCACATAACAAGCATTTTTCACTCTCTGCCCTCAAGCATTCCCTTTGCTCTACAGGACACAAATGTCCATATTCTTGCTGCACAGGAGGAACCACATGTTCATCATTAAGCTAAGTGCCCTTAACTTTTTGCGCAGAGCACTGTGATTTATTTTCATTACTTTTTCTTTTTGTGTGATCATGATTTTCTCCCTTCTCTGAGGAGGAAGGGTTGTGGTGCTAGCAAGCAATGTTGCACTTGTTTGTTTAGCATTTTACATGATCTTAATTTTGGAATCACCTGCACTTCTGCTCCAGGCTGATTCACGTCTTAGATGTTTATTTGATTTTTACATCAGTAGTGTTGACATAAATGGAAAATATTATGTTATATTCTACCTTTTGGGATGTTTAAATCCACTTTTCTACTGGTAAAAGTAAAACTCCAAATCCCAGAATGCAATAAGCTAGTAACTAAGGGCCAGATGTAGGAAACTCTTTGCGACTCGCAAACGGCAAAAAATGCTGTTTGCGAGTCGCAAATGTGAGTTTCCAATGCAGAAATGCATTTTGCGAGTCGGGACTGCTTTATTTATAAGCAGTCACGAACATGGAGGTCTGCTGACTACAGCAGGCCTCCATGTTTGCGAGTGCCCATAGTCGCTATGGGGCCGCAATTTGCGACCCACCTCATTAATATTAATGAGGTGGGTCTTTGCTACCCCATACCGACTCGCAGACGGTGTCTGAGACACCGTTCTGCATACCAAATAGCGAGTTGCAATTTGCGAGTCGGAAGGACTCGCAAATTGCAACTCGCTATTTGTTTTTTTGCTACATCTGGCCCTAAAATTCTACAATTCAGGACTTTTCTTTTTGGTCCCACATCACATTGGAAAACTTATGAAAAAACTGTAATTAACACCATTAATTCCACACAGATGTATCTACTTATTATTAATTTGCTTCTACTTTGTGTACTGAACACATGTCAAACTTTGATTTAGGTGATGGATGACACATTCACTTTTCTGAACATTCCTGTTTTCAGGTCCACTATGAAAAAAAATCATTCAGTTCATCGGGCCAAATAGTTTAAGAATCCAGAACTTTCTTTAGAGGCACACAGCAACATAAGGCGTTTTGTGTTGCGTGTAGATATGGCATGTGCAAATGGGATTTCTATTGCTACCATGCTCCCAAGCCGTTTCTCCACGGTGCATCCAAGAATGGGATGCTCACAGCCAAGTCGGGTGACAGTGTCATTAGTGTGTGTCCCTTTTACAAAAACAGAGAAAGAGGGCGAGAAATCTTATTTTAAAATCTCACTTCAGTCTATGCTGCTATGACTGGTCTGCAACCAGGCACAGCAGCATTTTGAAGCACCATCCACACTGGCAACAAATAAAGTAGTCCAAAGTGTACAAACTCTTCCTGAAACCAGGAGGAGAAATCGCCATAGTCCATAAAAGCACCATCAGAGTCTCGACCAGCACCCACGACACCCTCAACCTCACCGAGCACCTCCACTTCAGAATCCACATCAACGCCAACACCACCCTCAAAGGAACTCTTATCTATAGACCCAGGCCCCCGCTCTCATTTCTGTGAAGCCATCACCGACATCGTCAGTACCAACCCCCTCGACTCCACAGAGTACATCCTCCTCGGCGATCTGAACTTTCACTTAGAAAACAACAATGATGCCAACACCACCAACCTGATGGCAGACCCAGACGACCCGAAGAACTACCGACCAATCTCGCTCCTCCCATTCCCAGACAAAGTAATCAAAAAAATTGTGAACAGCCAACTATCCCGATTCCTGGAAGACAGCAAGGCACTCGACATCTCCCGATCCGGATTCCGCAAACACCACAGCACCGAGACCGCACTCATTGCTGCCACAGACGACATCAGGACCATGCTCGATGAAGGAAAAACAGCAGCACTCATCCTCTTGGACCTCTCCGCAGCCTTTGACACGGTTTGCCATCACACTCTCCGTACACGCCTCCATAACGCCGGAATCCGCGACAAAGCACTCCACTGGATCTAATCATTTCTCTCAGGCAGAACCCAGAGAGTCCACCTTCCACCATTCATATCAGAAGCCTCCAGTATCATCTGTGGTGTCCCCCAAGGCTCATCTCTCAGCCCCACGCTCTTCAACGTGTACATGGCCCCACTCGCCAACATCGCATGAACACACCACATCAACATAATTTCCTATGCAGACGACCCTCAGCTAATCCTCTCCCTCACAAAAGACCCTACAGCTGCAAAAAACAACCTCCACAATGGACTCCAAGCCACCGTCAGCTGGATGGAAGCAAGCCGCCTCAAATTAAACACAGATAAGACAGAGATCCTCATCTTCGGAGCCAATCCCTCAGCATGGAACGACTCCTGGTGGCCCACCTCCCTAGGATCCGCACCACCTCCCACCACCCACGACACGCAACCTGGGATTCATCCTGGATTGAACACTCTTGACTCAGCAGGTCAACGCCATCTCTTCCTCTTGCTACAACACCCTCCGCATGCTCTGAAAAATATTGAAGTGGATCCCCGTAAAAAAACAGGAAAACTGTCATCCACACCCTGGTCAGCAGCCAACTGGACTACGGAAAAGCCCTATATGCAGGAACTACAACCAAACTCCAAACAAAGCTGCAAAGAATCCAGAACGCATCCGCCCAACTCACTCTGGACTTCCCACGCCACCACCACATCACCCCAACCTCAGAGACTTACACTGGCTACCAATACCAAAGAGGATCACCTTCAAACTCCTCGTCTACGCACACAAGGCCCTCCACAACACAGGCCCAACCTACCTCAACAAAAGACTCACCTTCCACACCCCCACCGCAACCTTCGCTCCACAAGTCTCGCCCTTGCCTCCGTTCCCCACATCCGCTGCACCATCGCCGGAGGAAGATCCTTCTCCCACCAGGCCCCCAAGACCTGGAACTCCCTACCGCTCCACCTTCGCCAGACCCAAGACCTCTTAACTTTCAGGAAGCACCTAAAGACATGTCTTTACAGCCAGTAGCTCCCCCCCCAGTGCTTTGAGACCCTAACGGGTGATTATTGCGCTTTATAAATCTTATGATTGATTGATTGATTGTTCTGCACACCCATTGTTATATAACAATATCTTAAATTCTATAGCCCAGATTTATGAATAAATCACCCACAACTGTGCTAGCGCAATTGTGCATCAAACATTTTAATACGAGCTACTGTCATTCCCTAGCGCCATCAGTGCACCATATTAAAAACATTATGCACAATGGCGCTAAGGAATGGTTAGGAGCAAACAAAATGATGCTAACCATTGCAACATGCTTTACAAAAGAATTACGCTAATGCTGCACAAGTGGTGCTAGACATTTTTTCAGCACGTTTTTATACAAAATGGGTTAGCGCCATATTTAACCACATTAAGGCCCATATTTATACTTTTTGACGCTAAACTGCGCTAACGCAGTTTAGCGTCAAAAAGTTTTGCGCCGGCTAACGCCATTCTGAAGCGCCATGCGGGCGCCGTATTTATTGAATGGCGTTAGCCGGCGCAAGCAGACCGGCGCTGCCTGGTGTGCGCGAGAAAAACCACGTACACCAGGCAGCGCCGGCGTAGGGGGAAAATGGCGCATGGGCGTCTTAAAATGGGGCAAGTCAGGTTACGTCGAAAAAATCGTCGTAACCCGACTTGCGCCATTTATTTTCGACGCCCATCCCCCATCAACATGACTCCTATCATTGTAAAGATAGGAGTCATGCCCCCTTGCCCAATGGCCATGCCCAGGGGACTTCTGTCCCCTGGGCATGGTCATTGGGCATAGTGGCATGTAGGGGGGCACAAATCAGGCCCCCCTATGCCAAAAAAAATTATTAAAAAAAAATAAAAAAATACTTACCTGAATGTCCCTGGGGTGGGTCCCTCCAGCCTTGGGTGTCCTCCTGGGGTGGGCAAGGGTGGCAGGGGGGGTCCCTGGGGGCAGGGGAGGGCACTCTGGGCTCATTTTGAGCCCACTTGTCCCTTAACGCCATGCCTGACCCAGGCGTTAAAAAGCGGCGCAAATGCGCCGTTTTTAGCCACGCCCACTCCCGGGCGTCTCTTTTGCCCGGGAGTATAAATACCACGTAAAGGCCTGGGAGTCATTTTTTAGACGGGAACGCCTCCCTTGCATATCATTAACGCAAGGAAGGGGTTCACGCTAAAAAATGACGCACATTCCGGGAACTTTGGCGCTATTCGCCTCTAACGCCATAGTATAAATATGGCGTTAGTTGGCGTTAGTTTAGCGTCGAATTTGCGTCGAAAAAAACGACGCAAATTCGGCGCAAACGGAGTATAAATACGGCCCTAACTTTGAAAAAAAACATGCAAGCTAGAAAAAAACATCTGGGGAAACAAGATGGAGAATGCAGGTCAGGAGAGACCACAGGGAGATCCCAATCAGCCAAGTACCAGCCAGAAGGGTCCAGCAAAGTCACAGAAGAAGGAGAAGAGGAAGCGGAAGTGTCGCTTTAACGAGGAGAAGCATGACATCTTGATTAGAGAGATGATGGACCACCAACACTAGCTCTTTGTCATCTCCAAATTGCCAATAGGTAGGAAAGAGGCCATATGGCAAGCAATAGTAGATAAAGTCAACAGCTTGGCAGAGGTGAGGAGGACAGTCACTGTTTGCATGAGGTGCTGGCACGATTGCAAGCATGGAACTAAGGAGAAACTGGCCAGAAATCAAACAGCAGCACTGCAGACTGGAGGTGGCAATCCTGCACCACAGGAGGACAGGACAGCACAGACTACCAAGAACTACCATAAATGCAGTGTAAGTTGCAGGGAGGACTATCTGGAATCTCACAAATGGCAGAAAGGGGAGGCACATAGGAGACACTCAATGCATGCTAAAGGGTTGAATCAGGACACATAGGCCCTGAATCAAAATGCCCCATCCCTACCTAAGCCACACTTGTATTGATGCTCTGGTTGCGCGATGCACTCCGACATATACACAACATGGACATAAGCCACTTACTATGGCTTTACACCACCATGTAAATATGCAGCACATTGCCTCGACAGAATGTGCAATTAGTGTGGCTGTGATATAACAACACCTATTGTATATTATCATTGCCCCAGATCCAACAAAACATGTTCATCAGAGACTGGGACTGAAGTCAATACCACCCCAGGGGTGGTGTTAGGATGCCTCAACAAGGCAAAATGCTTTCCTTCCTCCTTGTGTCATTACCCTTCTCATGTCTGCTGCAACCTCGCAGCACACATTGAAATGCCACCTTGCTAATATTGCTTGTACATTTGCAGGAAGAGACAACTCCCTGCATATAAACAATCTATCTCCTCAACGCAGGCGCCCCTTCATCATGTTGGAATGTTGCCTGCATTTGTGCAGGGAGAAAAGATCTGTGAAGGCACAGAGAAAACCGCAGGGATCTGCAGTATTTCATTAAACATGGAACATCCCTGTGTTTCAAGCTGGTGTGACACCGTACAACACATATTGCTGCTGCACTGAGCTGAATCTGGCCCTAAGTGTGCAACCTGTGGAATGCAAACCGCACAGGATAGACCAACAACAACACTCAAACACCTCCATGTGCCATTTGGGAATGGTCACTGTTAGAAATTGGGTTTTTGGTTGGCAGTCAGGTTACCCTCTGTCCAAACAAGAACTCTCACTCTATTCAGGGCAAGTAACACACAATCCAGATTATCCTGTGCCCACCCTCTGGTAGCTTGGCACGAGCAGTCAGGCTTAACTTAGAAGGCAATGTGTAAAGTATTTGTGCAATAAATCATACAACAACACAATATAGCACCACAAAAATATACCACACAATGTTAAGAAAAATATATAATATTTATGTGGATAATTGCAGGTCAAAACGATCAAAGATGCAATATGAGATTGTAGAGATATCACTGAAAAGTGATATAAAGGGGGTCATTCCGACCCTGGCGGTCCATGACCACCAGGGCGGAGGGCAGCGGAAGCACAGCCAACAGGCGGGCGGTGCTTCCTGGGCTATTCTGACCGCGGCGGTAAAGCCGCGGTCAGAAAAGGGGAACCGGCGGTTTCCCGCCGGTTTTTCCCTGGCCCAGGGAATCCTCCATGCCGCCACGGGGATTCCGACCCCCTTCCCGCCAGCCTGTTTCTGGCGGTCTTCACCGCCAGAACCAGGATGGCATGCCACTGGCATGGGCAGTGCAGGGGCCCCTCACAGGGCCCCATACAGATTTTCACTGTCTGCTTAGCAGACAGTGAAAATCGCGACGGGTGCCACTGCACCCGTCGCACCCCTGCAACTCCGCCGGCTCCATTCGGAGCCGGCTTCCTCGTTGCAGGGGCTTTCCCGCTGGGCCGGCGGACGGCCTTTTGGCGGTCGCCCGCCGGCCCAGCGGAAAACTTGGAATGACCGCCGTGGTCTTTTGACGCCGGGGCGGTCATTCGGCTGTAACCGCATGGCGGGCGGCGACCGCCGCCCGCCGCAGTCAGAATGACCGGCAAAGTGTCTTAAGTCTTTAAAAAGCAAACAAAGTCTCTTTCAAGCACAAAGTACCTGGTTTAAAGTGGAAAATCTCCGTAAAGGGCCGCAGAAGAAGAGATACGTGGAAAAATGGTGTGTGCGTTGATTCCTCCCCTGCACACACGGACTTGCGTCGTTATTTTTCAAACGAGGAAGTCGTGCATCATTTTCTGGCGCGCGGACAGTCTCCTTCTGTGGTTTGCGGGATAACCAAATGTCCCGGGGTTTGTGCGTGGAATCCTAGGCTTGTTTTCCGTCTGCGTGTCGTTCCAGTGGTCTGTGCGTGGAATCTTCTCCCTCACGGAAGGCGTTGCATCGATTTCCTTTCTGAAGTCAGGCGGCGTTGTCCAGGCGAGGCTGTGCGTCGAAGTTCCAGCTGCACCGCAGGCGTCACGTCGAGCCGCGTCTTTCCGGATCGGCGTGCGGTGAATTTTTCACCACGGAGCAAGCTGTTAGTGGAATTTTTCGGCGCACAAGGCGTCCAAATGAAAATGAGAAGTCTTTTTGGTCCTGAGACTTCAGGGAACAGGAGGCAAGCTCTATCCAAGCCCCTGCAGAGCACTTCAGCAGCAAGGCAAGAGTTCAGCAAGGCAGCAGGGCAACAGCAAGGCAGCAGTCCTTTGTAGAAAGCAGACAGGTGAGTCCTTTAGGCAGCCAGGCAGTTCTTCTTGGCAGGATGCAGGTTCTGGTTCAGGTTTCTTCTCCAGCAAGTGTCTGATGAGGTAGGGCAGAGGGCCTGTTTTATACTAAGCTGTGCCTTTGAAGTGGGGGTGACTTCAAAGGGTGGCTAAGAAATGCACCAGGTCCCCTTTCAGTTCAATCCTGTCTGCCAGGGTCCCAGTAGGGGGTGTGGCAGTCCTTTGCGTGAGGGCAGGCCATCCACCATCCCAGCCTAGGAAGACCCATTCAAAATGCAGATTTATGCAAGTGAGGCTGAGTACCCTGTGTTTGGGGTGTGTCTGAGTGAATGCACAAGGAGCTGTCAACCGAACCTAGCCAGGCGTGGATTGTAAGGCACAGAAAGATTTAAGTGCAAAGAAATGCTCACTTTCTAAAAGTGGCATTTCTAGAATAGTAATATTAAATCTGACTTCACCAGTCAGCGGGATTTTGTATTACCATTCTGGGCATACTAAATATGACCCTCCTGCTCCTTTCAGATCAGCAGCTGCCACTGCAACAATGAATGAGGGCAGTCCCAATGTTAGCCTATGAAGGGAGCAGGCCTCGCAGTAGTCTATAAACGAATTTAGGAGTTTTACACTACCAGGCTAGTAGCATTTAATCTACAGGCCCTAGGCACATATAGTGCACTCTACTAGGGTCTTACAAGTAAATCAAATAGCAAATCATGGATAAACCAATCAACTGTACAATTTTTACAGAGAGCATATGCACTTTAGCATTGGTTAGCAGTGGTAAAGTGCCAAGAGTTCAAAAGCGAACAACAACAGGTCAGAAAAAATAGGAGGAAGGAGGCAAAAGGTTTGGGGATGACCCTGTAAAAAAAGCCAGGTCCAACAGTCCCAAAAGGGATCTCATACAACACCTGGGACATGTCTGTGACCATCATTTGTGCAGCTGTACAAGTAGTTGTAATCTCACAATCTAAAAAGATTGAGGATCTCATTATAACATCGGTGGTAAAAAGCACCTACTGCCGTGGCGACGGCCGCCAAAAGACCATTGCTGCAGCTACCAGCCGTCGCCAAATTATGACCACAGCTGGATTTCTGCCACAAGAAGGGCGAAAATCCGGCTGTGGCTATACTGGCTGATGTCGGTAAGGTGGTGCTGCTACCACCAGCCGTATTATGACAAATAATACGGCCTGGCTGTGTTCTGGTGGCGGGTGTTGCTGGCGGTAATAGCGCCTGTCTCCTCTCCTGCCGGAAGACCACCTGTATCCAGGTAAGTCGGGTCTCCGACAGGGGAGACGGTGGGGGGTGTTGTGTGTATGTGTGGGGGTGTGTGCATGTATGTGTGTGCATGATTGCGGGTGTGTGTTGTATGTTGACAGCGTGCATGAATGTAAGGAAGTGTGAGTGTGTGTATGTATTGTAATTGTGATGCGTGCATGTTTGGAAGTGTGTGCGGATGTGTGTGTGATTGGATGTATGCATGCATATATGTATGTGTGAATGAGTGTGTGTCTGCGTGTGTGTGTGTGAAGGGGGTTGGATGTAGGGGGAGTGGGAGGTGTTTTGGAAAGGTAGGGGGGCAACTCTCAGTGACAGGGAACGAATTCCTTGTCACTGACGGGGCGTACCATCATGGTTTTTGTGGCATTATGTGCCCCATAAAAACCATGGCGGTAGACGGGGTCATAATCCTGCAGGCAGCACAATGGCGGCCGCTGGCCTGGAGATGGATATCTCCAGCCCGGCGGCTGTTACCACCATGACGGTCGGAGTAGTACATTGGCAGGTTGGTGGGTTGGCTTCAGCCAACCCCCCCAATGTCATAATGTGGCTGTACTAACGCCACATTATCGCCAATCCGCCGGGGTGATAATGACCCCCTGAGTGTGTTGTGTAAATGGTTGGTGTACTGCTTAATGAAACATTCAACATGCGTAAGAACTACCACAATTGGCATCAAATGTGCACTACTTCGCACAGTGTCATTAGCCCATAATATAACTGTACCATCATACAAATAGTTGTCCATATGGATCCAAGCTGCACATTCCCCATGTGCCACAGCAACAAAGTCTCAAAATGCATGCATTAACCCACATTCTCCGTCCTTACACCAACATATGCCTGTGGCAGATATGCTGTATACAAGGAAACGTCCCAAATGTAGGGAGGGACAAACAAATGGGGCAGCTAATCCATAATGATTGCACTGTCTCTTCCAATCAGCACATGTGTGGGGCCTGATAGAGGCAGATGAGAATGTAACACAAGTATTGTATGCAATGGACCTACCTCTGCTATACTGCACTAGTGCCATCATTCATGGTGCCAATGCATTAGAGTACCACAAGAGTGACAGCACACATACACTACTGTGGGAATGTCCCCCATGGTGAATAGGAAGGCAAATCACTTTCCACCATAGTGTCAGTGGCAGGGGCAAGGAGCCTGAAAGGAAGTAGGTGGTGTGGGATTAAAGCACAAAGTACCTTGTAAGGTTGCCCCATGTGTGATGTATAATGCTACACATAATATACAACTACAACCTGGGGTCTGTAACATGCCACTGAGCCTCCATTTGTAAGTAAATGTCAACAGTCACCTCAGTAAAAGATTGACATATTACTATCTCATTTCAGGGGATGATGCCTTACCTCCTGCAGACCTGCCTGACCTAGATTTTACAGATGACATGGAGGACCATCTATCGACCATCAATGAAGAGACTCTCCAGGATGTCATAGGTTCCCTCCAGACACCACCTACAGTCACAGGGAGGGCACACAGCATTGTGGGGTCTCCAAATAAACCACCCAGCTACCAAAACACAGTACCAACCAGTCCTGACACTGCCCTAGACTCCGAGGATCTAGACATCACCTTCCAGAGGACAGTGGAAGGAGTCCAGTGGGAGCTGGCCAAGCAAGTGTGGGTGGGGATGGACACCATGGCAGGCAGCCTAGAGGCAGTGCAGAGGTGTCTCAGTCCAAATAAGGACAAATAGCTTCCATCAGAGGCACCCACTCCTAGCTAAGTGGACTTCAACAGTCCCTGGCCGACATAGCTGCTGTCATGAAGCAGAGGCTTCAACAATTTCCCTTCCAAAGTGGCAGCAGTATGATAGGCAACAGACTGGGGGCTATACTGAATACCCTGGAATCAATAGAGTTGGAAGTGGCCTCCCTCAGGGAATCCATGGCTGCCTACCACTATGATGTTGTTGCGGTGTGAGAAATCAGCAGTTCCTCCTTGCTGCAGTGATGCCTTATGTGTTCCTACAAATGGCAGCTGCCGGGACCTTTGATTCCACATCTCTATAACCTGATGTGTGTGTGTCCCCCTCAACCTTAAGGCCCCACACACATCAGAGGATGAAGATGTGGAAGGAACAACATTCACACAGAAAACCACCTGGTAGCACCAGTCTATGCCACATGGACAGTATCTCCTTAATTCTGTGCTTAAGATCATGCCAGTGTTGTGACAGCTAGCAATGTGCCCTCTTCACTCAACCACTGTTGACTTGTCTGCTATGTACTGACATTGTCTTAAATCTTATCTATTGGCAATTTGGACACCTCCTCACTAATGCACACTTCTCCTAACCATGTCTCATGACATGTCCCTCACCTCTGGCTGATTGTATATCAAATGGCACATAATCTCTCATGGGGTCTGTGAACTGGACATTGTACAGCATTGGAAAATACACTTTCACCTGTAAATAAATCACCTTGTTCACATTTAACATTTGAATGTTTACTGGGATCCATCAACTCAGCTAAATGTATGCATTGGGTGATGCTATGTCAATGAGAAGAGAACATAATTACAAGTGTGCATTACTGTCAGACACAAAGCCACACACTAGGATCCTAGCATGAAAAGGGTGAATGACGGTGTTGTGGGCTATGACCAACTCACAGAGTGTTAAATACATGTATTGAGCAGATATCCATGGAAGTTGACATATGGCATATATGGGTCTGAACCAAGTGTGTGGTAATTTACCCAGATAAGAGCACCAATACAACTAATATGTGTGGTTCAGAAGAATCAAATCTCATCAGTGACAGTCAGCTGTCAGTGTGGCAGGATACAGAACATAAAATGAATGATGTCGTATGTGCCACGGTTTCCACCAATAATATTGCCAGACCCCAGCAATGACAGTGGAAGTTCCATAGAACCCAAGATTCCGTATTCATGCACAAAGTGAATGGGTAGAACTGGGCATAACAAATGTGTTGAGCAGCTGATGTCATTTAGCAGCTAATCTGACAGCTCCTTGGTCATAGGGAATGCACATGATCATCCATGGAAATAAAGACAGAAAGCATTCCCTAAGCCATTCCTCCTTCTTGGCCAGTGCACACATGAGAACACCCAGACACTCAATCAACATGGAGAGATAATTGTCTAACAGTAACAGGATTTATTAAAACATATTAAAAACATCATATCAAAACCTAACCTATACACTACCATACACTAAACTAACCTAAACACATTTATCTTAACTTACACCTACACCTATCTATCCTATTCTAAGAGTATCTTAGATATGTGATGGCACACTCTAAACATTGTCCCTCCACCCCCTCTCAAGAGGCAAGACATGAGTAGGACAACATAAACTAAGGCCACACATGTAGTAACCTATCCTATTTCTTGAACAAATATATATTTTTGTAAGTTTATTTAGATTTTTAAAATGTTTTTATTAACATAGAAACCCCAACATAACCCCCCACCCAACCACCCCAAAATAAAAAATGTACTAAAAGCCACCCCCAACTATACCTACACTAACCTACACCTGAACTACACCATTTTACTATCCTAAAACTACCCACCTAAAACCCACTAACAAATTTAACACTAGTAAATGGGAGAGGAAAGGAACTGGGAGGCTATGGCATAAGGAGTTTATAACTTCTTCAGTTTCTTCTTGCAGAACTTAAGTAATTTATAAATTCTGGCATTGTCTCTTTCCAACTTATCCAGCCATTATGGCTGCCATGTCCCATCTCATGTCGGATTTGAAGGTTGAACCTGTGGCTGGAGCAGGTGGCTGTTGGGATGCCTGATTGTAGATTGGTACAGTAGACGTTGATAGGGTAGGACCAGCAGGGGCCCCCCTGAACCCAGATTTCTTCTCCGATGTGGCCTGCATAGTTGTGTTTGTAGCGGTGGTCTTCCATTAGCTAATGCACACCAAGCCCCAGTGGATTTCTTCCTCCTATATCTCCTCTCTATCCTTTGGTACCCAGCCTGTACCACCATTGTTGGAAAATGGGTTATTGGTAAGGGCAGGTAAGTACCTACACTTAGCAATAGGCCACTAACCTCCACATAGGTCCAGTTAGGTCTCAGTAAATTAAACCTAGCTCAACCCTTGGTAGCTTGGCAACGAGCGACAAGGCTTAACTTAGGAGACAAAGTGTAAAGCATTCAAATATCACAAAACAGTAATTAAATAAAACACAGGAAACAGTTTAAGAGATTATGGTGGTCATTACAACCCTGGCGGATGGTGATAAAGCAGCGGAAATACCGCAAAAAGGCCGGCGGACAAGAAAAGGGAATTATGACCCTGGCAGAAACCGCCAACAACGACAGCCACTTTAACACTTCGCCCGCCATGGCGGTACAGACAAGCAGCGCGGCGGTCGCCGCCAACAGACAGGCGGAAGACAATGTACCGCCCACAGTATTACAACCCGCCAATCCCCCACCTTTTCCAGGGCGGATTCACTGTGGATAAAAACACGGCGGAAACAGCTTTTGCTATGGGAAAACACTCACCTTAACATATCCCACGAGGAATCCATGGAGCCGGAGCTCCAAATACTCCCTGCCCTTGTTTTTCTGCTCTTCTACGACCAACAGCTACGTAGGCGCCGCAGACAACGGTGAGTACTGCACCTACGACATGGGGGAGGGGGAGGCAAAAGTTAGGGGGACACACACCAAACACCCCCACCCCCACCCTCGCATGTTACAACATACACACCAATGCATTCACAAAAATCACAGCAACAACCCACAATCCCCCCAGAAGAATGAATACACAAAGCGAAAATCGGTCAAACAATGTAATGTGCCAATATACATGTCATACAAAAATATACACATATATATTTGAAAATCAGTCATAATTATATACAATACGAGAAGTAGTGCAGATATGTACATAACCATGTCCGTGCACCATCAGTCCAAAAATACATGAGCGAGGCCCACAAAAGATACCTGACCACAATCGGAGAGAACACTGCCGGGGCATCAGATAGAAATACTACAGGCACCTCAGGGGAAAGGGAAGGGGGGGCACCTCAGCCGGATGACTGCAAAGCCAGATCCACGATGGGGCTCCATGCCCATTCATGCCCTCCTGGGGAGTGCAAAGCCACAGTCTCTCAAATCTCTACAGTGGGTGGTTTGCCCACTGTGCCATCCTGGGGAGTGCAAAGCCACAGTCTCTCAAGTCTATACAGTGGGTGGTTTGCCCACTGTGCCATTCTGGGGAGTGCAAAGCCACAGTCTCTCAAGTCTCTACAGTGGGTGGTTTGCCCACTGTGCCATCCTGGGGAGTGCAAAGCCACAGTCTCTCAAGTCTATACAGTGGGTGTTTTGCCCACTGTGCCATCCTTGGGAGTGCAAAGCCACAGTCTCTCAAGTCTCTACAGTGGGTGGTTTGCCCACTGTGCCATCCTGGGGAGTGCAAAGCCACAGTCTCTCAAGTTGATGCAGGTCTCTACTGGTACTGGGGGGGACTGGTGCCCAGACTGGATGAGTCCCCCCGTGAAAGGTCGTGTCCTGTCACTGTCCCAGCTGCACATGGGATAAGGATGCCTGATGTGGCGGGCCATTCATTCCTATCCGGTGCATTGCCCTGTTCAGCGGTGCTTTGCCATGGCGGTCTTTGCCCTTTTTAGCGGTGCATTGACATGGCGGTCTTTGCCCTGTTCAGCGGTGCTTTGACATGGCGGTCTTTGCCCTGTTCAGCGGTGCTTAGCCATGGCAGTCTTTGCCCTGGTTAGCGGTGCTTTGACATGGTGGTCTTTGCCCTGTTCAGTGGTGCTTTGACATGGCGGTTCAGGACAGTTCAGCGGTGCTTTGCCATGGCAGTTCAGGACAGTTCAGCGGTGCTTTGCCATGGCGGTCTGTGCCCTGTTCCGCGGTGCATTGACATGGCGGTCTTTGCCCTGTTCAGCGTTGCTTTGCCATGGCGGTCTGTGCCCTGTTCAGCGGTGCATTGACATGGCGGTCTTTGCCCTGTTCAGTGGTGCTTTGACATGCCGGTCTGTGCCCTGTTCAGTGGTGCATTGACATGGCGGTCTTTGCCCTGTTCAGCGGTGCTTTGACATGGCGGTCTTTGCCCTGTTCAGCGGTGCTTAGCCATGGCGGTCTTTGCCCTGTTCAGCGATGCTTTGACATTGAGGTCTTTGCCCTGTTCAGCGGTGCTTTGACATGGCGGTTCAGGACAGTTCAGCAGTGCTTTGCCATGGCGGTTCAGGACAGTTCAGCGGTGCTTTGCCATGGCGGTCTGTGCCCTGTTCAGCGGTGCATTGACATGGTGGTCTTTGCCCTGTTCAGCGGTGCTTTGACATGGTGGTCTGTGCCCTGTTCAGCGGTGCATTGACATGGCGGTCTTTGCCCTGTTCAGCGGTGCTTTGACATGGCGGTTCAGGACAGTTCAGCGGTGCTTTGCCATGGCGGTTCTGATAAGGACATTGGTGTGTGGCATGACGTTCTATACACTGGACATTGGTGTGTGGCATGACGTTTCATCATTGCCCAGCGGGGCTGTGGCAGCTGGGGCCCTCCAGGGCACTGACTCCAGCGGTGGTCTCTGGACCAGTGATGATAGTGGGGCCCTCCTGGTCACTGACTCCGGCGGTGGCGGTGGTCTCATGACCAGTGACGATAGTGGGGCCCTCCTGGGCTGTGACTCTGGCGGTGGTCTCCTGACCAGTGACGATAGTGGGGCCCTCCTGGGCTGTGACTATGGCGGTGGTCTCTGGACCAGTAACGACGGTGCTGGCGGTTGTGTCTCGACCGCCGGGAATAATGGCGCACTTCTCCGCCGTGACACTCACAACAGGCTGGGCAGGCTTCCTCTGGCCCTTCCCCACCTTTGGTGGAGTCACAGCTGACTCTCCAATCCCCTTGGAACCCATGTCAGTTGTTTTTCCACCTGGAGTCTTAACACGGTCCCGTCGTCCACTCTCCAATTTTATTGCCTTTACAGGGGGTGGGCTGCCAGTGCCTTGGCTCCGGGTCCTACTGCCTGCCCTGGTGGCCGGTGCACTCCAAAAACCTTGAACAGGCACCACTGGTATTGGAGGCTTTTTGGCTGAGGCGCTACGACGGGACTGATGAATTGGAGGGGGTGGGGTGGGGGCAAAAATGTCAACTTTACAGAGGGACAGTTTCTGACGAACACTGGGATGGGTAGCTGGAGGGGGTCTGGGAGTGGAGGAAGAGGAGGTGGTTGTCGGAGGTGTCACTTTAGGTGTTTTGGGTGCAGGTGCAGGTACAGGAGGCTGTCGTGAGGTGGATGGATATTGGGTGAGTGATTGCTGGCATTTGTGTACTTTGGGAGGGGGCGTCACAGACACACTGGGAGAGGACACAGGGGACGTGTAAATGGCAGTGGAGGTGGTGAGTGCAGGTGAGCGGGGTGTGGTGCTGGGTGTTCTGGTGCGAGTCCTAGTGGCTGTAGATGTAGTACATGCAGGTGAGAGTGTAGACGACACTGGGAGGGAGGAGGGAGATGAGGAGGAGGGAGACACAGTGGAGGCAGTGGATGTTGGTGGTGTCTGTATGTGGGTGAGGCTTGCGTGAGTGCTTGTGGTGTTTGTGCTGCTTATGTTTGCTTGAGCTACTTGGGTGTGTTGACTTGTGTGCATGCTGGTCTGTAGGTGTGCTTGGGATGGGCTGGGGTACAGGAGATTGGGTCTGGGTGGAAGAAGTTGGAGGGGGGAGGCTAGACACAGGGACAATTGCTGCCATCAGTGCTGAGGCCAAAGATTGCAGGGTTCGCTGAAGGACAGCCTGACCAGAATGAATGCCCTCCAGGAATGCATTACTGTGTTGCAACTCTCGTTCTACACCCTGGATAGCATTCACAATGGTAGACTGCCCAACAGTGAGTGGCCTGAGGAGGTCTATGGCCTCCTCACTGAGGGAAGCAGGGGTGACTGGGGCAGGGCCTGAGGTGCCTGGGGCGAAGGTGATGCCCACCCTCCTGGGTGAGCGGGCACGGGGAGAACGATGAGGGGCTACTGGGAGGGCGGTGCTGGTAGGGGAGGTGGCGTCTGTACCTGTAGAGGTGGGGGGCACAGATGGTGCTGCCACCACAAGGGAGCTCCCATCGACCAACGAGTCCGTGTCGCTGCTTGGTGATCCGGTGGCCGACGTGAAGCTCCCCTCACCCTCCGTCCCACTGGTGCATTCAGAGTCTGTGGTGTGGCCCTCCATGGCCATGTGGGATGCAGCTCCCTCGTGCTCCGGTGCCACTGTATCTCCGCCTGTTGATGCTGATGTACAAAAGGACAGGGAGAGCAGACAAAGGGGGGGAGACAGAGGAAAGAGGGTTTTAGTGCATGGCATACCGCTACCGTTGGCGGACAAGACAAATGCAGATGCCCCCTGCATTACGCCGTGCTCCTGCCCTCTGCACATGCAATTTCTGGGATATGGCCTATATGGCAATGGTGGACATCGGCGCACATGGATGCCACAGGGGCAAGTATACCTCGACTTGACACTCTGCTGAGGTGGGGTAGAGTGCCACATGGGCTACATTACGGAGGGGCCTTGCCTACTGAACTCGCCCTGGACTAGGGACACCCACAGCCCACCTCCACCACCCAGACACCTCCACTGCACGCAAAGTCCACAGAATGAGGTTGTACTCACCCCCTTGTGTCTGCTGTGATGCCCTCAAGCGCCCATCCAACTCCGGGTAGGCCACCGCCAGGATCTGGAACATCAGGGGGATCACGGGCACCCCTCCCACATTGGGAGGCCATCGCCAGCTGACCGGAGGGTCCGGACCTCCTTGGCGATGGCACACCAAATGTCCCTCATCTGGTGGGCGCTGACCTACATGACATGCACAAGGAAAGAGGAACAGTCATTACCAACTGCACCGTTGTTGTGAGTGGCCCCCTCCCTACTCTGGCCATGTGGCCCATTCATTCCCATGAATTAATGTTATATGGGCTCTGCCCCCTTCCCTCTTCCAACCAGCCCTCTCCACCCAGGCCTAGCCCATACAACGTGCTCCCTGTGTACTAACCTGTTGGTCTGGAGGACCGTAGAGTAGCGTGTACTGGGGGAGGACCCCGTCTACCAGTTTCTCCAACTCCTGTGCAGTGAAGGCAGGAGCCCTTTCCCCAGACGCAGCAGCCATCGTCGCTTCCAGACCGAGGTCACAGCAGCACTTGCAGTGTAGGTCCTCTCCTGTCGAAGGTCAGGTATCTAGTGATTGAACAGATAGAAAATGGCGGTGACGTCCGCGGCGGTGCGCATCATCACCGCCAGCGCACCTGTTCATTGGCTCCTGGGACCCATAGGGTCCAATGTTAACCAATGCAGCATTGCGCCGCGGTCCACGACCGCCTACCGCGACGGTGTGTAATGCCAGCGCTGTTACCCCACAATCCCATTGTCCCAGTTTAGAGGTCAGGCAGCCGCCATTTCAGGGGCCCACATGGCTTCATTTCATACTGCGTCACACATAGCTAGGCCTACACTCAACACACATACAGGAAGGGTTTTGTGAGTGGTGTAGTCTTGTGTGTGACTGTGGGTACATACCTGGAGGAATAATGACTGGTTCTTCGCTGTTGTCCTTCGTAGGCACCGTCTGCTGGGACATATGAGAAGATGGCGGAATCCTCCGGTGTACCGACCGCTGGTGGACCTGTTGACAATGGAAGAGCGTCATGTCATCGTAACCTACCGGTTTGACCGTGCCACAATCCAGGAACTATGTACCCAGTTGGAGCCAGACCTGATGTCACCAATCCGCCATCCGACTGGAATCCCCCCTGACGTGCAGGTGCTGTCAGTCCTCCATTTCCTTGCAAGTGGGTCTTTTCAGACAACAGTGGCCATGGCATCAGGGATGTCCCAGCCTATGTTTTCCAACGTATTGTCCAGAGTGTTGTCTGCCCTGCTGAAACACGTAAGGAGATACATCATTTTCCCTGAGGTGGAGGATTTGCCTACAGTGAAAGGTGACTTCTATGCCCTTGGACATATCCCCAACGTCATAGGTGCTATTGATTGTACCCATGTAGCTCTGGTCCCCCCCCCACAGGAGTGAACAGGTGTACAGGAACAGGAAGAGTTATCATTCCATGAATGTACAGATGGTATGTTTGGCAGACCAGTACATCTCGCAGGTAAATGCTATGTTCCCTGGCTCAGTGTATGACGCCTACATCCTGCGGAATAGCAGCATCCCTGATATGATGGGTCAACTCCAGAGGCACCGTGTATGGCTTTTGGGGGACTCTGGTTACCCCAATCTTTCGTGGCTATTGACCCCAGTGAGGAATCCCAGGACCAGGGCAGACGAACGCTACAATGAGGCCCATGGGCGGATTAGGAGGGTGATCAAACGCACTTCCGGCCTCCTGAAGGCCAGGTTCAGGTGCCTCCATATGACAGGTGGATCCCTATTCTGCTCACCGAAGAAGGTGTGCGACATCATCATCACCTGCTCCATGCTCCATAATTTGGCTTTGCGACGCCAAGTGCCTTTTCTGCAGGAGGATGATCCAGATGACGGTGTTGTAGCAGCTGTGGAGCCTGTTGAGCCTGTGGACAGTGATGAGGATGAAGCTGATGAAGAAGACAACGACAACAGGGAGTCAGTCATACAGCAATATTTCCAGTGAGACACAGGTGAGAACATTTTCATTTTTAGCATTACATTAACTTTCACACGTCTACCTCTATCCTGTTTTTCGATTTAAATCAACATTTGGTAACTGAGTTGTACCCTTCCATTATGGTTTCACAGGTGTGGTTACCTATGTGTCAACTGCTTGCATCCTTCAAGGGCTTGTGATGTGTGACATAGGTATGTTAGCTTTAGAATGGTACAGCCATTATGACACTGTCATTGATAATAATTTTTTACTAAATCACAGACTGACTCCAGATTGTTTTGTGTTTCAAGGGTGTTTATTGAAGTGCTCAGAAATGGGAGGGGGTTGTAAAATGAGGATGGGTGATGGTGGAGGAATGTCCATGGCAGAGTCCAGTCTATTAGTCTCACAGGTGCACTGCCCATCTGGGCATAGGAATAGGAGCTGGGGCAGTTAAAGTATGGACAGGGTAACAAAGTGGGACAGTGGGAGGACAATCAGGGTGGTGTCATTTCCTGGCGGGGTTCTTGCCATCTTGCTCTGTCCTGTTCCTGGATCTCAGGGACTGCTTGCATGGTGGTTGTCCGTCTGCAGGGGGTGGGGTGCTGGTGAGGTGGTCCTGTGGAGGGGCGTCCTGTCCACTAGTGCCGGCGGAGGTGGTGGGCATTTCATCGTCCTGGCAAGTGTCAGGGGCCCCTTGGAGTGCCACGGTGTCCCTCAAGGTCTGCTGTATGTCCTTCAGCACCCCTACGATGGTGCCCAGGGCGGAGCTGATGGTCCTGAGCTCCTCCCTGAACCCCAAATACAGTTCGTCCTGCAGGCACAGGGTTTCCTGCAACTTGTCCAGAACCGTCGCCATCGTCTCCTGGGAGTGGTGGTATGCTCCCATGATGGAGGAGAGGGCCTCGTGGAGAGTGGGTTCCCTTGGCCTGTCCGCCCCCTGTCGCACAGCAGCCCTCCCAGTTCCCCTGTGTTCCTGCGCCTCCGTCCCCTGGACCGTGTGCCCATACCACTGCCCCCAGGTCCCTGTTGTTGGTGGGGTGGTGGGTTAGCCTGGGTGCCCTGTAGTGGTGGACACACCGCTGATTGACCTGTCCTGGGTAGGGAGGTTTGGGCCTGCTGGGTGGGTGCTGTGCTGGTGTTACCAGAGGGTGGAAGGTCGGTGTTGGGCTGTGCCTGTGCAAGGGGAACCGACTGTCCTGAGGCCCACGATGGTCCGGGCTGGTCATCAGGATCCAGTAGGGCAGAGCTGCTCTTGTCACTGTGGGCCTCTTCTGGGGGTGGAGTGGTGTTGTCTGGACCCTCTGGTGTGGTGATGGTCCTTCGGGTTCCTGCAGGGGCATAAGAGCATGATTATTGCATGTGTGTGTGTAATGGTGTGCAATGGGTGGGTGTTTGTGTACCCCAGTGCATGCATTCCTGTGTGTGAGTTTGTGTGGTGATGGTTGGGGGGGTGTACTGGGTATGTGCAGTGGGCATGCTTTAGTGAGGGGTGTCCATGCTTAGTTGTGTCATGCAGGGCTTGGTGTTGGGATGGGTGGTTTGTGTCATGGGTACATTAGTGAGGAGTTGTAGGGATAGGGGAAGGGGTGAGGGAGGGGGTGTGTGATAGCATGCAGGTAGGGTGGGGGATATGATAGTTAAGAATTGACTTACCAGTGTCCCATCCTCCACCGACTCCTACGAGGCCCTCGGGATGCAAGATGGTCAAGACTTGCTTCTCCCATGTTGTTAGTTGTGGGGGAGGAGGTGGGGGTCCGCCGCCAGTCCGCTGCACCGCGATGTTGTGCCTGAGGACCATTGAACGCACCTTCCCCTGTAGGTCGTTCCACCTCTTCCTGATGTCCTCCCTATTTCTTGGGTGCTGTCCCACGGCGTTCACCCTGTCCACTATTCTGCGCCATAACTCCATCTTCCTGGCTATTGATGTGTGCTGTACCTGTGAGCCAAGTAGCTGTGGCTCTACCCGGACGATTTCCTCCACCATGACCCTGAGCTCCTCCTCGGAGAAGCGGGGGTGTGTTTGGCGTGCCATTGGGTGGTGTGGGTGATGTGGGGTGGTGTATGTGGTGATGAGTGTGGTGAGTGTAGTGGTGTGTGGTGTTTTGTGCGTGGATGTTGTGTGGGTGATGGTGTTGTGTGCCTCTGTGTAGTGGGGTTGTCTATTCTGTGCTCTCTCTCTCTGTCTCCTTCGTGTCTAATTTTTGGTAGTAGGGGTTTGTGGGTGATGTGGGTGTGTGTTTTATATTGTGTTTGGTGTGTGGGAGTGTTGTTTGTATGTGTATCAGGTGTGTGTATTTGGAATTGTCCAATGTGGCGGTGTTTTGGAGATGTGTTTGTATTTTGAGTGCGACGGTGTGTACCGCCAATGAAATACCGCGGTTGAAAGACCGCTGCGTGGATTCGTGGGTAGTAATAGCATGGGCATGTTTCTGTTGGCGTGGAGGTGGAGGATTTGTTTCCGACAGTTTATCACTGACCTTTGGTGTGGCGGTATTGTATGGGTGTCTGAATTTTGGCGGATTCCAAGATGTGTGTCATAATAGCTGTGGCGGAATGCCGCCGCGGTGGCGGTGTATTGGCGGTCTTCTGCACGGCAGTAAGCACCTTTTACCGCCAATGTTGTAATGACCCCGTATATTTTTATCTTTAAAATGATACAAAAACGAATAAAATCGGATAAGGGGAACCGGAGATATGAATTTTTAAAGAATTGATGCTTTCCAGCGCATAGAAGCAACTAGCGCTCAAAGGGTTAAAAAAGGTTACACTGGAAAGAAATTAAGTCCAGAGTTCATGCCACCCGAGAGGTAACACTGTCACACTTACTTGTCAGAAGTGTTTGATTCAGGAAAGTGGCCCACAGCACCAGCCAAGGGTTCGGAGGCTCTGGTGTGCCTCTTGGGGTTTGAGACGACAACTCCCACAATGCACCTCTTCAATTTACAGAGTTGCTCCAAACGTCTCCGAACTTCTGGATGTTCTTCCAGAGATCCTTTTTGTGTCCTTGAAATGTCTACAACTTGCTCCAAGTTTCCAGAAGCTCTGAGCTGCTCCTTGGGAGATGGGACTACAATTCCCAGAATGCACCTGGTCAGAATCCTAAATGACCACTGGACGCTGATCAGCTGGGCTCTGCTTGCAGGACTTGATGCAGGGGACTCTGGGCAGCTGCTTTGTACCTGTAGCAAACAGGGAGTCCCTTCTTGAAGCAGTAGAAGACAGGTAAAGTCCCTTTAGTGGTGAAGCCAAAGTGTGCAGTCCTCCAGAGGTCAGTGTCCAGGTGCAAGTCAGGGGTCCAGCAGGGCATTCCTTCTTCTCCTGTAGTTCTTCCTTTTGGAATCTGATAGGGATCTGAGGTATGGGTGCAGGTCTGCCAGTTTTATCCCTGCTCCTGGGTGAAAAACAGGGGGGTCCTGGTTCTCCAATCAGGTGCAGGGTCCTTCCCCCTGTGATGACCACTTCCTGGGAAGTGTGGCAAAAATCAATCACAGGGAGCAACATTCCTCAAAAATCCATCATGGCTGAAAGTGATTTTCGGAGGTTACATCTGGCTGAGCCCCCCACTGGTGTGGCTAAAAATCCTAAACAAACCCCTCTCCTGGCCTCTCCTAATATAATCAAGGGGGCACCTAATTGTCTGGGTTTGCGGGATGTGAGGGTGATGTGGGTTGCTCCAAATGTCCTTCCCTGCCTTTGAAGACCAGTTTGGCAGCCCTCCCCCTTCCTGCTTCACTATCTGCTGAGGGGAGATCTCCTCCCCCAGGCACATCTCTTTGTGTGGAGCCAGGCCACTTCACACCTCTTCAAGGCAGCCTGGCCAGGGTGCCAGAGGCTGGCCTAACGGAGCACAGCAGCAAAAACACTGCAGGGCTGAAGTTGGCAACTTTTCAGTTTAAGTTTAAAACTCTTTACCTGAACAAGTTATATTAAATCCCACAACTGGAAGTTGTGGGATTTATTATGACAATTAATTTGATACCAAACTTCTGGTATCTGTTACTTAAGGGGACTTTAAAAATTAAAATAAAGTCCCCCCATTCTAGCCTATGGAGGCCATTCACTACAATGAGGGAAAAACGAACTTGGCTGTTTTGCCTCACCAGGGCTTATAAAACTATTTTATGAGGTCCCTTCTTATAGTTACATGGCACCCAGCGCTAGGGGTGACTTATATGTAAAAATAAGGTAGTTTAAAACTTTGTAACTACTTTTAATTCCAAAGTCGAATTTGTATGTAACTTTAATTTAAAAGCAGCCAGCAAGGCAGGCCTGACTTTAAAATGACACTGGGCACCTCAGCAGTGCACCTATGGTTGCACTACCTATGCTGGGATCGCTAAACCTACATGCCCTACAATATACTAAGGACTTATAGGTAGGTTGACTTAGCCAATTATAATTAGCCTAAATTGCATACTGAGTTTACACAGAGCACAGGCCCTGGGACTAATTAGCATTACCCAGGGCACCATCAGAGTCAGGAAAACACCATCAAAAAGTGGAAAATGGGGACGAAAAGTTAGGGGGCCTCTGTAATCAGCCCTGTTCTCGCAAAACCATTATGTGCCTGTACTTGTCAGCCCTCTTCTCAAAGGCCTGTTTCTCGACTGGGGTCATATTGACAGCTGAAACATGAGGAGAACATGGCATTAAATACAGCATTGGGAGGGGATAGAACTGACATGCAGCATACATAGCATCCTCAACGACACATGCTGTCCACCACACATTCCACAACACTGACAAACTCCAAATCTATTCTAATTTCCTACCAGCCATCTATGGTATCATGTACATGTCACTGGGGTAACAGCTATCCATTGTTGATCATCATGGCCCAAAGGTAAGCGGACTACTACGTCCTTGTTCAACATTTGTGTCATCAGACTAATGAGGATCAAGTAGCCCTATATTTCCAGAATCACTGTGTAGTAGTCAATATGCGGCACAATGTATGCAATTCAACACTTTGACACCCCTGGTGCTACATCAAGCCTTGTGCAGACATCATGGATGCAAGGTGGTGGTCATCTGATGGGGGACAGGAAATTTCCCACTGGCAATTCTAAGGTTTGGCAAAGCATCATTGATGTGTCCTTGGGTTAACACATGCTCAGAGCATGCATTACAAGGGGCACACCATTGCTCACAATGGGCCCACATGTACAGTTCAGGCTTAGTGCCCAAATAGTTTGCCAAAGCATGAACAGTACATCTATTTTGTCTACAGATTTGGTACCCATTCCCCCCTACCTTGTGCTATGTTGTGTTCAAATTGGGTAATGCAGCACACACATGATGGCTGTATGGGTGCCCTAAGGGGCACAGTAAGATTGTCATTGCACTGGGTGCAGCTACATTATTCCTATTTATTGAGCAACATGTGCACATGCATGTCAGACATCTCCTAGGTACCAGGTACGCACTCACTCACAAATATCATGACCACTTTGGTAAATCTCCATACATCTAGGTTGCTACATACCGTAGATATGTCCTACAACCTACTTGAGCAGAGTTGTATTCTCACTGTGTACTCAACTGACTGTTGGCCAGCACAATAAGGCTTCTTTCATGACTTCTGTTTCACTCAAAATCTGAAGAGTAGTGAGGCACCAGTGGTGTAAGTGTCTCCTACATAGGCCCCTAGGGACCTCAAAACATGTACATCATCTGTACTATTTCCTGAGTAACTCAAAGCTACATCTGGCACACAGTGCTGTCAAAAGTGCTGTGACATATATGTTAGCAACAGGCATGCTAATCAGATAAACAGTAGCTCAGGCAATCAATCAATCAATCAGTCAATACATTTATAAAGCGTACTACTCACCCGTGAGGGTCTCAAGGCGCTTGGGTGGGGGGAGGAGGGTCACTGTTCGAACAACCATATTTTGAGGTTTTTTCTGAAGAGCAGGAGGTCTTTGGTTTTGCGGAGGTTGGTGGGGAGGGAGTTCCAGGTATTGGGGGGAGGTAGGAGAAGGACCTGCCTCCTGTGGTGGTGCATTGGATGCGGGGGACTGTGGCTCAGGTAAGGTTGGCTGATCGAAGGTTGCGGGTGGGAGTGTGAAAGTTCACTCTTTCGTTGAGGTATGTCGAGCCGGTGTTGTGGAGGGATTTGTGTGCGTGGATCAGGATCTTGAATGTGATCCTCTTGTTTATGGGGAGCCAGTGAAGGGTTTTAAGGTGTGGTGAGATTCGTTGGTGGGGGGGAGGCCAAGGACGAGGCGCGCATCTGTGTTCTGGATTCTCTGGAGTTTGCGTGTGGTGCCGGCGTAGAGGGCGTTACCGTAGTCTAGTCTGCTGCTGATGAGTGCATGGGTGACTGGATTCTTGGTCCCTGGGGGAATCCATTTGAAGGAGTGTGAGGAAGCAGGAGGAGGTAAGAGCATTGATTTTCTTTGTCATGGAGAGGGAGGGGTCCAGGATGATGCCGAGGTTGCGTGCGTGGTTTGCGGTGGTGGGTGCGGGTCCTAGGGCGGTGGGCCACCAGGAGTCATCCCATATGGTTTTGTTGGGCCGAAGATGATGATATCGGTTTTGTTGGAGTTAAGCTTGAGGTGGTTAGTTGTCATCCAGTTTGTGGTGTCGAGGAGAGCTGCGTGTAGGTTGATTTTGGCGGTGGTGGGGTTGCGGGTGAGGGAGAGGATGAGTTGGGTGTCATCTGCGTAGGAGAGGATAGTGATTCTGTGTGATCAGAGGATGTTGGCTAGGGGGATCATGTAAATGTTGAAGAGTGTGGGGCTGAGAGAGGACCCTTGGGGGACTCCACAGATGATCTTGGTGGTGGTGGAGTGGAAAGGTGGGAGGCGGACTCTCTGGGTCTGGTCAGTGAGGAAGGAGGTGAGCCAGTCTAAGGCTTTGTGGCAAATTCCTATGTTGTGGAGGCGTGTGCGGAGTGTGTGGTGTCAGACAGTGTCAAAGGCTGCGGAGAGGTCTAGGAGGATGAGTGCGACGGTCTCGCCTTTGTCGACTTTGGTCCTAATGTCATCAGTGCATGCGATGAGGGCGGTTTCCGTGCTGTGGTTCTTGCGGAACCCGGATTGTGAGGGGTCAAGAGTGTTGTTTTCTGCGAGGTAGTGGGATAGGCGGGTGTTGACTAGTTTCTCGGCGACCTTTGCTGGGAAGGGGAGGAGGGAGATGGGGCGATAGTTGGAGAGGATCTCTGGGTCGGCTTTGTTTTTTTTTAGGATAGCGTGATTTCCACGTGCTTCCAGGGGTCTGGGTAGGTGGCGGAGTCGAAGGAGGAGTTGATTATGTCCCAGAGTATGGGGGCGATGTTTGGGCTGGCTTTGTTGTGGATGCGATGTGGGCTGGGGTCGGAGGGGGATCTGGAGCGGATGGAGTTCATTTTTTTTTGGTTTCTTCTTGTGTGGTGGGTGCCCAGGTGGTGAGTGTGGTAGGGGGATCATGGGTGGGGGTTGAGTTGGGTGAGTGAGGGGTGTGTGTGGTGGGTGTTTGTGGTATGAAGCTGTTGTGGATGTCCATGATTTTGTGGTGGAAGTGGTTGGAGAGGGTGCCACATAGGGGCTGTGTGTGTGAAGGGTCTATGTTGCCGGCTTTGGGTTTGGCTAGTTCATTAATGATGGTGAAGAGTCCTTTGCTGTTTTGAGAGTTGTTGTCAAGGCGTGTCTTGTAGTGGCCTCTTTTGGCGGTGTGTATGAGTTGGTGATGGGTGCGAATGGTGGCTTTGAGGGTGGAGAAGTTGGTTGTAGAGGGTTCTTGTCGCCATATTTTCTCCGCTTGGCGGCATTTGTGCTTGGATTCTTGGAGTTTGGGGGTGAACCATGAGGCGTTCTTGATGTTGCAGGTGGCAATGTGTTTTCTGAGGGGGGCTATTGTGTCTGCGCAGGTGGTGACCCATTTTGAGAGGTTGTGGGCTCCTGTGTTGGGGTCGTTGGTGTGGGGGGGTTGTGAGCCAGTTGGGAGTTCAGGCGTTCTGTGGGGATCTTGTCCCACATGCGGTAGGGTGTGGTGTGTTGATGGTAGTGTGTGGGGAATTTGGCGAAGGAGAAGTGGACGCAGTGGTGGTCAGTCCAGAGGAGTTCGGTGGTGTGGGTGTAGGCTATGTGTTGGCTTGAGGTGAAAATTGTGTTGAGCGTGTGTCCTGCTGAGTGGGTGGGTGCGGGGACCAGTTGTTTGAGTCCGAGGTTGGTGAGGTTGTCTATGAGGGATGTAGAGTTGTGGTCTTGTAGGTTCTCCAAGTGAAAGTTGAAATCACCGAGGATGATGTAGTCTGAGGAGGTGAGGGAGTGCAAGCTGATGGTGTCGGCAATGGTGTCGCAGAAGGCAGGGCATGGCCCTGGTGGTCTGTAGATTAGTGTACCTCTGAGGGTGGAGTTGTTGTTAATGTGGATTAGGAAGTTCATGTGTTCTGTGTTGTCAATAGTGTCTTGGGAGCTGGTGGTGACTTTGATGGTGTCCCTGTGTAGGATGGTGATGACACCCCCTGGCCTGTTGAGGCAGTCTTTGCATTGGAGTTTGTATCCCTTGGGGGTGGTGATGGCTATGTTGGGTTCTGAGGAGGGGTTGGTCCAGGTTTCCGTGAGGAAGGTGATGTCGGGTGAGTGTGATGTGATGAGGTCCCAGAGTTCTATGGCATGTTTATGAAGGGAGCGGCTGTTGAGGAGCAGGCAGTTGAGGTGTTTGTGGTGGGTGGCGTTGGTGTGGCGCATGAGGGTGTTGTTGCGGGGTGTGTTCTGGTTGTGGGGTGGTGTGCTGTGGGGCTGGTTGGTGGGGGTGGGGGCAGAGCAGGTGTGCGTTGCATTGTGGGTGTTGTGGTTGGTGTGTGGTGTGAGGGAGGAGGAGCAGGAAAAATCACAGGTGTGGCAAGTGAAGGGGCCATGAGTGTGTGTGGGGCTGGAAAGGGTGCAGGTGGGGCGAGGGCCTGGGTTGAGTGAGTGGAGGATGAGGGGGGAGTAGGTTTGTCTACGAGGGCCAAGGGGACTGGCACTGGGCGCGGTCTTGGCGCGGATGGGCGCAGACGGCCTTGCCTTTGGAGCACCTTCAGCGTGCCAGCGGCGCACCCGCTGCGTGTGTCCGCGCCATGGCTTCCATAAATGGGGGGGAGGGAGTGGCAGCTGGGAGGAGGGAGGGCTGGACGAATGGGAAGGCTAGGGGGGTGGGGCCGCAGGGAACGCAGCGGCTGGGGAAGCTGGAATGGAACAAAGGGAACGGACGGTGAGGTGGAGGGGGGAGGCGGGAGGGGCCGCAGAGGACGCAACGGCTGGGGAAGCTGGACGAATGGGAAGGCTAGGGGTGTGGGACCGCAGGGAACGCAGCGGCTGTGGTTGCTGGAATGGAACAAAGGGAACGGACGGTGAGGTGGAGGGGTGAGGTGTGGGGGCACGCAGGGGACACAGCAGCTGGGGAGGCTGGAATGGAACAAAGGGAACGGACGGTGAGGAGGTGGTGCTGGGCAGCGAAGCGGGGAGCGACCTGCCTCCTAAAGCAGCGTCAAGGGTTGCTCCTCGTTACCATGCCACGGCTTCCATAAATGGGGGCGGGGAGGGACTGGCAGCTGGGAGGAGGGAGGGCTGGACGAATGGGAAGGCTAGGGGGATGGGGCCTCAGGGGACGCAGCGGCTGGGGAAGCTGGAATGGAACAAAGGGAACGGACGGTGAGGTGGAGGGGGGAGGCGAGAGGGGCCGCAGGGGACGCAACGGCTGGGGAAGCTGGAATGGAACAAAGGGAATGGACGGTGAGGTGGAGGGGGAGGGAGGAGGCGGGAGGGGACGCAGGGGACGCAGTGGCTGGGGAGGCTGGAATGGAACAAAGGGAACGGACGGTGAGGAGGTGGCACTTGGTGGCAGAGCGGGGAAAGACCTGCCTGCTGAGACACATCTCATGATTGACATCAATGCATATGTGGGCATGCCTTCCTTTTCCTAACACCCACTATTCCATAGCAGCACATGTTGGCACATGTGCAAAAATCAACTCATGCTCCATCCTCAAAATAGCATCAGACATGATGTCCTTATCATAACTTAGATGACGTCATCTCATCGGTCACACATTATATTTCATCATTGCATTGCACACATCAGACCCTCTGACACGAAACCTTGGAATGACACACGTGATGCACAAGGTGACACTTACTGGCTGCGTTGGGAGTCTTCAAATCTGGATACTTCTCCAGTGGTGTATGGTGGAGGCCCACCCGCAGTTCATGACAGGAAAATACAGCATGGTGATTTTTGGACATTTCTGTGCATGGACAGCAGATTCACATTCAACTTGTTAAGCTGAGTAAGCAAGACAACTTAGTGGCAGGTAAGAACAACTACCAAACATGTATAATATGTCTGTGAGATGAAGGGCCAGATAATGTAGACCCTGGCACCTCCAAAGCATCACTTTCTCTTACGCTCCTGTGGTGCATTTCACTGCACGATATGTACATGGATTTGTCATGCAGCTGTTTTTTTGCGTTACACCTCCATGTCCTTATGGGGCAGCATGACACAGTATTCTGCACCAGAGGGGCATGCAATGGTTGTTGCAGTGGCTGTCTTGTTGTAACACCCATTGCTTTTGACCATGCCCCAAATGTTGAAGACATCTTGGGCCATATTTATACTTTTTGACGCAAAACTGCGCTAATGCAGTTTTGCGCCCAAAAAATTAGCGCCGGCTAACGCCATTCTGAAGCGCCATGCGGGCGCCGTATTTATTGAATGACGTTAGCTGGCGTTAGCCGCCGGCGCCGTCTGGTGTGCGTTAAAAAAAAAAGACGTACACCAGGCAGCGCCGGCGTAGGGGGAAAATGGCGTATGGGCGTCCACAAATGGTGCAAGTCAGGCTGAGGCAAAAAAATCGCCTCAACCCGATTTGCGCCATTTTTTTACGATGCCCAACCCCCATTGAAATGACTCCTGTCTTAGCAAAGACAGGAGTCATGCCCCCTTGCCCAATGGCCATGCCCAGGGGACTTATGTCCCCTGGGCATGGTCATTGGGCATAGTGGCATGTAGGGGGGCACAAATCAGGCCCCGCTATGCCACAAAAAAAATTCAAAAAAAATACTTACCTGAACTTACCTTAATGTCCCTGGGGTGGGTCCCTCCAGCATTGGGTGTCCTCCTGGGGTGGGCAAAGGTGACAGGGGGTGTCCCTGGGGGCAGGGGAGGGCACCTCTGGGCTCATTCTGAGACCACAGGTCCCTTAACGCCTGCCCTGACCCAGGCGCTAAAATCCGGCGCTAATGCCGGTTTTTTTGACCCGCCCGGGCGTGAATTTTGCCCGGGAGTATAAATCCCACGCACATGCCTCGGAGTCGATTTTTTAGACGGGAACGCCTACCTTGCATATAATTAACGCAAAGTAGGTGTCCACGCTAAAAAATGACGCTAACTCCATGGACTTTGGCGCTAGACGCGTCTAACGCCAAAGTATAAATATGGAGTTAGTTTTGCGTCGAAATTGCGTCAAAAAAAACGACGCAATTTCGGCGCAAACGGAGTATAAATATGTCCCCTTACATTTTATCAGCGCCAAAATACAAACAAGTGCCATGGGATGGTGTGAGCATAGCAAAGTGTTGAGGAATGCATTGATACATCCTTGTTTCTTGTCATTAATATTTGTGTGCCATTTCAAGGTACACACACTAGAGCTAAAATGCCATGGCAATTTCCTAATGTTCACGTAGTTGTCCCTTCCTGCGCATTAACTGAATAACATTACAGGTGTCTTGCCAATACTGTGTGGGCAGCCATTGTCACCATAGTAGACCATTTATGTCTAGGAAGGGATACCAACCTGCACATTTACATTCCCCTCATCACAGACACACTTGCACTGTGGTCCAAGTATGCCTGCGTTGGTGCAGGCTTGCGAGTAATGTGCTAGTGCTGCTGCAGATGCAGGCCTGCCCCATACTCTCTGTAAAACGGGGCAGCATGTGTCTCAGGTGATAGAAAAATAATGGGGTGTACCCGTTTTTTTAGGTGGGTGAGTTCTTCGTGGGGGAGGTTTAGGACGAATCTTGTGTCAGCATTTTGGGAAAGTTGTAGTTTCTTGATGTTCTTTGTTGTGGTGCTGGCATAGACTTTGTTGCTGTAGTCGAGCTTGCTAGTGACTAGAGTGTGGATGATAATTTTGAAGCAGTCAACCGGGATCCATTTGAGGATTTTGCAGAGCTGATGGAGGGTGTGCCAGCAGGAAGAAGTGGCTGTGTTAACCTGTCGGGTCATTGACAGGGAGAAGTCGAGGATGATTTGTAGGTTGCAGGCATGGTCAGTCAGAGTAGGTGGTGACCTGAACGATGTGGGCCACCAGGAGTCATCCCAGGCTGAGGTGGAGTTTTCAAAGATGATGAGTTCGGTCTTTTCTGAGTTGAGCTTGAGGCAGCTCTACCTTAATCAGGCAGTGACGGCTTTCTTTCCGGTGTGAAAGTTCCTCTTAGCTTTGTCTGTGTCTTCAGTGAGGGATGTGATGAGTTGTGTGTCATCGGTGTATAACACAATGTTCATTTTATGGTCTCTTACGATGGCTGCCAACAGGGCCATGTATATGTTGAAGAGAGCTGGGCTTAGGGATGATCCCTGAGGGACTCCGCAGCTGACTTCTGTTGGTTTGGATATGAAGGGTGGGAGCCTGACTTTCTGTGTTCTTCCGGTGAGGAAGGAGTGGATCCATTTCAAGGCTTTCTGCGGATTCCTGCGTCATGGAGTCTAGTGCATACTGTGCAATGGGAGATCGTATCAAAGGCTGCTGATAGGTCAAGGAGTATGAGTGCTGTGGTGTGTCTGTGGTCGAGGAGTGTGCGGATGTCATTGGTGGCTGCAAAAAGAGCTGTCTCCATACTGTGGTTGCTGCAGAATCCACTGAGAGGTATCCAGAGAGTTGTTGTCCTCAAGGAATTGCTTTTTCCAGGACATTGGCTGGGTAGGGTAGCAGCGAATGGGTTGGAAGTTATTGAGCTCTAATGGGTTGGCTGTGGGTTTCTTCAGCAGGGGGCGGACCTCAGTGTGTTTCCAATCTTTGAGAAGGTGGCTGTTGTGATGGAGCAGTTCAGCATCTTGCAAGGTTCGGGGGCGATGGATGCACCGGCTCAGTTGTAGCTGTGGTGAGGACAGGGGTCTGTTGGAGCTCTGGAGTGAATGCTGTTCATGATGATCTCAGTCTCTTCTGTGGTGAGCGTGGACCAGTTGTGGATGTTTTGGGTGGGTGCTGGGGGGCTGGTCGGTCGTAGGTTCTGATGCTGGGTAGGTTCTACTGGAGGAAACTGTCATAGATGTCCTTAATCTTGCAGTGGAAGAAAGTGGCCAGTGTGTCTCATATGTCTTGCTCTGGGGGGATGTTGGTGGCTTCAAAGGGAGGACTGGTGAATTTGTTGATTACGGTGAAGAGTTCTCTCGTGTTATGTGGGGAGGTATTGAAGAGTTCACAGAGTACAGTTTTTTTGCATTCTTGATGTGTTGGTGATGGGTGGCAATGGCGGCTCTGAAAGAGGTGAGGTCTCTGCTGGTTTTGCTGTTTCTCCATTTCTTCTCCAGGCACCTGCAGTTGTGTTTGGATTCTTGGTGTTCAGCACTGAATCAGCTGGCTTTTTTTGAAATGCACTTCACTGAAGTTTATAGGAGGGGGCCTAAGGGGTTAGCACATTTGGTTATCTAGGAGTTGAGGTTGCGTGCTGCGGCATTGGCACCGCCAGTGGGGGCGGGGGTGATTTGGCAAGGGTTGTGAAGAGTTGTTTGGTGATTCCCTTTCCTGTTGCGGGCCCCGGGGATGCCGAAGCGGCTGTTGGGTGCGATGATGTCAAAGTGTATGCAGTGATGGACGTTCCAGTCTGGAGTGGAGGTATGCTTGAAGTTGATCTGGTTCCTTTAAGGAAAAACTTGGGTCTAGTGTGTGTCCTGCAACATGCATGGGCACAGTGATGAGTTGCTTGAGGCTGAGGGTGGCGAGATTGTCGAGTAAGGAATTTGTGTTTCGGTCATTACGGGCCTCGAGGTGGAAATTCAAGTCACCCAGGAGGAGGTATTTGGTGGATGTCAGGGCATGAGGGCTGGCGATGTCTACAATGCCGTCGATGAGTGCTGGGCAGGGGCCATGTGGTCTGTAGACCAGGGTGTCATAGAGGGAGGAGTTGTGAGTGGCATGGATCAGGAAGTGTAGGTGTTCCGTTATGGTGCAGTGTTCCTCTGTGTTGACTGTGATGCAGAATGAGGACTTGTGTACCATGGCTAGTCCTCCACCCAGACAGGAGGCTTGTTCCTTCCTTAGGAAGTTGTAGCAGTCTGGGATTGCAATGGCGATGTCCAGTCCGGAGGTAGGGTTGGTCCAGGTCTCGGTTAGGAAGGCGATGTCTGGACGGGTGGAGCGATCAGGTCCCAGAGTTCAGTGGTGTGTTTGTGGAGGGAGCGTATATTCAGAATGAGGCATCTGATGACACTGTGGTGGTTGTCGGTGATTTCAGTTTTGGGATGTTCCTGTTGTCTGCTGTGGCTGAAACTGAGGTTGCAGTTCCAACAGGAAAAAGGTCTGTGTGGGTCCTTAGGAGATGCGGTGCATCAGGTGCTGAGACATCCGGTGTTAAGGTGGTGGAGTGTCTTGGCGTCATAATGGAGGGTGGCCAGGGAATGGCTTGTCAGAGGTCCAGGGTTTCTGGTACTGGGCGCGGTCCAGGTGCGGACAGGTGAAGACAGGCTTTCCTTTGGTGTATTTTCAGCATGCAAGCAGTGTGCATGCTGTGCACGGCCATTCTGCGGCCGTCAGTAAGAAGGGGAAAGAGGTGAGGGGTCCAGTCAGCTGGGAAGCGGGAGGGCGGAAAAAGCACTTCACGGGGGTACACACAGTCACAGAAAAAAGACTGTGAAGTGAAAGTGAATGCATTGTGCCATGTATGCAGCAATGAAGTCCAGTCTCATCACTTCCTGGGCCTTTGTGTTACGTTTTCTGCTATGCGTTTTTTTTTTTTAATGCATGACGGTCATACTTCGATTTTTCCCCATTGAGGCTGACAACTTGCGATTGACGCGCAGTGGCCAGGCATCATTTTTTTCTTAGCAAAGTAAGAAATATTGGTTTTTGCATCAAAAATGTTGATGCATGACGGTTACGCATGGTATTCCTTTCCTGACAAGGCCTGTGGACTTGTAATTGATGCGCAGGGGCCAGGTGGATGGATAGCAGATTATGGATTATTGCCGTTTTCGTCAAAATTTTGGAATGAGTGGATTTTGTTGGAAAGGCTGACAGTGCATCTAGTTTCACATAGCATGTCACAGGGGATATGCATGTATGTAGTAAGTATGATATGGCTACCTGTGTGTGCATGTTCACACAGATCTTAATGGTAACATCAGTATGTGTTACCATTGTGTTTGTAGGTGTGTGTGATGCATGCAATGACTGATATCGTTTGCACATGTGCAAGTGTTGCTAAACTTTATACACATGCATGTTACCACATGTGTACTAGGAGTGTATATACGTAATCTAGCACATATTTGTCGGTCTACCACATTGTAATATCTGATTTCCAAATGTACATATAACAGCAAAACAGTACATATGATGGGCTATGTCCAATAAATGGTAATGCATGTGATATCGATGACAATTCATACTCAGAGGATGCAGTGGACAACAGCTGGGTTGATTTCACGTTACACCTGGCAGTATGAGTGTGTGTGTGTCCACACTGAGGAATGTTGTTAGGTTGAGGCTTTATGATGTGTGACATATACTTCCCCATACATCTATGATGTGTCTATGAAGGTTGGTCTGTGTTGTGTGTGTTAAAGTCATGTGTAGTGTCACATGTGCAAAATTTACCAAAGTGGTGTGTTCAAGGGATATCAAACCTTCCTGCATGGACACATGTTGGTCTTCGTTAATTGGCTGTGTAGTCATATCAGTCCCACCTATGTTTTCATATGTTGGAACACATCTGATGGTCATTTAAGTTTATCAATGATCATGTGACACAAACGCATCTTCATTAGTGGAAAGCTGACTTTTGTGCAGACTCCAACACACAATACCAGGCCTGTGCCATTTAAGTGGTACATGTGTGCAGAGATATCAGACATATGTATGCATGCCACAAACTAGGTACTTACAATCGACCACAACATATTTGTTATGACTGTGTGGCATACATCTGTGTTGCAGTTTTGCAGTCCAGCAATGATGGCAGTCTAGTGATCATTTGTAGTATGTGATTTTTTGTGCCCACACAGACACAAGGTCACATGTTTTGGTGCAAGATTACAGTGCTCCACTCTGCTCAGTCCACTGTGCACATGCATTAGGCCCCTGCCTGTGTCAAGAGTCAATGTAGCCTCAGCATTTGGGTTAGAGGTTGTTGGGTGGGGGGGATCTAGCCTCCTCATGATAGCTCTTCAGCAGAGAAATGCGCAGTCCCCTGCAGACTGACGCATGCACATTTGTGATCAAATGGCCTAGGATTTTCATTTCCCTTTGGGGTTTTTGATGACAGGCTTGCAGTATCATGTACAGAGGACTGGCTACTTGTATGTGCAGGACGTCTCATCATTTGGCATGGTCTGATAGACACTGTAATAATTTCTTAGTAATTTCCATTTGCAGCTTGTTTGGGACCTGTATCTCTAGTGTAATTTTAAATTTGTGTACGACCCAGGAGATAGATGATGTCATCTGTCATTGCCTTCTGTCAGAATAATATGCAATGGGCAACTACAATGTTGTTGTTGTAGCAAACATGAGTGGGTTATGTACTGACCTAGGCATCCTCTCTGAATGTATGTTGGGTGATCACATGGTGACATTGTTGAGTTGCACAGTCAGTATTGGTCTATGTGTGTACCTTCTCCATCATTTACGGCATATTCTGTTTGGAAAAGATTAGGTTCAACAGTGCTGGCATTCTTTAGGCTGCTTACACTTTGTACACATTTCTACTGCAACATTGACTTGTGTAAGTTGGAGATGCACACATCTTCTACTACTGGCTACATTATAGTTTCCCTCCCATTTCCAGGCTTTCTGAGATTACATGACTTCCACACACACATGATAGTACGCGTGCCACAGCACTTGTGTTCTCCCCAAGTGATCTCCCCATGTTGTATCTCAAAGTATCTGTGGGATTTTTCCAGGTGCCGTTCCACATCCTTTGGTGTACATGGGTTTGCACTAAATTCTGCATTCCACAACCTATGTCACTGTCACCATGAGTGTATCCTGTTAGTAAGTAAAATCATCTCAGTGTTCTATATATTTTTTGCCACATGCAGCATATCTGTCTCCTTCTTCAGCCATACATTTTAGGATGGGTCTGCGACATGTTTCAACATTGCTAGACATACCTGCGTCAATGTTGGTAACTTTCTCTTGATCAGGCATGTAAGTGTCAATGGGAGGTGTGTTTGTTTTCATATGTGGTGTGTTATGGTATCATACAGACTATACTGGGTAACCTTACTGACACATGTCAACCATTGCATGTAATTGCATACCCTTCCCTACCTAGGCCATACACCTGTACATCAGTCTTCACATGTGTATCTAGATTAACTGCAGGCTTGTGTCAAGCAAGCAGATTTGTTTGATAAGTGTGTTAAAATGTACTTAGGGAGTGGGACAGAATCTGTCTACATTCCACTCAGACATTCATTTGGTGGTGCACTCTCCCATTTTATAGTTCAATCTTAGCTATGGGCCGTATGTATGGAGAGTGGATCAGCACCCATTGCTGATTCACTTCTCTAGCAACCCTTAACACACTCCATGTTTGTGCTATATTTGAGGTACAACACAACATGTGGCAGGATTGAGCCAAATGGTGGTGCAGGAACGTAACACCATTGACATACAGTGCAGGCTTAGGCTCAAACTTTGTTTCTTAACCCTGAACAGTCAATGAAGGTGCACTGATACCAATGGTCTCCTCCCTTGTCACACATGCTCAGTGCTGGCATAGCAACTATCTGCCTGAGATGTGACACAGTTCAGTTCCTATTTTTCTAATGCACCATTTGGAAACAGCTCCTACTGTATGTACGCCCCCTTGCATACATCTTGCCAGATATGGGGATCATGTTGGGAATGGGGTAGGAATTAGCACAATGCCCTCTTAACCCCACATATTTTTGTGGTGAGTGGATCTAGGCCTTTGAGAGCCACATGGCTGTGAGTTATGTGACTCTGATATGCAGCATGGATGGGCTAGACCCTCTCACATCACAACCTATGTTCCAACCTTCTTTGTTACTGTTGTCTTTCTTTCCTGCTCTCTGAGGTATGAGCAACATTCCAATGGTATATGTAATAGAGAATGAATATACCCATATATTCTGGTGCAAAATAATTTATTGCTGATATTTACAAAGTGATATTATTTGTACAGTGTCTAGATGTAGATGTTATGAACATCTGTACAATTTGTTTTCTCCTGCAGTAGTGTTTTGTAGTTCCCCCTCCAACTGTGCTGCACCATTGTCTTCCTCCTCCTCATTAAGGACATCTACCAGTTCATCCCAGGGAACATTGGTCCGTATACATATGTTATGCAAAATTGCATATACAAGTATCATGTTGCATACTAGAGATGGTGCATACAACAGGCTTCCTCCTGTCATGGCCAGGCATCTGAACCTTGACTTCCGGATCCCAAATGTCCTCTGCACCACATTTTGTGTCCTTGTGTGCCCTTCATTGTAGGCACCTTCTTTCACCATTGCTGGGTTGCCAAAAGGAGTCCTCACCCATGGCTGAATGCCGTAACCTTGATCGGCTGCACAGAAATGAGAGAACATGTATTGTTAATGCATATTTGTGGTTTTGTATGTTTCATTGCAGATGTTAGTTTTAGGTGGAGTGGTGACTCCGACTTGCTTCTGGTATTGTGTGTGTTCCTTTTTTGTAGTATGGTTCCATTGGTTTGTGTTGATGGACATTACTATCATGGGTTATGGCTCAGGGACCTGATGATTGTCAAATTAATCAAAACTGACAGTTCAACCATGCCAAACATGTGTTGACCATATTTGAGGCTGTGTCATATTATTAGTGGGACCTATCACCTTCTTGCACCAAAAAGGTGTAATTTCTATTGACATCATGGTAGCCCTGTAAAGCCAAATTCAGGCCTCCGTTTTACCATGTGGCACTATGCATGCAGTGCAACACTTTGTGGCCCTTCCTGGCAGATGATGGCTGTGCCAGGCATCATGTGTACAAGAGTGTGATTCACACAATTGGACGAGTAGCAAAATAGGTGCAGTGGAACCTCCAAGGTTGCTATGCATGATTTATCACAGACACTTTCAACATATGCACAGTGCAGGGGCTGGGAGGGGACACACCATATTTTTGCATCGGTCCTTGGGTATGTTTGCATGAAAGGTCAGGTATGTTCTCAATACTCCTTCAGAGCCTACTATAGCATCCATTATGTTTACAGTATTGCACCAACTCTGCAATATGGTGTCCCATTTCTTGAATATAGTGCACACATGGGGAAGTGAGGGGGTGCTAAGGGGCGCAAGTGAAGTGGCACTGGACCAGGTGCAGCACCACTTCTCATTTTTCTGCCCCATGGTCTTTCATGGCTCGTGATGTTGTATTCCTATCTGTGAAACATAATGCAGCCGACAGGTGAAGGTGCACACTACAGGTACGTCAGGTATGTGTAGGTGATATGTAGTTGGTAAGGCCAACACTTGGATGGCATTTGATATTGGTGCTGCCAGAGGTCTGCACACCATGACAAATGTGGGGCAGTTCCTATGTTTGACTTTCTGTACATTGACATGGCCTATGCCATTCACATCGCTGAGCTATACATTATTTGTGTAATGTGTGTGGAAACTGTATTTTGTTGTCAACCAGTGGACACTGTCAATGGTTTCAGCCCAGCTTCTGAATGCAAAAGGGACATAGCCCCACCTGTTCTTCGTGTGGTGTGCCAGTCAGGTTGTAGCTTTGTACATATGGGTGAATGTGTGTGTGATGTGCAATGAATGCGGTGCAGTGTGGCATGTGGCATGTGTGTTGTTGTCCGTACATCTGTGTTCCCCTGCCCATGTGTTTTTGTGTTGTGTATGTCTTGTTTGTCCTGCAAGGTTGTTGTGTTGTCTGGGTACTGGTTGATATGGTGGCTTACCTACGAGCTGGCCATTGCCATATTGTCCATCCTGGAACTGCTCGTTGATCCTGAAATGCCTGAATATGTAGACATCATGGGCGCTGCTGAGATATTTGGCTAGGATGTTTGTGAAGAGGCCATGGTGGTCCACAGTGGCCTGCACATTTACAGAATGGGTGTGTTTGCGGTTCCTGTAGAGGTGTTCCATTGCAGCAGGTGGCACAAGTTGGACCTGGGTGTAGTCCATTGCACCCATCACAAGCTGGAACCCAGCAATTAGGAAGAAACCTTGCTTGGTCTCCTGTTGCAGTTGCTGGGTATTGGGGAAGCAGATGTGGTAGGGTGTGAGGCAGATGGTTGAATCCAGAACTTTTGGTAGAAGGATGGCTGGGAGATACCAGCCACTTGTGCACCCATTGTCTGGAATGATCATGATGCCAACATATGGAGGACAGCGAGGAGTTTGGTCACGGGTGGAATTGTTGTTGGATGCTAACTCAGATATTTTGATGCTAGATTGGTCTAGCGTCAAAATATAAATGTGGTGGTAGGTTTGTGCCACTTTTGCGTAACAAAATGATGTAAAGGTGGCACAAACATCATAAAAATGGGCCTATTTGTTTACTAAAATTCTAGTAAATGGGTGAAAGTATGAATACAACTCCATTATCGACAGCCTGCTTAGAACCAGCTTTATGTCCCCTTCCCTTCATATGTTGAAGTTCGTTAGATATAGAGTCAAAGCAAATTGTTTAAAATTTCCTGACAGCAGGTATGGAGCACGGTTTGGCATTTCAAACCTTACACCAACACTCCTTACATCAATATTCCCAAAAACGTTCCGTTTTATTTTCTGGAAAGCTTTGAAGGTAGTATGCTGAAACTGTCCTTATTCCTTTAGTGGATCACCTGGTGCACCATGGAAAATTAAAAGGCACATGCAATATTAACTCCTGTTTGTAAGAGATGCTGTTAGACTTGACATATTTTGTGTTGTAATCCCACAGTTTTGGTCTCTTTTGGCAGAGATCCAGCCCAAGTGAGGAGATTCCACTCCGGGTGTAGAGAGCACACTCTGGGTATGGATATTACTCTTTGGGTGTGGAGCGGAATCTCCGTAGTTGGGGCAGAGATTCCGCCCCGAGTGCGGATGTAAAGATACTATTCATAACTTACCTTTGTAAATACCAAAAAGTCATAGACTTTGACTTTTCCCTTGCGTGAAATTCGCAAAAAAAACTAAAACTCCCTTGTGTCTAGTGGTTTCTGTCCCCCTTGGGGGCAGATTGGCCTCTTAAAAATAGGCCAATCTGCCCCAAAGTGGGGCAGAAATGGCCTAAATATAATTTACCCCCTAGGGGGGGCGACCTTTGCCTAAGGGGTCGCTCCCCATCTCAAAAATACAAAACAAAACAAAAACAACAACAACAAAAAAATTATCCCTGTTGCCTAGAGGTTTCTGTCCCCCCTGGGGGCAGATCGGCCTAATTATAGGCAGACCTGCCCACCAGGGGGGGCAGAAAATGCCCTCCTGGGAGCGACCCTTGCCCAAGGGGTCGCTCCCTCATGGCAATTTCATTTAAAAAATAAATCCCCGGTGTCTAGTGGGCGTTTTAGCAGCCAGATTACTTGCAATCCGGCTGCTAAAACGCTGAGAGAGACTTCAAAGGGAAGGAAATAACTTTCCTTCCCTTTGAAGTGTCTTTGCCTCCTCCACGTGATCGGAAGAGAAATGCTTTTGCATTTCACTTCCGATCGCGCAGGAAGATGAGCTTCGAGCGCGATGGGAGGAGGCCTTGTGACAATCAGCGCGCGATCGTGTGCTGATGTCACGGGAGGGTGGGGGGGTCAGGGGTGGAAGGGGAAGCGCTTCCCCTTCCATCCCTGCCTTGGGATGGTGAGGGGGAAACCCACAGAGGGAGCGCTAGCGCTCCCTCTGGGCTCTGTGCCCAGGACGTAATGGTTACGTCCTGGGCACACGAGCACTGTGCCTCAGTACGTAACCATTACGTCCTGGGCACAGAAGAGGATAATACACATTGATCTAGTCACAGTGTGCAATATAACTTGGCCCCAAACATCACAATTTTTCCACCACAAGTCTGCATCACAGCTCACTCTGGGTTGCACCTGTGTCATTACTCACTTTGAGTTGGGCCTGTTTGTCCTGTGCTGTTTTATGTTTGGCCATGCTGTGTAAGCATTGATTTCTGCCAGTCTTGGTTATTGTCCGATATCGAAGGTCTTAGACTGTCAGGTCACTCTGAAGCCTGCCTAAGCAGTTTAGAAGCATGGGTAGTGTCTAGAAGGAAAATAAAATGTAAACATTCAAGAAATGTTAAGAGTCAGAAAGATGCCAACTTTCGGTGGGCCACAACAATGTGCTTAGGCTACCTCAGAAACATGTGAACTCTGCGGGCAAGATTTCATGGTTCACCTCACTAGGAGCTTTATGGCACGAGAAAAGAAGCTTCATCAGGACTTTGCATAGCAAGTATCTGGCTATGTTGATCCTTTTTGGAGCCCTTTCGAGTGATAGCTCTCAACATCACCATGCTGGCAGATTTTCAGCTCCGTATTTTCTTCTGACCCGGGAGACCAACAATGAGAGTAAGAATGTCAGGAATGATCTGGTCAGGATGAGTAGAGAAAAAAACACCCATAGGTTGAGAGTCATCATGTGGGAAGGGGGCTTCTGTTTCATTTACCTACTTACTTGGATTGTCTTGTTACATGCAGAGATGTTGAGGTAATGTGATGTGCAAGAGACTTGAGGTAGCCTACCAGTCATGTCTTTGGTTAGCCCACTAGCAATTTTGTCTTCCTACATCTCTTTTAGAAAATACAGAAGGAAGACGTGTAAAAGTGAGAATTTATGCTTCTTTTGCCAATTCTTCAGTGGCTGGTTTTGCTCAATGTTGCATGTCCCACAGTAGATGGTTTGCGCTTCTTGTTACAGGCCCTGTGGAGGCTGGCTGTGTTCCTGAAGGCCATTGAGACATGAAGGATCTCAGTTTTCTTCTTGAAAGACTATCAGGTAATTAAACCACAACCACTGAGCAGCAAAATGGTTGTGCTCTCCCTTTAAACATGGTAGAAATTACTAATTGCCACATTTAATTTACTATGTGGTACTATATGAACCAGTAAATTAAACACTGCTAATTGGTTGCAGCACTCATTGTGCCACCTAATAAAATAGCAGTATGGAACATGTTTGCAGGAATGCCACTGCAGCCTGGGCATGCAGTTTAACCTGATAAGGTAACTCTTTTGCCAGGCCTAATTATTCATTTTTAAAACGAGTCAGCCCAAAGATATACTCTAAATGATCAAGCTCAGTGCATGCTATTTAGAAAAAGTAGGACATGTATATTTAATGTTTTACATGTCCTGGCAGTGAAAGACACCCAAAGTCATTTTTTTATCTATAGGAAGACTGGCTCCCCCACACAAAACAGTAGGTTGCCTTATAACAATCTATAATACTTAATTTCAGTTTGGGAGCAGCTACAAACATGATTCAACTACTCATATTGTTAGTAATTGTAAATGCAACATTATCATAATGTCAGATTTTTCTATAACTATTTTAGAAATGCTACTTTTGGAAACTTGTCAATTTTGCCTAAGCCAAAAGGACACTTTTTTCAACTGTCTAGTGTTACCTGACTATTGAATGGCTGTGCTGTGTTGAGATTTGGATTGTTTCCTGGCAGTGGACAAAAAGGTTGGGAGTGGAGAGAGGCATTCTCTTCTTGAACAGGATGTGCTGGGGCGCCTCTGCCCAGCCCCTTCCTGAGCTTCAAAGGATACCTACCATGTCACTGCCAGATGTATCTCACACCTAGACCTGGCTCCTTTTATCTTCCTAGTCAGCTTGGCTCCTAACCCAGTAGGTGAAGGACCTACTCCAAAATTGGTTAGGAGTGACCACAAGAGAGGATTTGCCTATTTCCATAGCCACACCTCTGGGTGGATACAGAGAGCTCTGACATGGAAAAGAATGGCTATGCCATGTTGGTTTTAGGGAAAGAACGGCACTGAAGGATAATCTACAATCAAAAACACAGGAAGTGTTGCAACAGTGAGTAGGGTCACCATGTGAGAGGTTTTACCCAGCACACCTAATTGGTGCTGCTAGTGCTGCTCGGGCAGATTATCTTACCCAGAACTCCCTGTTGAGGAGAGACAGATGCAGCACACAATACGCTGGGTGGGCGCATAAAAGGTCCAGTGTACTCCTGAAGCATGGGGACCTGACTGGTGCTGCTGGTGTGCTGAACGGGGCTATGTACTATCTTGCCCAGAACTCCCTGTGGCAGGGGAGACAGCTGCATTGTACTATGCACCAGGTGGGCACATAAAATGACCTTTGTACTCCTGCAGTATGGGACGCCTGATTGGTGTGCTGGTGAGGGACCAGGCTATCTTGCCCAGAACTCCCAGTGGCAGGGGAGATAGCCATACCGCACTACACAGTGGTCAGGTTCATAAAAGGACCCATGTTCGCCCACAGCACGGGACACCTGATTGGTGCTGCTGGTGTGGTGGTGAAGGTCTGGGTTATCTTGCCCAGAATTCCCTGCAGCAAGGGAGACAGCTGCACGCAACACATACCGAACAGGAGCATAAAAGGACCTGTGTACTCCCACAGCCGGGGACTCACACATGGTGTACCCAGGTACGTGCCCAGGCACAGACAAGGTTCGGCAAGTCTGTGTCTGTCAGAACCCAGATGAGGCTGGGCTAGGCCACCTCACTGCGCTATTTATATCTACCCATTGTGCCTAAAAAATAATAATGAAGTCTTAAAATGTGTGAAAGAAAAATGGATGTTCAGCATTTCAGTGCCTGAGGTAAAGCTTTGAACTCTATTACTTCTTATCTGATGAATGTCATGGAAATGATTGAAAGAAATATCTGTAATACCAATGGACTCCTACCTATGGTGTAAAACTCAACAAAAAAAGTGTTGAAAACTTCTCCACAAACTTTATTTTAAATGTACTTGGCAGTGTGGAGGCTATGACTGAGAAGGTTCTAAGAAATCCCTGTGTACCTCATGAACCATTGACAAGCAAGAGTCCAATTTTAAATGTATCCAATCCTACTTCTCCCCCAAAAAGGAAATGCAAAGTAGTGACAAACTATGTCCCATATTTATACTTTGTGCTGGATTTGCGTCATTTTTTTAACGCAAATCCTGCGCAAACCTAGCTCCATATTTATACTTTGGTGCTAGACCCGTCTTGCGTTAAAGTTATGGAGCAAGTGTAATTTTTAGCTTGCGGAAACCTACCTTGCACCAATGAGATGCAAGGTAGGCGTTCCCAGGCAAAAAATGACTCTAAGGCATGTGCGCCCTATTTATCCTCCCATGCAAAAATGACGCACGGGTGGAGGAGAGCCTTAAATAATGGCGCCAAGCCTGTTTAGTGCCGTTATTTAATGCTTGGACACAGACCATGGAAGCAGTCCACAGGTGTCCTTCCCTGCCCCCAGGGACACCCCCTGCTGCCCCCACCTACCCCTAGAGGACACCCAAGGATGGGGGGACCCATCCAAGGTAAGTCCAGGTAATTATTCCTTAAATATGACACGCGGCTGGCATCTAGGAATGGTGGTAGCCGGCGGTAAACGCTTTGACGCAAACCTGCGCTAGCTCAGGTTTGTGTCAACATCAGGACAGTGCGTGCTCTACAGGCAACAAAAATGCAAAAACCCAGCCCTTATGCCAGAGCATAATTCATGCATTGTGTGTATATGCAGTATGTTAACCTTTTGCATTGCAGACTTTAACATTGAAAAGCACTATTAATGATGTTTGCAATAACTGTTCATTTGTAAGGCATTGCTGCAGACTGAGGGCCTCATTCTCACCCTGGCGGTAATTACCGCCAGGGCGGAGGTCGGCGGTAGCACCGCCAACAGGCTGGCGGTGCTCCGCCGGGCATTCTGACCGCGGCGGTACAGACGCGGCCAGAAGCGGAAAGCCGGCGGGCTACCGCCGACTTTCCGCTGCCCGTCTGAATCCTCCATGGCGGCGGAGCGCGCTCCGCCGCCATGGGGATTCAGACACCCCCTACCGCCATCCTGTTCATGGCGGCTCTCCTGCCATGAACAGGATGGCGGTAGGGGGTGCCGCGGGGCCCCTGGGGGCCCCTGCCGTGCCCATGCCAATGGCATGGGCACGGCAGGGGCCCCCGTAAGAGGGCCCCAAAAAGTATTTCAGTGTCTGCCCAGCAGACACTGAAATACGCGACGGGTGCAACTGCACCCGTCGCACCTTCCCACTCCGCCGGCTCAATTCTTAGCCAGCATCCTAGTGGGAAGGTTGATTTGCCCTGGGCTGGCGGGCGGCCTCTTGGCGGCCGCCCGCCAGCCCAGGGCAAATGTCAGAATCACCGCCGCGGTCTTTCGACCGCAGTGCGGTGTTCTAACGGCGGTACCTTGGCGGACGGCCTCCGCCGTCCGCCAAGGTCAGAATGACCGCCTGAGTGTGTTAGGGTGTGGTCCCTTCTAGGACCTTCTAGAAGCTTTCTCTGCAGCATGACTGGGTGTGGTTTGTGGGCTGGGCCAGACTCTAAATAAGGGAACCAGCCCAGATCCACGTGCTCACTATTCAGAGGTCTCGGTGCAGAGCAGCAGCAATTTCCTGAGCTCCTGTTCCGGAGGCCTACCTTGACGTTTCAGGCCTACCCCGCATTATCTTGGTGATCCTTGAGCAGGGTGGTAAGGCGGAGGTCGGGCTGGGCCCCCGACCCCGTTCTAAAAAAACTCTTGAGTTTTTGGGCCTACTAGTGAAACTTTCAGAGTACGCGAATCATTGCTCTGATGTAAATCTTGATGTTCAGATCGGCAAAGGCTTGCGCGATCATTTCATGGCATTTGCATATTCTTGTTAGAATCAGCAGTTTGCGCGATTCATTTACCGCATTTAAATCTTGGTGTTCAGATAGGCAAAGGCTTGCGTGATCATTTCATGGCATTTGCATATCCTTGTTAGAATCTGCAGTGTGCGCGATTCATTTACTGCATGTAAATCTTTGTGTTCAGATCGGCAAAGGCTTGTGCGATCATTTCATGGCATTTGCACATTCTTGTTAGAATCGGCAGTGTGCGCAATTCATTTACTGCATGTTAAACTTGATGTTCAGATCGGCAAAGGCTTGTGCGATCATTTCATGGCATTTACATATTCTTATTCGAATCAGCAGTGTGCGCGATTCATTTCCCGCATGTAAAACTTGGTGTTCAGATCGGCAAAGGCTTGCGCGATCATTTCATGGCATTTACATATTCTTGTTAGAATCGGCAGTGTGGGCGATTCATTTCACGCATGTAAACTTGGTGTTCAGATCGGCAAAGGTGTGCGCGATCATTTCATGGCAACTAAAACTTTGATATGTAATGTTTGTTGAAGTGCACACATTTATCCTGAGTCTATGGTTTTCCTGTGAAGATGCTATATTCAAAATGTGACGTTCTTTGTGCATATTAAGTCCCTGGTACAATTCCAATTGTTTTCCAGGAACTATTTCAGATTGACTTTGGGCCTCATGTTAAAAAAGCAGTGTTTATTCTGAAAACAGTATTTTAGAAGGTTCATGTATTTCTAAACTTTATGTGACAATTTATGAAAGCTCATACGAAACATTGCATTAATCATTCTTGATTTGTTCCAGGTACCCAGAGTTCTTGAAGTCTAGTTTAAGTCACTTCTTAGATTATCCATGGGTACAGTAAGACAATGCTTAGAACTATATTCTAGTGAAAGTCAATGTGATTATATTCTGATATTGTGTTGTTTAACCTTTTGCTTCCTACAGGTCTCCTTCCCAGCTGTTCCCTACCTAATCCCCTTCTCCCCACTTGGACTCTCTTAGACTCTGTGATATTCCTATCGGAGTTTTAGAGCTGTCTTGTGGTGGACATGTTGGGAACGTGCGCAGACCCCGAGGATCTGGTCTCCCTGACAGAATAGTGAGCCCACAAATTTATCATCCTCCTGGTTTGCGCGTGTTCTCAGCATGGCCACATTGGACGAGCTAGTCAAGGTTACCACGCAGCTCCAAACAGAGGTAGTGTCATCAAAGGATATAGCAGCCAGCTTAGCTGAGAGAGTGAGCCAGTTGCAGGAAAGGGTAGAAAAGAAGGAACAAAGTCCTTTGGGTGTGTCTTGGCCTTATTCTTCTTCTCAAGCTTCTGAAGGTAATCCTCCTATGAACATTTCCCTCAACGTTCTTTCAGCTATTCACCTAGCTCCTCCAGAAAGTTTTTCAGGCAATCACCTGAAAGAGCAATCTTTCCTGGTTCAAGTGGAATTACAATTTACCTGCCGACCAAACACTTTCCCTGATGCCCAATCCAGGGTGGCTTTCTTGTTATCTTACCTGACTTGGGATGCAGCCACCTGGGCAACCCCTCTTGTGCGTAAGGACAGTCTCCTGCTTTACAATTGGAGGAATTTTCTTTGTGAGTTTGAACGAGTGTTTGATCGAAGAACTGTGACATTGTCAGCAGATCGTGAACTATTAGACTTGCGACAAGGTAACCAGGATCTAGTGTTTTACTTAGCTAACTTTAATCGGCTGGTAGCCGAGACATCTTGGCCTGAAGAAAAGCAAGCGGCCTTGTTTTACAAAGGACTCAAGGACTAAAGGACATTCTTGCCCAGATAGACACGCAGCCTACAGATTGTCGAGATCTAATAAACCTAGTTTTGAGACTGGATCATCATCTAGCAGAACAAAGGGGAACACGCAAAAAGACTGAGAAATATTCCTGGCATGTTTACGATCATAGAGAATCAAGAACCCAGAAAGAGAGAACTCCAGAAACTATGGAAATCGGAACAATCAGGAGACCTTTGACCAAAGACGAAAAGGACCTACGTAGAAAGAATGGACAATGTCTTTATTGCGGGCACAAGGGTAATTTCGCCAAAGATTGTCCAATCAAACCAAAGAGCAAAAGAGGTCCTGTCCAGAAACTTGCAGCCAATGCACAAGTCGAGAGGGAATACTAAATCACCCAAGATGTAAAGAAGGGCTGCTCTTGGGTGTCAACATGGACCCTTCACAGTCGAAACATCTCAAGCTGGGCATAAACGTTCAAGAAAAGAAAAAGATCTATTTCAAGAAGGCCCTCGCAGACTCTGGGGCTACCGGGAACTTTGTTGATGCCCAATTGGTTCACACATGGGGGATCACATGCACCGAGAAGAAGACTCCAGACATAATACAAGCAGTGGAGGGAAAACTCTTGACTGGAGGCCCAGTAACTCTTCAGACTGTCCACTTGTCGGTGATCTGTGATGGGGGAAATCAAAGAACCAACCATGAAGAGAAGCTCATCTTTGACGTGATCCATGCTCCTATGGGCCACTGCCTGCTCTGTAAAAATGAAACAGAAACGTTTCATTTTCTCGAGTGTATTGCAACACGTTTTCCTTTCAGGAAAACAGGCTGCAATACAAAAAAAAAACAAAAAACTGCTTTATTAAAAAGCTGGCACAGACATGGTGGTCTGTTGTCTCCAGCAGGCCACCATCCCTGTGAGTGTAGCGAATTGCAAGGGGGTCGCAAATTGCGAAGCACCTCATTATTATTAATGAGGTGGGTCTTTGCGACCCCCTTGCGATTCGCAGATGGTGTCAGGGACACCATCCTGCATATGGGTTTGCGACTCGCAAATTGTGACTCGCAAACCCATATCTTGGTACATCTAGCCCCTAGTCTCTTTTTTGGAGATTTTCTTCACCAGGACAAGCCTGCAAATCAGGCCGGGTCGCGGTTGATGCAAGCCAGCTGAGTTGCAGTGGTGGGTCAGTCCCTCTGTGGAGCTTTTTTTCAAACGTTCTCCAAACTTCACCAAACTTCTTGATCTTCTACCAGATGTTCCTTTAAGGTTCGTCTGGGGTCCTCAGCTCACCCCAAGGGTCCAGAAGCTCTGAGATGATCCTTGAGGGTGTGGACTACAACTCCCAGAATGCACCTGGTACAAACTCCTTTTTGGTCACTGGGCAGTGGTCAACTGGTTGATTTCTTCAGGAGTTGTTGCAGGGGACTCTGGTTAACCATTCTTTCACCTGTAGCAAACAGGGAGTCCCTTCTTGAACCAGTTGAAGCCAGGAAAAGTCCTTCTTGTGGTGAATCCCAAGTGTGCAGCTGGTGCAGTCCTTCAGAGTGCAGGGTCCAGATGCAGGCCACAGGTAGAGCAGGGCAGTCCTTCTTCTCCTTTGGTTCTTCCTTGTTGGAATCTGATGGGGATCTGAGGTGTGGGTGCAGGCCTGTCTCCTAACTGTAGGGGCTGACTCCCCAGGAATTTGGGTTGGGGGCGCCCTGGACGACCGCCCCATCTGGGACCAGACTCACCTCTGGGAGGTCATTGCCCAGGATACAATCTAGGGGGAGGTCAGCACTGACTACTTCCCTAAACCAGTCAAGGATACCCTCCCTCTCTAGGGGCACTATGGCTACAGGTTTGGAGGTGACCTCCCCTGTGGCTATCCTGACTTTCCTGGTCTCACCTGGGACATACATGTCACTATAGTGTGACTGGCATAGGTGTCTCTCAGGCCAGTGGTAGGGATCCCATTCACCTGAATGGGGTGGAAATGCCTACTTCCACCCTCAGGGATCACCAGCTTACCTTCTGGTCCTGTCTCCCAGCTCGATGCTAGGAGGACTTCATCATCTGAGGAGTCCTCCTCCATGGCTACACTGGACAGCCCAGTGCTAACCACCTTCTATGGACAGGCTGCATATCCTCTGAAGTTAACTGTTTGCTGACAGTCAAAGCAAGCCTTACTGTCCAAGAGCTTTTTTAACCCTGGGTCTCCCTGTCTCTGCTTGTCAGAGTTGGAGTGGGATTTACTCTCCTCCTTCTTAGAGTTATGGGGTACAGAGGGAGTCTCTGTGGTGGGCTTACCACCACCCTCCTTAGGTTTTTGGGGACCTGATCCCCCCCTTCTTGGAGTCTCCCCCCTGGGACTTGACAACCACCCTGGTTCTCAACCACTCATCAGCTGCCTCTCCCAACTCTCTAGGGTTGGTCAGCTTAGAGTCCACTAGATGCTGGCGTAACATATCTTGGATAGAATTGGTCAAGATGTGCTCTCTCATGATCAGATTGTATGATTTACTTTGTTACCATGAATCCAGCCCTCTAGTGCCCTAAGTGAGGTATCTACAAAGTCAACTCAAGTCTGGGTACTGACCTTCTGGGTGTCCCTGATCTTCATCCTATACTGCTCTGGGGTCAGACCAAACTTCTTGGTTAAGCACCTCTTCATACTAGTGTATGAATCTACCTCCTCCCCATTTAAGGTCAGAAGCCTATCCCTCCCTGAGTTGGGGACCAACTCCCACAAAAGAGAACCCCAGTGTCGAGGCCTCATTTGGAGTGCCCTCTCAAAGGCCTCCAACCACTTGTCTCTGTCATCCCCCTCTACATAAGCAGGAACCACCCCCTTGGGTAATCCGGGGCAAAAAAAACCACCCATGGACACCTCAGCTTCTCTGTCGCTGCCACCATCTCTTTTCTCTTCCTTTGTCCACTTTATCTTTTCTAGGGCCAGCTTCTCTGCCTCCAAAGCTATGAATGCCATCTGGGCCTCCAGCTCTCTTTCCCTGAGGGACATGTTCTCTCCTCCTGAAGGGACCACCTTTCCCCAACTAGCTTTGGGTACGACCCTAGTGACTTTGTGTAGTGAGGACCGGTCTTCCTCATCCTCACTTAGGCTCAGATGCCCTCCCTCCCCTGAGTGGTTGGAGCTGGCATCCTCCCCTACTTCTTCCTCCTCTGGAGCTTCCTCTGAGCCTACTTCTTGGGCCTCAGCCCATGCCGTCAGGGATTTAATCAGGACATGCTTCCTGAGGTCAGTGATTGCAGGCAACCCCCTTGCAGTACCCAACCCCCTAAGCTTGACTACTGTCAGTGTGGGTAGGCTAGCCAGATCAAGCTCCACGGTTCCCTAGTTTTGTGTCAACAAAAACGTTTTGCAAAAATTGGAAACAAGAATTTAGAAAAATCACAAAAATTCAATAATTGAAATTAATCCAAATTAAAAATGAAAAACAATTTTTGCACTAGGACAATTTAAAGTATTTTTAATTTGTTTTACTTAAACTGTAATGTGATACTGAACACAAGTACAGGTTCCCACCAATGCGCACCAAAAATGTTGAAAAATAGGTTATTGGTAAGGGCAGGTAAGTACCTACACTTAGCAATAGGCCACTAACCTTCACTTAGGTCCAGTCAGGTCTCAGTATAATTAAACCTAGAGACAGAGTGTAAAGCATTCAAATATCAAAAAACAGTAATTAAATAAAACACAGGAAACTGTTTAAAAATCCAAAACCAATTTATAAAGATAGATTATATGTTTATCTTTAAAATTACACAAAAATGAATAAAATCGGATAAGGGGAACCGGAGCTATGAATTTTTGAAAACGTACTGTTTTTTAGCGCCTAGGAACAAAAAGTGCCAATCGGGTCATCTGGTTGCACCTCGACCGGGGCAAAGTCAAAGTTTAAGGCTGACCGTGATGTAGCCATGCTCGGCAACAGCTCGCGGGAGGCCTCGGTCAAAAGTTGACCTTCGGACTTAGGTGGTCATTACAACCCTGGCGGTCGGTGTTAAAGCGGCGGTAAAACCGCCAACAGGCCGGCGGTAAACAAAATGGAATCACGACCGTGGCAGAAACCGCCAACACAGACAGCCACTTTAACACTCCGACCGCCAAGACGGTACAAACAAACACTGCAGTGGTAACCGGCAACAGACAGGCGGAAGACAATGTACCGCCCACATTATTACAAGCCACCAATCCGCCACCTTTTCCGGGGCGGATTCACCATGAACAAAAACATGGCGGAAACAGGACTTGGAAGGGAAAACGCTCACCTCTGCACACCCCACGAGGAACCAGGATGCCATGGAACCCTAGCTCCAGATTCTTCCAGCCTTTATCTTCCTGCTCCTCTACCAGGAACAACAAAGACGGCAGCGAAGACCACGGTGAGTATTGCACCTACGACACAGGGGGGATGGAAAAAACAGTGACACACACACGCAACACCCCCACCCTCACCCACTACAACACACACACAAGTACATGTTGATACATTACATTAACAACCCCCCCTGGAAGAATGCAAGGACAAAAGGAAATGAGTCGAACAATTGTAATATTTTCAAATACATTATTCAAAAAGATATACATATGTAAAGATATTTACACTCTAAACTAATATTTACATCAAGAATACAAGTCCAAGGTATTCCACCATCATAGTCCGTAGCCCACTGGGCCCAAAATGCATGGGCTAGGCCCACACTCAATACCTGAACAAGACGGAGAGAACACTGCTGGGGCATCAGATAGAAATAAAACAGGCACCTCAGGGGGAAGAGAAGGGGGGGCGCCTCAGCCGAATGAGTGCACGACGCCAGATGCACGAGGGGGCTCCATGCACATTGATGTATCCTGGGGAGTGCAAAGCCACAGTCTCTCAAGTCTCTCCAGTGGGTGGTTTGCCCACTGCTTTATCCTGGGGAGTGCAAAGCCACAGTCTCTCAAGTGTCTACAGTGGGTGGGTTGCCCACTGCTGCATCCTGGGTAGTGCAAAGTCACAGTCTCTCAAGTCTCTCCAGTGGGTGGTTTGCCCACTGCTGCATCCTGGGGAGTGCAAAGCCACAGTCTCTCAAGTCTCTCCAGTGGGTGGTTTGCCCACTCCATTATCCTGGGGAGTGCAAAGCCACAGTCTCTCAAGTCTCTCCCGTGGGTGGTTTGCCCACTGCATTATCCTGGGGAGTGCAAAGCAACAGTCTCTCAAGTCTCTCCAATGGGTGGTTTGCCCACTGCTTTGTCCTGGGTTGTGCAAAGCCACAGTCTGTCAAGTGGATAACAGTCTCCACTGGTTCTGGAGGGGGGTTTGTGCCCAGAGTGCGTCATCCTGCCAAGGACTGAGGTAGTGGATGTGAATCTCCTGCCAAGGACTGAGGTGGTGGATGCCTTTCTCCACTGGTTCTGGAGGGGGCTTTGTGCCCAGAGCGCTTCATCCTGCCAAGGATTGAGGTAGTGGATGTGAATCTACACTGGTTCTGGAGGGGGCTTTGTGCCCAGAGTGCTTCATCCTGCCAAGGACTGAGTTAGTGGATGCCTTTCTCCACTGGTTCTGGAGGGGGCTTTGTGCCCAGAGTGCTTCATCCTGCCAAGGACTGAGGCAGTGGATGTGAATCTCCACTGGTTCTGGAGGGGGCTTTGTGCCCAGAGTGCTTAATCCTGCTCGTGGCAGCCTCAGTAGCGTCGGAATCTTTGGCGCTCACTGGCCTGCGGTGCTTGTTGCGGCGGTGTCCTTAGCAGCGGTGCTGGTGGCGGCGGTGTCCTGTTCAGCAGTGCTGGTGGCAGCGGTGTCCTGTTCAGCTGTGCTGGTGGCGGCGGTGTCCTGTTCATCGGTGCTGGTGGCGGCGGTGTCCTTGGCAGCGGTGTTGGTGGCGGCGGTGTCCTGTTCAGCGGTGCTTGTGGAGGCGGTGTCCTTGGCAGCGGTGCTTGTGGCGCCGGTGTCTTTGGCAGTGGTGCTTGTGGCAGCAGTGTCCTTGGCAGCGGTGATTGTTGCGGTCTTGTCCGCCGTGCAGGTTTACCCAGACTTGCATGTTTTACTGTGTCCCTTCCCCACCTTCGATGGTGGCGCAGCTGGCTCCACACTCCCAACTGTACCCCTGGGAGCGGCTTTGGTGGAAGATTTTCTTCCTCTCTCCCGCTGGGCATTGGCCAACTTTTTGTGCTTTTGAGGTGGGGGATTGGCCGTGCCCTGGCTCCTTGGCACACTGGCTGCCCTGCTGCCTGGCATACTCAAGAAGCCGGTTACTACTGGCACCACTGTTTCCGCTGATGTTGTGGTGGAGGCACTGGGTTGGGACCTGGAGAGGCGGGCCCTAGGAGACTGAATGGGTGGGGGAGGTGAGGGAAAGATGTCAAGGTTGGACAGGAAAAGTTTTTGGGACACACTGGGACGGGTAGATGGAGGGGGTTTGGGAGTGGAGGAAGAGGTAGTTGTTGTAGGAGGAGTACGTTTGCTGACTTTGGGTGAAGGTGCATGGGCTGGAGGCTGTCGTGAGGTGGATGGCTGTTGGGTGGGTGTGTGGCTGAGTTTGTGTACCTTGGGAGGTGGGCTCACAGACACACTGGGAGAGGACACAGGGGATGTGTGAATGGTAGTGGGGTGGTGAGTGCAAGTGAGCGGGGTGTGGTGGTGGGTGTGCTGGTGATGGAAGGAGTGGCTGATGATGTAGTGCATGCAGGTGTGAGTGGAGACGAGACTGGGAGGGAGGAGGGAGACGAGGAGGAGGAGGACACAGTGGAGGCAGTGGCTGTTGGTATGTCTGCATGGGTATGATGCTTTTGTGAGTGCCTGTGGGATGTGTGGTGCTTATGTTTGCCTGAGCTTCCCTTGTGTGTTCACTTGTGTGCATTCTGGTCTTATGGTGTGCTTGGGATAGGCTGAGGTACAGGGGTTTGGGTCTGGGTGGAGGAAGTTGGAGGGGGGAGGCTAGAGACAGGGACAATGGCTGCCATCAGTGCTGAGGCCAGGGTCTGAAAAGCTCGCTGATGGGCTGCCTGACCAGAATGAATGCCCTCCAGGTAAGCATTGGTCTGTTGCAACTGCCTCTATACACCCTGGATGGCATTCAAAATGGTAGACTGCCCAACAGTGAGGGACCTGAGTAGGTCAATGGTCTCCTCACTGAGAGCAGCAGGGGTGACAGGGCAGGGGCTGAGGTACCTGGGGCGAAGGAGATGCCCACCCTCCTGGGTGAGCGGCCACGGAGCAAACGCTGAGGGGCTGCTGGGAGGGCGGTGCTGGTAGGGGGGGTGGCGGCTGTACCTGTAGATGCAGTGGGCACAGAGGGGCCCACCACCGCAAGGGAGCTCCCATCAAAGGAGGAGTCTGTTTCGCTGGTGTCTGCTCCTGTCCCCGACGTGGAGCTCCCCTTGCCCTCCGTAACACTGGTGGCTTCAGACTCTATTGTGTCACCCTCCAGGGCCATGTGGGGTGCAGCTCCCTCCTGCTCCGCTACCAGTGCTCCTCCGCCTGATGATGCTAATGCGCAGAAGCACAGGGAGACCACAAAAAAGGCGGGGGGAGCGGAAGAAAGACATGTTGAGTGCATGCAATACAGCTACCGTTGGCGGACACTACAGACAAAAAAGCCCCCTGCACTACGCCGTGCACTTGGAGTTCCCTAATCAATCACAGGGACATGGGTTACAAGGCTATGGCCGATTGCTGCACACATGGAAGTTACAGGAGCCTGACTAGGTGTAGTTGGCACTGTACACAGCTGGGGTGGGGTGCCACAGGGCCTGACTTAAGAAGGGACCTTGCCTACTAAACTCGCCCCAGCCTAGGGGAACCCACAGCCCACCTCCCCCACCCAGACACCTACAATGTGTGCTGAATGAGAATGTACTCACCCCCTTGTGGCTGCTGTGATGCCCTCAAGCACCCATCCAACTCTGGGTACACCACTGCCAGGATCCTGAACATCTTGCGGGTCATGGTGCGATGGGCACCCCTCCCCTGCTGGGAGGCCATCCCCAGCTGGGCTTCCACCGTCTTCTTGCTCCAGTGGCCATTGTCCTCCGATCTTTTAAAGCAGTGGATGCTCCGTCTGTGGTAGACCCCCAGGGTCCGGACTTCCTTGGCGATGGCAAGCCAAATATCCTTCTTCTGGTGGGCTTTGACCTACAGGAATAGTACAAGGGAAAAGGAGAAGATATAACTGTCTGCACCGTCACAGTCATTGGCCCACATCCCTACCCTTGCCATGACGCACATGCACTCACCGTCGTTACATGCACGCCTCATTCTCCCCCCATCTGTCATCCACACCACTCCAAGCAGCCATTGCCCATACAGCATGCTCACAGTGTACTCACCTGTTTGTCTGGAGGACTGTAGAGTAGCGTGTACTGGGGGAGGACCCCATCCACTAGTTTCTCCAACTTCTCCGTGCTGAAGGCAGGGGCCTTTTCCCCAGACACACAAGCCATTGTCTCTTCCACACTTAGGTCACAGCAGCACTTGCAGAGTAGGTCCTCTCCTGTAGAAGATCAGGTATCAAGTGAGTGAACAGAGAGAAAATGGCGGTGACGTCCGCGGCAGTAAGTACCGTCACCGCTGGCGTACATCGTCATTGGCTCCTGGGACCCATAGGGTCCAATGTTAACCAATGCAGGATTGCGCCGCGGTCTTTGACTGCCTACTGCGACGGTGTACAACGCCAGCGCAGTTACCTCATATCCCCTTGTCCCACATTACAGGTCAGGCAGATGCCATTTCAGGGGGCCACATGGCATTAATTTTGACTGCGTCACACATGTCTAGGCCTTGCTTAAACACTAATCCAGCCATATGTAGATTTGAAAACATTTTACGATTAAGTTGTGTTTACGTACCTCAGAGTTGGTTGACTCTCTGCTCGCTGATCTCCTCCTTAGAGCATGTCCGCTGGGGCAGGTGAGGAGATGGTGGCAGCCTCCGGTGTACAGACCGCTGGTGGACCTGTCGACAATGGAGGAGCGACATGTAATCATCACCTACAGACTTGATCGTACCACAATCCTGGAACTGTGTGCTCAGTTGGAGCCAGACCTGATGTCAGCTATCTGCCATCCCACAGGAATCCCCCCTCAAGTGCAGGGGCTGTCAGTACTCCATTTCCTAGCAAGTGGGTCTTTACAAACAACAGTGGCCATAGCATCAGGGATGTCCCAGCCTATGTTTTCCAACGTGTTGTCCAGAGTGTTGTCTGCCCTGCTGAAACACATGCGAAGCTACATCGTTTTCCCTCAGGTGGAGGATTTGCCTACAGTGAAAGGTGATTTCTATGCCCTGGGACATATCCCCAACATCATAGGTGCCATTGATGGCACACATGTGGCCTTGGTCCCCCCGCAGGAGTGAACAGGTGTACAGAAACCGGAAGAGTTACCATTCTATCAATGTGCAGATGGTGTGTTTGGCAGACCAGTACAGCTCCCATGTGAATGCCAAATTTCCTGGCTCAGTACATGACGCTTACATTCTGAGGAATAGCAGCATCCCTTATGTGATGGGGCAACTCCAGAGGCACTGTGTGTGGCTATTAGGTGAGGACATGGACCCAATACAGTGTGACTAGGTGTCTGGGTCTGGGAATGTCACTAAGAGTTAGTGTGTGTCTAACAGTTGTCCCTCGCCATTTGCAAGTGACTCTGGTTACCCCAACCTGTCATGGCTACTGACCCCAGTGAGGAATCCCAGGACAAGGGCAGAGGAACTCTACAATGAGGCGCATGGGCGAACTAGGAGGGTTATAGAGAGAACCTTCGGCCTCCTGAAGGCCAGGTTCAGGTGCCTGCTTATGACAGGTGGTTCCCTATTCTACTCACCAAAGATGGTGTGCCAAATTATCGTGGCCTACTGTATGCTTCACAACTTGGCTTTGCAACAAAAGGTGCCTTTTCTTCAGGAGGATGGTCCAGATGGAGCTGTTATGGCAGCTGTGGAGCCTGTGGCAGTGAAGACGAGGAAGCAGAAGAAGAGGACATAGACAACAGGAACACGGTGATCCAGCAATAAATTCAAGTGAGACACAGGTAAGAAGACAACACTGCCTGCTACATCTGATCTAATTGTTCTAACTCTCATCTGCCTGTCACTTTCACCCAGTGCATGGACCCTGAGTTGTCATTTTCCCTTTCAATTTCACAGATGTGGGTCCCACTGTGTGACCTCTGCTATGTTACCTCATGGACTAGAGCTGTGTGACATAGGTATGTTGACAATAGAATGGGCATTGCTATTTTCCTCAGATATTGCAAATACATTTTTGTGAAAGCACAGACTGACTCCAGATTGTTTTGTGATTCAAGGGTGTTTATTTAAGTGCTAAATATTGGAGGGGGTTGTAAAATGGTCATGGGTGATGGTAGAGGAATGTCCATGGCGGAGTCCAGTCTATTAGTCTCACAGGTGCATTGTCCAAAGGGGCATAGGAAGTGGAGCTGGGGCAGTTTAAGTATGGACAGGGGGACAAAGTGGGAAAAGAGGATGACAATCAGGGTGGTCTCATTTCTTGGCGGGGGTCTTGGCATTGTTCTCTGTCTTTGTCCTGGATCTCAGGGACCGCTTGCGGGGTGGTTCTCCATCTGCAGGGGGTGGGGTGCTGGTGTCGTGGTCCTGTGCGGTGCCTCCTGTCCACTAGCGCCAGCGGAAGTGGTGGGCAGTTCATCGTCCAGGCTAATGTCAGGGGCCCCTTGTGGTGCCACAGTGTCCCTCCTGGTGTTGACGAGTTCCTTCAGCACCCTTACAATGGGGCCCAGGATGGAATTGATGGATTTGAGTTCCCCCCTGAACCCCAAATACTGTTCCTCCTGCAGCCGCTGGGTCTCCTGAAACTTAGCCAGTACCGTTGCCATCGTCTCCTGAGAATGGTGGTATGCTCCCAAGATGTTGGAGAGGGCCTCGTGGAGAGTGGGTTTCCTGGGCCTGTCCTCCCCCTGTCCCACAGCAGCCCTCCCAGTTCCCTTGTTTCCCTGGGCCTCTGGCCCCTGAACCGTGTGCCCGCTACCACTGCCCCCAGGTACCTGGTGTTGTTGGGGTGGTGGGTTAGCCTGGGTTCCCTGTAGTGGTGGACACACTGCTGCTTGACGTGTCCTGGGGACAAAGGTATGGGCCTGCTGGGTGGGTGCAATGCTGGTGTTTCCAGAGGGGGGAAGCTCTGTAGTGGCCTGTGCCAGTGTGAGGGGAACCGACTGTCCCGAGGTCCCAAATGGGCCGGGCTGGTCATCTAGATCCAGTTGGACTGTCATGACCACACAAACTTGCCAAGTCAAATCAAAGAAGTGCATGAGAAAAGCAAAGAGATATCCTCAGTGGAGACAGCAAAGCCCAAACTGGAAGAAGGTTTGCAGAGTAATCTTGCGCTTATTTCAAAGGAAGAATCAAGAAGAGAAGATCCAAGATGGCTGCTGTGAGTCCTGAAGGTTAGTTACAGTTCTAGTCTTGCAATCGGTTGGTTGCTAGGTTACGAGCTCTCCAGCTGGAAGCCTTGCACTTCAACTGAGGTCTGACAGGAATCAGCTGTGTGGAGAGAGAGCGCGCTTCAGAACAGAAACTCCTGTGAGGTAAAATTACATTTGAAGATTATATTACAGAAAACAGATAAATATTGTCAAGGTTTATTCGAAGAGTTTGATAGTAGACCGTTCCCGTGGAAGTCGGCAAGGCTACAGAGTTAATGTATGAATTAACCTTATGTTTACAAGGTTCTTGTTTAAGATATTAAAGTCAAAGAAAAAACAAACTTTAAAAGAGCAAGTATCTACAAATGTCAAGGTTATAAACAAAGGCCAAGTATAAAGCAGAAACGAACTGTTAACAAATAAGCATTTACAAATTCAATGGTAATAAACCAAAATAGAGTTTAAAAGAGAAACAAACTTAAATAAACAAGCATTTACAACTACAAGTTATCGACAGATGTCGAAGTAAGGAAGGAGAAACTAACTGTAATAAACAAGCATTTGCAAATACAAGTTATCAACAAATGTCGAAGTAAGAAAGGAGAAACGAACTTTAATAAACAAGCATTTACAAATACAAGTATTGACAGAAGTCACAATAAGACAGGAGAAATTAAATAACATCAGCTGATTTGAAGAACGCATTATCACCAACTATATATATATATATATATAGCAACATAAAACCAATCTCTAACAAAGGTTAAGAAGTTCTTCCAGAATCAGTAATAAGCATTTTTTAAGAAGAGCTATCATTTATAGGGAGAAGCAAGGCTACAGAGAACTCAGGGTGGGTGAAGAAATAATAGAATTAAAGAGAATTAAATGTTGAGAGTAGAAAGTGAAAAACTGATGTTGTATGTCCCTAGTAATTGCGACTGTGACTCTTGCAGGGGCTGTATCGAATCTTAGATGTGAAGAGGCAGACTGAGTACTGGCGTTCATCATCTCTGTGGCAGTCTCTCTACCATCCCATTCCCCTTTCCCCCTCCGGGGTACTCAGCACGAAGGATTAATATTCGTTGTGAGTAGCTCGGGTCGGGACTGAGGAGTTATCTTCTGCTTCTGAGGAAATCGAATTGAAGTATCCTGACATGGACAGAGCGGCTGTCATCACTGTGGGCCTCTTCTGTGGGTGGAGTGGACATGTCTGGACCCTCCTGTCCGGTGACGTTGGGTAGGGGTCCTGCAGGGGTGTAAAAGCATGATTATTGCATCTGTGTGTGCCATGGTGTGCAGTGGGTGGGTGACCCTGTAGCCCAGTGCTTGCATTCTTGAGTGGGACCTTGTGTGATAATGGTTTAGGGGGTGTATGTGTATGTGCAGTGGACATGCTTTGGTGATGGCTGTACAAGCTTTGGTGTTACATGCAGGGCTTGGGTTTGGGATGTGTGGTTTGTGATATTGGGACATATGTGAGGAGTTGGAGTGATGGGGGTGAGGGCAAGGGTGGGGGTATGTGATAGCATGCAGGTAGGGTGGGGGATGTAATAGTTAAGATTTGACTTACCAGAGTCCATTCCTCCAGCTAATCCTGCGAGGCCCTCAGGATGCAGTATAGCCAAGACCTGCTCCTCCCATGTTGTGAATTCATGGGGAGGAGGTGGGGGTCCGCCGCCAGTCCTCTGAACCGCAATCTGGTGTCTTGAGACCACGGAACGCACCTTCCCCTTCCACCTCTTCCTAATGGCATCCCTAGTTCATGGGTGCTGTCCCACTGCGTTGACCCTGTCAATGATTCTCCGCCATAGCTCCATCTTCCTATCTATGGTGGTGTGCTGGACCTGTGATACGAATAGCTGTGGCTCTACCCGGATGATTTCCTCCACCATGACCCTGAGCTCCTCCTCAGAAAACCTGGGGTGTCTTTGCAGTGCCATGGGGTGGTGGGGGTGATGTGTGGGGTGGTGTGTGTTGTGATGTGTGGGGTGATATTTAGAGGTGTGTTGTGTGAGGTGCATGGATGTTGTGTGAGTGATGGTGTTGAGTGCCTGTGGATGCTATTGTTCTTTCTGGTGGTGTCTCTCTCTGGCCTTCAGTCGCAATTGTTGTCGTAAGGGTTTGTGGGTGATGTGGGTGTGTGTTTTAAATTGTATAGGATGTGTGGGAGTGGTGTGTGTATGTGTATCAGGTGTGTGTATTTGGAATTGTCCAATGTGGATGTGTTTTGTAAGAGTGTTTGTATTTTGAGCGTGGCGGTGTGTACCGCCAATGGAATACCGCGGTAGAAAGACTGCTTCGTGGATTCGTGTGTCATGATAGTGTGGGCGTATTCCTGTTGGTGTGACAGTGTCGGTTTTGTTATTGCCAGTTTATCACTTACCTTTGGTGTGGCGGACTTGTGTGGGTGTCTATATTTTGGCAGATTACGAGCTGTGGGTCATAATGGCAGTGGCGGTATTCTGTGGCCGCGGCGGTGTGTTGCCGGTCTTCTGCACTGTGGTAAGCGAGTTTTACTGCCAATGTTGTAATGACCCCTTAGTCTCTCTTCTGAAGATTTTCTTCAGCGGGACGAACCTGCCAGTCCAATCCGACCTCCTGGATCTCTTCTACGGATGTGCGTCGCAGGACCTCTCAGTGGAGATTTTTACCTTCAGACTTAGTCGTTTTTTCGAGGTGAAAATCCTTCGACCGGGGCAAACTTTGATCTTGATCCGAGGTCCCTGGAGCCCTCCTCGGATACGCTGGCTGGGAGATCCCGGTCAACTTTCTACGTTCGGACTTAGGGGGTCATTACAACCCTGGCGGGCGGTGGAGAAGCGGCGGTAAGACCGCCAACAGGCTGGCGGTCTTTTTTTTGGAATTATGACCATGGCGGTTAACGCCATGGTCATCTGCCGCTTCTCCGTTCCGCCCACGAGGGCGGAGACGACCGCTGGGCTGGAGACCAGGGTCTCCAGCCCGGCGGTCGTCACTATACCGCCGGCGGTATTTGGACCCGGCTTACCGCCATGGATTTCCTGCGGTTGGAACCGCCATGAAATCCATGGCGGTAAGCACTATCAGTGCCAGGGAATTCCTTCCCTGGCACTGATAGGGGTCTCCCCCACCCGACTCCCTCCCCTAAACCCCCCGCCACCACTGCCATCTCCCAAAGGTGGCAGGACCCCCCTCCCCACCCCAACCCCCAACATCACTTCACTCATGCACACACGACACGCACGCAGGCACCACCAACACACATACACGCACACACACCGACATACATGCAAACATCCACACACACAGTCAGACATGCACACCCACATTCAAACATATACGCACACAACCATGCCGACATGTCTACAGACATACACGCACTCATTCCCATACTCACGACACCCACGCAAGCACACAGGCACTCACACCTCCCCACTACATACACACACGCACACCCCCATGCATGCACACAACACACAACACCCCTCCACCCCCTCCCCTCACAGACGATAGACTTACCTGGTCCGACAATCCTCTGGGTGGGGACGGGAGCCATGGGGGCTGCTCCGCCGACACCAAACCATCAACAGAACACCGCTACACCGAATCACAGGACGTGATTCGGTGGGCGGTGTTCTGTTGACGTGGAGGTGGAGCAACCTCCACTTCCCCGCCGCCCGCCAGTATGGCTGTTGGCGGCTGTCCGTCCGAAAAACGACAGAGAGCTGCCAACAGTCATAATACGCCGAGTGGCAAACCGCCACCTCTGGCGTTCTTCCGCACAGCGGTCCCTCGGCGGTCTTGAGAAAAGACCACTGAGGTCAAAATGACCCCCTTAGTCTCTTTTTTGGAGATTTTCTTCACCGGGATAAACCTGCAAATCAGGCCGGGTCGCGTTTGAAGCAAGCCGGCTTGAGTTGCCAGGGCGGGTTGGTCATTCTATGGAGCTTTTTTTCAAAAGTTCTCCAAACTTCTCCAAACTTCTGGATCTTCTCCCAGATGTTCCTTTAAGGTTCTTTTGGGGTCCACAGCTCACCCCAAGGGTCCAGAAGCTCTGAGATTATCCTTGGGGGTGTGGACTACAACTCCCAGAATGCACCTGGCGCAAACTCCTTTTTGGCCACTGGGCAGTGGTCAGCTGGTTGATTTCTTCAGGAGTTGGTGCAGGGGATTCTGGTTAGCAATTTTTCACCTGTAGCAAACAGGGAGTCCCTCCTTGAACCAGTTGAAGCCAGGCAAAGCCCTTCTTGTGGTGAAGTCCAAGTGTGCAGCTGGTGCAGTTCTTCAGAGTGCAGGGTCCAGGTGCAGGCAAGGGGTCCAGAAGGGCAGTCCTTCTTCTCCTTTGGTTCTTCCTTCTTGGAATCTGATAGGGATCTGAGGTGTGGGTGCAGGGTCTGCCAGTTTTATCCTTGCTCCTGGGTGAAAAACAGGGGGGGTCCCGATTCTCCAGTCAGGTGCATGGTCCTTCCCCCTGTGATGACCACTTCCTGGGAAGTGTGGCAAAAATCAATCCCAGGAGGCAACATTCCTCAAAAATCCATCATGGCTGAAAATGATTTTTGGAGGTTACATCTGGCTGAGCCCACCCACTGGTGTGGCTAAAAATCATAAACACACCCCGCTCCTGCCCTCTCCTAATCTAATCAAAGGGGCACCTAGTTGTCTGGGGTTCAGGATGTGGGGGTGTTGCTGGGTTGCTCCAAATGTCCTTCTCTGCCTTTGAAGACCAGTTTGGCAGCCCTCCCCCTTCCTGCCTCACCATCTGCTGAGGGGAGATTCCCACCCACAGGCACATCTCTTTGTGTGAAGCCAGGCCACGTCACACCTCATCAAGGCAGCCTGGCCAGGCTGCCAGAGGCTGGCCAATCAGAGCACAGCAGCAAAAACAATGCAGGGCTGAAAATTGGCAACTTTTCAGGTAAAGTTTAAAACTCTTTACCTGAACAAGTTATATTAAATCCAACAACTGGAAGTTGTAGGATTTATTATAACAATTAATTTGATACCAAACTCTTGGTATCTGTCACTTAAGGGGACTTTTAAAATTAAAATAAAGTCTCCCCATTCTAGCCTATGAAGGCCATTCACTACAATGAGTGAAAAACGAATTTGGCTGTTTTTACTTCACCAGGGCTTATAAAACTATTTCTATAAGGTCCCTGCTTATAGTTACATGGCACCCAGCCCTAGATCACACATAGGGCACACCTTAGGGGGTGACTTATATGTAAAAATAAGGTTGTTTAAGACTTTGGAACTACTTTTAATTCCAAAGTCGCATTTGCATATAACTTTAATTTAAAAGCAGCCAGCAAGGCAGGCCTGCCTTTAAAATGACACTGGGGACCTCAGCAGTGTACCTATGGGTGCACTACCTATGCTGTGGTCCCTAAACATACATGCCCTACCATATACTAGGGACTTATAGGTAGGTCAACTTAGCCAATTATAATTAGCCTAATTTGCATACTGCTTTTACACAGAGCACAGGCCCTGGGACTGGTTAGCCGCACCCAGGGCACCATCAGAGTCAGGAAAACACCAGCCAAAAGTGGAAAATGGGGGCAAAAAAGGTAGGGGGCCTCTGCAATCAGCCCTGTTTTCTCACAGGTGCGTTATCATGGGCTGCCGAAAATGATTCTCTCTGATCGAGGATCGCAATTTTCCTCCAACTTTTGGAAAATGTGGTGCAAAACGCTTCAAGTCACATCCACACTATCTGCTAGCCATCATCCTGAAACAGATGGCCAAACTGAGAGACTGAATCAGTGATTGAAGCAATATCTGTGTGCTTATGCTGAGAAAGCACTTAATTCCTGGACATCAATGCTCTGGTTAGCTGAGCTAGCCTACAATAATTCATTTTACACCTCCACTGGTGTTACACCCTTTTTTGGCTTGTTTGGCTATCATCCTGACACTTTGCCCATCACGATTCCTCAAGAAAGTTCTCTCACACCAGCTGTGTCAGAAACGATTCAACACCTCCACGAAACCCAGAAACTGATTCAACAGCATTTAGAAAAAGCTAAACAAAAATACAAAAAGCACTACGACAAGAAACGTTGTGAAGGACCTCAAAATCAACTAGGTGACAAAGTATGGCTTTCTACAAGACATATAGGGGGTTATTCTAACTTTGGAGGAGTGTTAATCCGTCCCAAAAGTGACTGTAAAGTGACGGATATACCACCAGCCGTATTACGAGTTCCATAGGATATAATGGACTCGTAATACGGCTGGTGGTAAATCCGTCACTTTTCCGTCACTTTTGGGACGGATTAACACCTCCTCCAAAGTTAGAATAACCCCCATAGATTTTAAGAAAAAGCACATGTTTAATCCCAAATTCATAGGTCCTTACACTGTCCTCCAGCAAATTAATCCAGTGACCTATAAACTGCAGTTGCCCCGCTCACTGCATATTCATCCGGTGTTCCATACTTCCCTCCTGAAAAAAGCAGTCCAGAAGGTACGCTCCCAACCATCTCCAGTTCTAGTGCAGGGGGAAGTGGAATACGAAGAGGTGTTGGGTTCCAAACTTAGAGGTCGTAACCTGTGGTATCTGATTTTTTGGGAAGGTTACGGTCCTGAAAGTAACTCATGGGTCTCCGCATCTGATGTCCATGCACCACGACTAGTGAGACGTTTTCATCGTCTTAACCCAGGCAAACCAGGCCCTAGAGCGCGTTTGGGAGAGGGGAGTACTGTCAACATCAGGACAGTGCGCGCTCTACGGGCGACAAAAATGCAAAAACCCAGCCCTTATGCAAGAGCATAATTCATGCATTGTGTTTATATGCAGTATTTTAACCTTTTGCATTGCAGACTTTAACCTTGAAAAGCAATGTTAATGATGTTTGCAATAACTGTTCATTTGTAAGGCATTGCTGCAGACTGTCTGAGTGTGTTAGGGTGTGGTCCCTTCTAGGACCTTTTAGAATTTTTCTCTGCAGCATGACTGGGTGTGGTTTGTGGGCTGGGCCAGACTCTATATAAGGGAGCCAGCCCAGCTCCACGTGCTCACTATTCAGAGGTCCCGGTGCAGAGCAGCAGCAATTTCCTGAGTTCCTGTTCCGGGGGCTTACCTTGACGTTCCAGGTCTTCGTCGCATTATCTTGGTGATCCTTTAGCAGGGTGGTAAGGCGGGGGTCAGGCTCGGCCCCCGACACTGTTCTAAAAAGACTCTTGAGTTTTTGGGCCTACTCATGAAACTTTCAGAGTATGCAAATCATTGCTCTGATGTAAATCTTGGTGTTCAGATCGGCAAAGACTTGCGCGATCATTTCATGGCATTTGCATATTCTTGTTAGAATCGGCAGTGTGCGCGATTCATTTACCGCATGTAAATCTTGGTGTTCAGATCGGCAAAGGCTTGCGCGATCATTTCATGGCATTTGCATAGTCTTGTTAGAATCAGCAGTGTGCGCGATTCATTTACCGCATGTAAGTCTTGGTGTTCAGATCGGCAAAGGCTTGCATGATCATTTCAAGGCATTTGCATATTCTTGTTCGAATCGGCCGAGTGCGCAATTCATTTCCCGCATGTTAAACTTGATGTTCAGATTGGCAAAGGCTTGCGCGATCATTTCATGGCATTTACATATTCTTGTTAGAATCGGCAGTGTGTGCGATTCATTTCCCGCATGTAAACTTGGTGTTCAGATCGGCAAAGGTGTGCGCGATCATTTCATGGCAACTAAAACTTTGATATGTAATGTTTGTTGAAGTGCACATATTTATCCTGAGTCTATGGTTTTCCTGTGAAGATGCTAAATTCAAAATGTGACGTTCTTTGTGCATATTAAGTCCCTGGTGAACTATTTCAGATTGACTTTGGGCCTCATGTTAAAAAAGCAGTGTTTATTCTGAAAACAGGTTTTTAGAACGTTCATGTATTTCTAAACATTATGTGACAATTTATGAAAGCTCATATGAAACATTGCATTAATCATTCTTGATTTGATCCAGGTACCTAGAGTTCTTGAAGTCTAGTTTAGTCGCTTCTTAGATTATCCTTGGTTACAATAAGACAATGCTTAGAACTATATTCTAGTGAAAGTCAATGTGATTATATTCTGATATTGGGTTGTTTAACCTTTTGCTTTCTACAGGTCTCCTTCCCAGCTGTTCCATACCTAATCCCCTTTTCCCCACTTGGACTCTCTTAAACTCTAACGGAGTTTTGGAGCTGTCTTGTGGTGAACATGTTGGGAACGTGCGTAGACCCAGAGGATCTGGTCTCCCTGACAGTTTGCATCAAAAAGTAAAAATCTGGGCCTATGTAACAAATACTCTAACATACCTTAAGAAGTTACTAATAATGTATGCCTCCCGTGCCCGGTTAGCATCATTTATTTTGATGCTATCCGGGCCTTAGCGCCGGCTAGCGTCATTCCTTAAATATGACGCCCGGCTGACATCTAGGAATGGCGGTAGCCAGTGGTAAATTCTTTTACACAAACCTGCACTAGCGCAGGTTTGCATCAAAAAGTATAAATCTGGGCTTATGTAAGAAAGACTCTAACATACCTTGAGAAGTTACTAATAATAAGCAGGTGGAAATTCCAGGTGTCTGTATAAATAAGAAAACTCCTTAGCAGAGTCACAATCATTTTAAGGAGGATACAACTGAACTAATGATGGCCATGAAGAGTCTGCAAATGTTAAGCAGTCTTTGGAATTATTCTCATCCATGCTCCAGGTGGTTGAAAACCCAGAGAGTGATTGTCTCACAATGATACAGGAAGTTAAGTCTATGGGGGCTCTAAGGGAGTGGCTCATAAAAGTGTACATTATAATGATCTGGCTAGCTGTTGTATTTTGGTAGATGAGATGGGCCAGAAAGAACTGACTGGAGTAGTGGATGAGGGTGAGGATATTCTTTTACAGTATAAAACTTGGGTAGGAGTGTCAATGGGTAAACAAGTTTGTGGCTCCCACTTTAGCAAGCTCTACAAAGCCCATTCAGTTCCCACCTACTAATTAAGTTAAATTGGATCTGCCACCAGAGGCTACACCATTTGTAATCATTTTAAGGAAGGTTCTGCCACTTGAGTCGAATAAAACAGAGCCCTGGGAGAATATCAGAACAAGTATGGTCAAAGAACCAATCTCCCTACCCAACATTTAAATTATAAAAACATGGTCTTTAAGGTTAGCTGGGTGGGTTGGAGTCCCAAGATCGATTCAGTAGACTGTGTTGCAATGAATTTGAGATCTCCTTACTTAATGAGGCATGTTTTCTGTCTCCATAGCTGCACATGGCAAAGATTATAGTCATACCCTTGGGATTTTTCTCTAAACCCCCTGATACAAGTGATCCTGCTAAAAAACATACATTTGATCAGATAAAGAAGCATGTTAACTATTTATACAATGTCCCTACTATAAATCAATTTGATATCTTGGGGGACTTGGATGTAAATGATTTGCTTAGTGATATTCAATCTCACTGTGGATTACGTCTCTCATTTTTTAAGGATGAAGCCATGAGAGAGACTGTGTTTAATACCTATGAACCTTTTAGCTCCAGTTCAGACATTCTAAATTCTACAGAACCCCTGAAGGTCACTTGCCAGCCCCCTGTTACCAGTAACGTGAGCCAATCAGCCTCTAACACCGCTAATTTAATTTCTAACAGTGATAACAAGATGCGCCTCCTATTCTGGAATGTAGCTGGCATTAACAACAAAGTGCTAGATGTAGCAAAGGATTTTGCATTCGCAAATGGTGTGAATCGATAGATTTCAATGTTTGCTAATGCAAAATAGCCTTTCACGACGTAAGAAAGGCATCGCAGTCCCATTTTAGGGAATCCCAATTTTTTGCAATTCCCTAAAATTGCGACTCCAACTACAGAATCACAATTTGCAATTGCCTAAATAGGATATTGCAAATATGCAATTCCTATTTGCAATTCCCTATACACATGAATCAAGCATTTCCTAGTTGAGAACTGGGCATTAAGTAAATGTAATTACCTCCAAGTTGGCGGTAACCATGTGCTTTTTAAAAAAAAATGCATTGACATTTTTAAAGTGTTATGTAGCACACACATGCCTTTAGGGCATGTGTGCACTTTACATGTGCACAATTGTTTTTGGGGGGTGCATCAAATGGGACTTTAGGCCCTCAGCACCCTTGGTTTTCCATTTGCTTAAATTAGGAAATGGCATTCGCACCTGTGGGCTTCAGGCCCATAGGAACGAATGGAGTCTTATTCCCTATTAGCGATTCCTAATAGCGATTGTGAATTTTAAGTAATCATTATTAGAGAATTGCTATTTTGTTGCATTACATTTTGCATTACCTAAATAGCAATTACCTAAAATTCACTATTTAGATAATGCAAAATGGAACTTTTATACATCTGGCCCAAAATCCTTAACCCTAATTGTCTCCTATATATTTTTTGGCATCCTTTGTTTTCAGGGAACATGGGTCATAGATAGTTATCATAATAATGGCTATACTACATTTTATACACTGGCTGTTGCTTCCCTGGGAGGCAGAGAAAGGGAGGTCTTATAACTTATATTTCTTTTCTCAGGTAAAGTTTTCTACAAAATGTTGGATCCACCCTAATATCAGGTCATCAGCTGTAAAATGACTAGAAGTGCCAATCTGTGCATTTTAAACTACCTCAGAGATAATAACTACGAGAGATAATATTGCAAAAGAAGTGGAAACACTTTGTTCTGTGAAAGTTAGGGATAATTTGGTGATTTGTGGGAGGTTAGGGGGGATTCATACTTGCTTTTGTTCCTGGCCTGCTAGGAAAATATGTGGCTATGTTGACCATAATGATCAGGGCCTATCTCACTTTGTCCATGATGTGTATGGTAGAAGACTAAATAATGTACTTTTGAAAATTTGATTTAGCTTTTGCTAATGAAGTCTCGATCTGCAGGCTCCTTTTGAATATGCTCTTTTTAGCAGAGAACGCAGATTAGCTATTGATTTTATTTTAGTCACTTGTGTTTTTAGGTCTTTCTTCACAAATTGTAGGACACATTTAAACAGACTTAGAGACCATAATACCCAAATGATTAATATTATTTGCCTGGACAATGAGGTTATGTTTAGTGACACAGTATAAACCAATGTTATTGATGTGGTTACCTCAAATGGTATTAGGATTAAATGGTGCAGTGTTACCCAGAGGATTTTCTTTCAAATGTAGTGCTTGAAAACAGTGCTCTAGTGAGTACCTGCTTTGATGACAATGCTGAGGATGGGGATATTAAGAATGCCTTTACAGGTATTGCTAGGTATTATGGCCAGTCAGCCTGTAACTTGCTGTGTACTACAAGGAAGTGCAAAGAATAGTTTGGCTCTAAGCGCACAAAAGCTTTAAATTACTCAGAGTAAGTGACACAGTAGTAGCTTGTAGGCAGGCATATAAGATCGCACTGGCAAGTAGGAAGTAGAAAACTTTAAAGATCATGCTACCCCATCAATTGAGGCTGTCATACCTCAAGAAGAATGGGTGGCACATTTTTCTAGTATCTGTGCTTAGGACTTTATGGTGCCCCCTGTACCGAATCAGAAGCATCTAAGTGATAATTAATAAACCAATGTAACATCATCCCTTCATCTTTACATTAGACAAAATTATTGATGCAATTAGTGGTTCATGCTGTGGGAATGCCCCGGGCGAGGTGGGGTGCCTATTTATCTTTTAAAGAACAATTTGGAGTTGTGGGGGCCACTATTGACTAATGTTTTAAGAGTGATCTACAAGATAGATCCACCTTCTTGATTGTTCTAATTTTTGAAAAGGGGGTTCGGGGAGGCCCAGCTAGTTATCAGCCTACCTCCTCGCTGAATTCCTTACAAAAAGTAGCTGGGAAGATTTTAATTTCAACATTAGAAGACTAGACAGAGGAAAACTCGATGATAGCAAATGAACCAGTTTGGCTTTAGAAAGAGTGTGGGTAATCTTAATCTAAATTACTTATTGGTAAATATATTGTAGCAAGCAGAGGTATTGTCTAGTTGGCATTTATGGACCTCTCCTGTGTTTTTGACTGTGTGAAACATGTTAAACCATGGATTTTAATAATGAAGATGGATGTTGATTCCACTTTGGTGGACATCTATGTGAATGCCAATGCTAGAGTTAGATTTGCAATTAATGACAAGTGTTCTGAGGAATTTGATATCAGAAGGAGGTAGAGCAGGGCTGTGTTTTAGCACCATTTTTATTTAACCGTTATATTAAAAATGTCAGTGTTTTCTTTTAGAAAGAAATGTATGATGTTCCTCAAATTGGCCAGAAATCCATACCTATATTACTGCATGCCAATGATGCAATACTCTTTGCCCATACTCCAGGAGGATTACAGAACATGAAGTTATGGCTGATTTAGATTTAAGAGTTAATTTGCCCAACATTTTCATCATGAAATGTGGATGCAAGGCTGATAAATGCTATCAATTTAGGTTAGGGGAAACTAGGCTTGTGACATCTCTGCTTCCCTCAACCAGGGATTGCCTTTTGATACCCATAGCTCGTGGAACCATGTGGTTAGAACTAGAACCTTGTTGATGAACAAATCTATGACTGGGCTCAACAGATTTGTGGCTAGATGGAGGATACTTAGAGAGCTCTGTACTATCTATAAGACAAAATGTACCTGTTTGGAACACTATTGGGCTGGTGTTTGGGGGTATGTCAATCCAGAAAACTTAAAATGTGCTGAAAATGCATGTATAAGAAAGGACCTTGCAGTCCCACATGGTATATCCACTTATCTTCACACCTTTTTAGAAGATCTTATTAGGATATGTCCAATGTTATTATGGCACAGGATTTGATCGCAACCGGAGGCATAGTTAAACATGTCAATAATTACAGACTTTGTCCCAGGATCATGCCCTGAGAATACCATGGCTCAGTTAATTTAAGAATTTTTTGGCAGTTTGGATAGAACAACTTTTTTTAGTTACCCTTCTTCCCTATTTTGAGTCTCTGAGGCTGAGATTAAACAATTATCACTGAATTAGTTGGAGAAGGAAAGATTGATTAAGGATTGTGTAAAGCCAAGTGTTGAGTATTATAATCAGCTTGTTTCAAACAATGACATTCAGCTGTATTTGGAACAGGTCTCAAGCCCCCAGAATGGATTTGTGTTAACCAATTTTAGACACCTTATTCATCATTTTAGTTATATCCCTTGTGCAAATGATTGGTCGGCTAAATTACCTATCTGTCCCTGCAGTGGTGTTTTAGAGCAATGCACATCGCATCTTATTTTTTTAATATAATAACATCCCAGGGTTATAACTTTTAAAGCCATTATTAGAAAATGTAATTTTAGGCAATGTAGACCCGCGTTACTCTTTTTGCAACAATTGCATTCCCTTGAAGTTTGTTTTGCTGTGTCTCAATTTCTGTGGGCCAACTCAAAATGCAAACAGAAGAGTTGGTAAGTAATTTTGAATGAAATGTTGGTTTCCCAGAACAATGCACATTTCACTTCACTCTGCTCTATATATGCTGCAAAACTTTGCTTGTAAATTCTAAAGTTGGTTTCTCAAAGTGTACTTCATCAAATGTTTGTGGAAGCTTACTTTTATTTGTAAATTGCCGGGTGAGGAAGATTACTTGAATGAAATGTCTTCTTTTAGTGTTATGTTTTTATAGTTGTTTTATGTTTTTGCTTTTATGTGAATTTTTAAGTTTTTAAAATGGAAAACTGAATTAGGAATATTTTGACTTTGAGAAATGTTACCCATGTGGTTAGGAAGTGGCAGGAGTTTTCTCCATCCACATAGTCAAGAACCTTTACCTGGGAAACATGTCCTTATGGATTTCTACCTGGTTGCCAGTGAATTTTGGACAAACACTCTACTCATCCTGGGCACAGTGGTGGGCAACCATCTCTTGATGATCAGCCAAGTCATCACTGTCATCTCATCCTGTTTCTATACCGTAAAGATACAAAGAAAAATCTTCAAATGGCTCCCAAGCAACACACTCAGAACCATTCCTATGCCCTTATCCCCATGCAAGCTGGATTGTAGTAACACAATCTATGTATCTATAAGGTCATACAACACAAAATCAAGCTACCACTCCACACTTCATCACCTCACAAGTCAAAGATCACCACCACCTCCCCATTCACAAACATGCACTCTGCAAGCTCCTCATCTACACACACAATACCTTGAACAATCTAGGTCCCACTTACCAGAACAGCTGCATCACATTTTACAACTAAACCAGAAGCATATCATTGACCAGCCTCTTGCTTGCTTACATTCCTTACAACCCCAGAGCCAGCGTCATGCCTTTTAATGCCGTAAGGACCTCCAGAACCTGTATGGTCACCCCTGTTTTAGTTTTGTTTTACAATTCATATTTTATTCATTTTATTGAGGCTGCTTTTAGTGATGATTTGTACATCGTTTTATCAACTTGCTTTTAGTCTAGGAAAACAAGGAACAAGCTGCTTCTTTAGTTACCCTTTGCACAACACGTAATCTATACTTTCTGTCCAAGACTAAAGAATGCTGTACACAATATGTTAGTTGTTTTCCCCAATTAGGAGACAGCTTCTGAAACCTAGACACAGCATTGCATTAGAAATGTTCTTTGAATACAGTATGGTTTTTTTATATAAATGTTGCACAAATCCAGAGGGGACAGAGGGCATTCTTGCAACAACTATCCTGGGAAGCATGCTCTGTGATGTCCAGCATGGCTGGTGCGGATCTACCAGCCTCTTCAGAGGATTGCTATCTACATCATCGACTAACTCCTGACACCGTTTCCAGGTATGCAGTTGGAGCTAATCCCTTAAATCGGGTCATGCAGAATGTTACACCTGCTGTGCTCTCAGCATAAACATAGAGTGAGGTACAAACATCTAAAACATTTAGCACCACATGTACCATGGTTGGCTTATCTTTTTTGCCATATTTGTAATGCTGATTAGTTTGTTATGTTTCATCTCCCTAAATATTACAGCTCCATCCTTATATGCCAGATAGTGATTGTTTCAATTACAGTATTGTAAACTTACCTTGCATCTGTTGTGTTTCGCCTTGTCACACATGAGTAATAATGCAAAAGTGTTAAGGTCTGTTTCCACAGCTCCCTGGGGAGTCAGAGTGTCCTGTCCTGGTTGCCATCATCACCTTCCACCTCGTTTGGTTTGGGGTTTGCCAGAGACATTGTGAGCTAGCCAGGAAAGAGGCATACAGCTACAGATGGTGTGGATGGACTCAGTCACCCACACTCTGCCATTCTGCTTTCCTAAACACACATCTTACTACTATAATAGGAACTGAATAACATAGCACTGTCAATGTTTTAAGGCCAGGTTCTTTTTTAACGGATCTCCTGAGTACTTCTTTCTGGTATGCCTAAGGTACCATATTCACCTTTATATGGTTTCACCTATGGTGTTAGGGAATATCCTTCTCAACAGTATAGGCAGCACCAAAATTTGTGTATAGGTTGTTCAAGCTTGAACATTTTCAAAGGGTACACCACTTAGTGTTTCCTTCCCTGAATTCTTGTTTTAAATGGCTAATCTAGTAGTTATTCCAGTAAATTGCAGACATGCTGTCACACAGCACTTACATTTAAATGGGATACCTCACAGGGGTGGAGATGTTAGGTTTGTGGTAGAGGCACACAGTTCGTAGAGAATTGAAACATTTTACTCATGGGTTAATTTTTTTGCAGGTTAGATGGGTGTCCTTAAGGAAAGACCACTGGCTCGGGGAAGACGCATCATTGTTGCAACCCCAGTTCCAGCTTCAAATGTTATCAAAAAGGCTAGCATTCCAAATGCAAAAACCTTACATCCACTATGAATACAATGGGCCACTTCCTTGGCTGCCACTGATGTAGACTATGTATTTTATCCTGAAATGTAAACTCAAGAGTTTCTCCAATACAAATTGGAGAATCCCATGCCCACTAACATTATGCCTCTTGATCAGTATAACTATATCATTTACACTGATAGTTCAGCTCAACCATCTGTAGGTACCAAGCATCAATACTGTGTGACTTGCACAGCTGTTTATGAAGTAATCAGAGATGGAGAATTCTACCTTCTACAAACCTTTACACAGTCCCTTGGGAATTGATCTGTGCAACTAGCTAAGCTGAAAGCATTGATTTTGGCACAGGAACATATGGATCCTAAATTCCTGACACTTATAGTGTATGATTTCCACTATTTAGTCCAGTCTTTCAATGAACATAAGCATTACTGGCCCTCAGTGGATTCAGAGACTAGAAAGAAAACACTATCAAGCATAAAGTGCTTTGGGGAAAGGTGTCAAAACTCAAAGACAAACTGCTGTAGGCTCATGTAATACATACACTGGGCCATCAACATGTAGGGAATTCATTGGCTGAAGAAGCAGTCAAATCTGGAGTCCTTACTGAACTATAGCTGCGAGTACTCATTCCCATACGAGGGTGGTTGAAGAAATATTGTCTGCCATAAAAACCTTAGCTGATGGCACCCCTTTAACAAAAGCATATCCAGCAAAATAATCCTACCATTTAAGTGCCCTAACCATTCCTTCTGCAACTATTCCACGGGTGGGTGATTGAGTGATGCCCATCCAAGGATGTAAGCTAGAACTAGTTCAAGCAGCGCATGAGGGTGTTGATTTTGCCATGCTTGTGTGGTAGTTATAATATCCATGCTACAAAAATGCTACTGGTGGCATGATCTGTACAAACAGACAAAGCAGTTTATCCTTAGTTGTGACGTTTACCAGCAAATTATAGGCTCCACCATGAAGTGCCTACTGCAGACACCCCTCTTCATGTCCAACAAGACTATATAGTGTATGTACCTGGACCACTGTAGTCCCTTAAATTCTGATGGTGCAAACATATACATTGTACTTGCTGTAGATTCCTGTTTCAGATTTTGTCTGGTGTGGCCACAACAATTGGCTGAAGCTTGCACTGTTATTAAATATTTGCAAGTCTCTGTCGGGACACAGGCAAGAGCTGCATTACACTCATGCCAGGGATCCGCCGTTGCTTGCACAGCATACAGGAATACCATGAAAACCCTGAATCTAGCTGTCCATTTTTCTTTCCTCTATCATCATGAGAGAAATTGGATAGTGGAGAGAAAGATTCAAGACTTAAAGCAAACCTTAACCGCTAGAGTATTAGGTTTAGGTGGTAGATGGATCCATCACCTTTATTGGGTTAATAAAGCAATAAATAATCTGCCTAGAAGAACTTTGGGTGGCTGTACCCCATATGAAGTCCTGTTTGGCATCTTGCAGTATGTCCCAGATCTTGATGGTCCTGAAGCAGTGGTGGCAAAAACTCATACTGACACAAAATAATTTATCTCTGTATTACAGGAACTCCAAAATGAGCATTCTACTACACATGCCACTGTTCTGGAAGTCAGGGGTACACCAGCATCTACAGGCTGTATTTCAGAAGTTGAGGATCTATTGTGAGAAAAGATTGCAAGAGGAAAGAATTTGGCCCATCATACAGTACACATTTGCCAGTCCTTGGAATTCAAGTCACCAGAACTGTCATGCTGCCACCGCTTGATGGTTGTAGAGAAAATCAGTTTGTCCCCATTGATGAAGTAAAATTTCATCATGTTCCTGATTCTACAGAGAAGGCCTCAAGGATTCCTGGATAGTTCCCTATATCCCCTCTCATTATCACACTGGAAATACCCCTTCAAGCTTTAAACAACTCTGAAATATTTTCCCCTAGGCTGGGGAAGGCAGAGAATGATTTTTTGTTGATTCCAGTTACTACTACCAGCACCAGATGTAAGTCTACAGTCTTCAACTACTTCTCAGTTGTTTTGATGAACCACCTCTAGAGACATCTACAAGTTCCCTTTCTTCTGCAGTGGCTCTTGTGTTCACACAGACTGCTTCTGGGTACTTTGTCAACATTGACAATTTCTCTTCAGACTCCACTGGAGCTTCTCTTCATGTAATATGTAAACTTTGTCACTGGCTTAAACACACTCATCGGATCCATCCATGGTCCTATGTGTGGATTATACTCACCTTACTGGCTCTCTTTCTGTAGGCTTGATATGTGATTGTTTTCTTCTTGCTTTTCAATGAGCAGTATATTCCTGAATTCTCTGCTGTTGAACCTGTAGATCAGGTATGAAGTTTGATTTATCTTCACACAAAGTGCAAAGTGACCTGTCCCTAATGAACATTAATGGTGCTCCAGTTACTGATGGGATTGTTTGGGACAAGGTCCCATACAGGGCTGGGTGGAGCTCACGGAGTTCTGCTATGCGGAATTCCACTGTGTTAGAAATGAGGTCTCTAGTTGGAAGAGGTATGCACCCTGTCCAAGTGGGGACCACAATCCTAGTCAAGGTAAGTCACAACACAACCTCAATTATCCTGTGCTAACCCTCTGGTAGCTTGGCACAGAGTAGGCAGCCTTAACTCAGAAGACAATGTGTAAAGTAACACAGTGAAAACACCACAGAAAGTGCTCCATACAAGTTTAGGAAAATAGATAATATTTATCTGAATAAAATAAAACCACAATGACAAAAATCCAATATGAACAAGTCAAGATATCACTTTTTAAAGGTTTAAATGAGTCTCAATCCTCTAAGAATCAGTGGTTGTATCCTTTTACCAGACAGAAACTGCGATGCACCAAAATTAATGATGCAGATGGGCTGCAACAGAGGAGATGCATCAGAAAGTAAAGTGGTACATCGATTTTTCTGGCACGGCAAAGGCAATGAGTTGTTTCTTGCCACACTGCAAGGCAAAGCGTCAGTTTCCAGGCGTGCAGCCTTGGTTTCTCACTGCGGTACAGGGTTATTGTGATGTCTAGGGATGATGTGTAGAAAACAACAAAACGTGTTGAACAGGGGAACAAGCACTGCATTGTTCCTGCATGTGATGCAGTTATTTTTCAGCCATGAGGCAGGCACTGCATCGATCTGTCAGGTGTTGCGTTGAATTTTGCAGATGTTGCACCAATGTTCCAACACGCTGGATTTTCTCTTCATTGGTGAAGCTTTTGATTACCTTGAGACCTCAGAACAGGAGGCCAGCTCAATCCAAGCCCTTGGAGATCACTTGAGGAGGAAGGCAGAGTCCTTCCAGCAGAGTCAGGAGTCAGCAGGCAGCAGGGCAACAAGCAGGCCAGCAGTACTTCTAGCAAAGCAATCCAGATGAGCCCTTGGGGCAGCCAGGTGGTCCCTCTGACAGAGTCCAGTTGTAAGTCCAGAAGTGTCTGATTTGTTGGGGACACAGGCCCAATCTATGTACCTAAAAGTGCTTTTGAAGTGGAGGACACTTCAAAGAGTGGGTTTGAAGTATACAAGTTCCCCTTTCAACCAAACCCTTTCTGCCAGGAGCCCTGTGGTGGGTTATCAGTCCTTTCTGTGAGGGCAGGCCACTGGACCTTGAAGTGTGAGAGCCCCTTCACACTTCCTACCCAGGGAAACCCATCTGTATGCAGATGAATGCAAATACAGCTGAGTTTCCTGTGTTTATGAATGTCAGGCTGGAATTCAAAAGGGGGGCTGTCAAACACAGACCAGAATTAGAGTGAAGACAGGATGGCAGTAAGTGCAGGGAAATGTCTACTTTTTAAAAGTGGCATTTCTGAAACAGTAATGGTGAATCCAACTTCACCAGTAAAAAGGATTTTTCACTACCATTCCAACTATACCAAGCATTGCAAATCTATTCCTCTTAGATCGGACATCATCACTTAAAAGCATATATGGGAATTTATAATGCTGGCCTATGAGAGGAGCAGGCTTCCCAGTAGCGAAAAAATGACTTTGGGAGTTTTTCACTACCAGGACATGTAAAATGTCTAAGTCCATGTCCTGCCTTTTACCTACATAGCACCCTGCCCTATGGGTTACCTAGTTCTACCTTAGAGGTGAATTATGTGTAAGAAACGGTTAATTTAAGGCTTGGCAAGTACTGTTAAATGCCAAGTCAAAGGAACAGTGAAACTGCACACACAGGCCTGGCAATGGAAGATCTGGGGCATGGTTAAGGGGCTATTTATGTGGGTGGCACAATAAGTGCTGCAGGCCCACTAGTAACATTTATCTTACATGCCCTGGGCACATTCAGTGCACTTTGCTAGCGACTTATAGGCAAATTACCTATGCTAATTGGGTATGAGCCAATGTTACCATGTTTTGGGGAGAGAGCACAAGCACTTTAGCACTGCTCAGCAGTGGTAAAGTGTGCTGCAAAAACTAGATCAGAAAAATGGAGGGAGGCAGGCAAAAATTTGAGGGAAGACCACCCTAAGGCTGTCAGGTCTAACATGTGTCCTCCCCAGCTGAAAGTGGGGAAAGCTACCCAACTCCTTGGGAGCTCCTGCAGTCCCCAGGAGATGCTCCACCGTAAAGTTCATTCCCTAAAGGGAGATGGAACACCTCAAAAGTTTAGGATTTTCACTCTTTATCTATATGAGCCATCTGTGGGGTCTGTGGTTTGTCTGAACATGGAATAAAGTCCCAAACAGGTATGGTCTAAGCTTCTTCATTGCCCAGAGCGAATCAAATGCTTCCCTTTCAGTGACATCCCACTTATGTTCCCATGGAAGTAATGTTCTGCTAATGAAAGCTACAAGTTTGTCTAGGTCCTCTTCATTCAGCTGTGCTGCCCCCATGCCATGTTCTGAAACCTCAGTCTTCACAATGAATTCTATGTAGTAATCTGGGGCCCTGAGCACAGGTGCTGTGTGCATGGCTTCCCTGAGAGATTCAAATGCTTTTTGACAAGTCTCTATCCAGATCTCCAACCTGGGCTGCTTCTTAGAAGTAAGCTTAGTTAAGGGAGCAACAAAGGTGACATACCCCCTAACAGATCTTCTAGCCAACAAGACCTAAGAAGGCTCTCACTTCTGATGGAGTTTTAGGTGGCTGCCAGGCCATAATGGTTTCAATCTTGCACTGGAGGAGCTGTACTTTGTTTCCACCTGCTAGGTGTCCCAACTACACCACAGAACCCTGCCCATTCTGACACATGTTGCCCTTGATTGTCAGACCTGCCTGATGCAGGGCCTGCTGCACCTCTTGCAGGCGATGTAGATGTTCCTCCCAGCTGTCACTGTAGACAGCAAATTTGTCTAAGTAGGCAGCACAGAAAGTCTCCTTGTTAACCAGGATCCTGTTAGCCAACTGTTGGAAGGTAGCAGGGGCATTACTCAAGCCAAAGACCATCACCCGGAATTGGTAAAGGCCCTCAGGCGTTGAGAATGTGGACCTCTCTTTTGCTCCCTCAGTCAAGGCTATCTGCCGGTACCCTTATGTTAAATCAAAGATACTTTGACGCCTAGGGATGATGCGTGGAAAATCCCGTCACACAGTATAAGAAAACCATGCTGCATGGGGTTTACGTAATTATGAGCCTCCGTTAGCGGGTGTTGCTCATTCTTTCTCCAGCCACGTTGCATCGATCTTTAAGCCGCCATGTAGGTGGAGCATTGATTTCAGCTGTGAAGCCGGCGGCGGGTCGTTTATCGGCCGTGTCACGGAAGGTGCATCAGAACTTTCCCTGTGCATGGATTTTCCTTCCATTCCTGTTTGCCAACTTCACCTTTCGAGGGCCCAGGAACTGGATAGGGCACCACTTGGCAGGGCAGGAGTCTCAGCAGAGAATCCAGGTGCTGGCAGGGGAAGTCTTTGATAGCCCTGAGAATTCAACAACAGGAGGCAAGCTCATTTCAAGCCCTTGGAGATTCTTCTCAAGCATAAATGCACAACAAAGTCCAGGCTTTGTCTCCTTTCACAGGCAGAAGCAGCAACTGCAGGATAGCCCATCAAAGCACAATCAAAGCACAATCACTAGCAGGGGCAGCACTTCTCCTCAGCTCTTCAGCTCTTCTCCTTGGCAGAGGCTCCTCTAGATTCCAGAAGTAATCTAATTTTCAGGGGTTTTGAGTCCACTAATTATACTCCTTTCTGCCTTTGAAATAGGCAAACTTCAAAGGAAAGTCTCTCTTGTTTGTAAGATCCTGCCTTGCTCATGCCAGGCCCAAGACACACACCCGGAGGTGGAGACTACATTGTGTGAGGGTAGGCATAGCCCTTTCAGGTATGAGTGACAACTCCTCCCCTCCCTCCCAGCACAGATGGCTCATCGAGATATGCAGGATACACCCCAGCTCCCTTTGTTTCACTGTCTAGCGAGAGGTTCAAACAGCCCAACTGATAAACTGTTCCAGACAGGGAATCCACAAATAGGCAGAGTCACAGAATGGTTTAAGCAAGAAAATAGCTATTTTCTAAAAGTGGCATTTTCAAACACACAGTCTCAAAACAAACTTTACTAAAATATGTATTTTTAAATTTTGAGTTCAGAGATCCTAAACTCCGCATTTCTATCTGCTCCAAAAGAGAATCTACACTTTAATAATATTTAAAGGCAGCCCCCATGTTAACCTATAAGAGAGATAGGCCTTGCACACTGAAAGTTGACAGTATTTTACTGTCAGGACATATAAAACACATTAGTATGTGTCCTACCTTAAACACATACTGCACCCTGCCCATGGGTCTGCCTAAGACCTACCTTAGGGGTGCCTTACAAGTAAGAAAAGGGAAGGTTTAGGCCTGTCAAATGGGTACACTTGCCAAATTGAATTGATAGGTTAAAACTGCACACACAGACACTACAGTGGCAGGTCTGAGACATGTTTATAGGGCTACATATGTTGGTGGCACAATCAGCAAAAGGCCCACTAGTAGCATTTGATTTACAGGCCCTAGGCACCTCAAGTGCAATTTTAATAGGGACTTACTAGTAAATCAAATATGCCAATCAGGAATAAACCAATCAATAATACAATTTACACAGAGAGCATATGCACTTTAGCAGTGGTAAAGTGCTCTGAGTCCTAAAGCCAACAACAACTGGTCAGAAAAAATAGAAGGAAGGACACTAAAATGATTGGGGATGTCCCTGCAAAAAGGGCTAGATCCAACAGAGGTTTTTCCAGGATCTGGTGGCAAGGTGGGAGAAGGAGCACCCTCCAGAGCGCTCATGGCAGATACGGGAAACATGGGCCTCGACAAGGAAGGTGTAGCGGAGGTCTCTGGTAGGTTGGTGGAAAGAGAGGTGATTGTTGATGTAGGCCAGTCCTGCATTGTGGAGGGCTTTGAACTCGTGCATGAGGAGATTGAAGAGGCATCTCTGCTGCAAGGGGAGACAGTGGACAGACCTGAGGTGAGAGGCAATGCTGATTCTTCTGAGGAGGTTGAGTACAAGTCTTGCTGCTGTGTTCTGAATGGTTTAGAGGTGACTCATGATCTATTTAGTTGTTCTGGCGAATAACTCATTACTGTAGTCGAGTCGACTGGAGATGAGTGCCTGGATGACCGTTTTTCTAGTAGAGATGGAGATTCACTATAAAATCCTGCGGAGCATGTGAAGGATGTAGAAGTAGGAGGAGGAGATGGCTTTGATCTGTTTTTCCATGGTAATTTGGGTGTCCAAAATGATTCTGAAATTGCGTGCATTGTTGGTGTGGAACGGGTGGGGGACCGAGGGTGGAGGGCCACCATGTGTCGTTCCAGGGGCAGGGCTTTTCCCCAAAGATGAGGATCTCCGTTTTGCTCAAGTTTACCTCAAGACAATTGGTCCCCACCCAGGAGGCAAGGTCAATCATAATGTTCTGGATGTTGGATCATGTGGTATTGTTCGAGTGGGAGAGGACGAGCTGGGTATCATTGGCGTAGGAAAAGATGCTGAGCCCACAGGTGCCTGTGATGTCTGCCAGTGGAGTCATGTAGAAATTGAAGAAGGTGGGGCTGAGGGAGGAGCCTTTGGAGATGCTGGAGATGACGTCTTTGGGTGCATAGACATAGGGAGGGAGGAGGATCCTCTGGGTTTGGCTGGAGAGGATGGAGGCAATGCAGCTAAGTGCGTTGTTTTGGATGCCGATGTTGTGGAGATCTCAGAATGGAAGGCAAGCTCAACCCAAGCCCTTGAAGACCATTTTAGGAGGAAGGTAGTGTCCTTCCAGAAGAGGCAGGGGTGAGCAGGTAGCAGGGCAACAAGCAGGCTATCAGTCCTTCCAGAAAAGCAGTCCAGATGAGCCATTAGGGACAGAGCCCATTTTCAGGTCCAGAAGTGTCTGATTTGGTGCGGGTCTCAGACCCAGTATAAATACCCAGAAGTGATTTTGAAGTGGAGGAAACTTCAAAGAGTGGTTTTGAAATGAACAAGTTCCCCTGTTAACCCATCTTTGTCTGCCAGGAGCCCTGAGGTGGGTTATCAGTACTCTGTGAGAGGGCAGGCCACTGGCCTTGAAGTGAAAGAGAGAGCCCTTCTACCCTTCCTGCCCAGGGAAACCCATCGTCATGGAGATGAATGCAGATGCAGCTGAGTTTCCTGTGTTTATATCTGTCTGGGTGGAATGCACAAGAGGATTTGTCAACCAGCACAGAGCAGATGTGGATTGGAGACAGGCTGTAAGGCACAGATGGCAGTAAGAACTGAGAAAAGCATACTTTCTAAAAGTGACATTACTGAAATAGTAATGTAGAACCCAACTTTACCAGTAAGTAAGATTTCTCATTACCATTCCAAACAACCCAAACATGATAAGTCTATTCCTCTCAGATCGGAAATCACTACTTAAAAGCATATAAGGGGATTTCCAATGCTGCCCTATGAGAGGGGCAGGCTTCACAGTAGTGAAAAATGACTTTTGGAGTTTTTTACTACCATTACATGTAAAACGTATGAGTACATGTCCTGACTTTTGCTTACGTAGCACCCTGCCCTACGGGTTACATAGGCTTACCTTAGGGGTGACGTATGTGTAAGAAAAGGGTAATTTAAGGCATGACAAGTACTTTTAAATCTCAATTCAAAGTGGCAGTGAAACTGCACACACATGCCTGGCAATGACAGACCTGAGACATGGTTAAGGAGCTACTTATGTGGGTGGCACAATCAGTGCTGCAGGGCCATTAATAACATTTAATTTACAGGCCTTGGGCACATTTAGTGCGCTTTACTAGGTACTTATAGGTAAATTAAATATGCCAATTGGGTATGAGCCAATGTTCCCATGTTTAGGGGACAGAGCACAAGCACTTTAGCACTGGTCAGCAGTGGCAAAGTGTGCAGAGTCCTAAAACCAGCAAAAATGAGATCAGAAAAATGGAGGGAATCAGGCAAAAAAGTTGGGGGAACACCAGCCTAAGGCTGTCAGGTCTAACACATGAAGTGATCATAAAACTTTGGGAGGACTACACCGCACTCCGCGAACAGGCAAAGTTGGGCTTGGCTGCCCGTTCATGCTGATTGGTGCAAGTAGCCTGTTCCTCTTTGCACAGAGTGCTAGAACAGCACCACAAAGTCAAATGTGCAGCTGGCCATCTTGGTTTTCCTGTTCTTTGCATGGATCTGGGCCTAATTTTTAATCCAGTCTGTATCTTTGTATTCCTTACCTTATCCCACTCATCCACCCTGTTTTACATTTATTACAGGTGTGTGTATTTGTGTTTGTGTATGTTATTTTTGTTTCTTTTTTATTTTTCGTGACATTTGTCCTTTTTTTTTTCCGTTAACTTCCTAATTTCTTCCTTTCTATTCCTTCTCTTTCCTGTTGTTTTTTTCTTTCTTACCACCTAGAACCATGGTAGAATGTGGACGAGACAACACCAGTGTAGTGGGTGCAGCTAATCCCACACCGTGGGGTCACCGGCACAACCAGGGGGGCAGTCCTGCACCATTTTCAGGGAGAAGCAGGTGGCTGCACCTTTTCTTTGTGCAGTGCCATCTCCCCTCAAGGCTGGCAGCAGGCAGCTGGCAGCTGGCCTGGAAGTGGGTACAGTCTGTGGGAGTGTAGGCTGCTGTGGGGGAGGGTACACCGGTGCATGCGCAGGCACACTGGGAATTGGTGCACCCAGCAGCAGCTGACACACCTTTGGGCCAACATCCTCAACCTGGATCAAGACCTGCTTGACCTGCTGGACGTCCAGGTTGTGGGCTTGGTGAGTACAAATTACTCTTTATTTTTTCTGTCCTACAATGCTATTTTTTGCAAATAGCATCCTCCTCACACCCAGAGGTAAGTTAGGTTCATGTAACATTACAAATATTATGTGGTCCAATTTGAATGAACCACATGCTTGGTGCTACCTAGTTCTGCCTATCACTGTGGGCACTCACTTGGGCTGATTAGTTAAGAAGTCATGCAGGCTCCTCTGTCCTGTCACTAAGATAGTGGTACTATCGTAGCAGTAATAATATCAGTGAGTTAGCATTCTCTGTCTCTTTCTTTTTGTGTAGCTCGTACAATCCCAAGCAATCTCCCAGTGATGTGTTGTATGCATCTGTTCATTAAAAAGGAGGTAGCTGACTGAGGTGACCCATCAAAGGGAGTTGTGTAGCAAAAATCATTTGTTGCAATGCATTAGTACTTCCAAGTGTAGTTTGTGAAATTTGAAATAGGGCACAGGTAAGGTTTCAGAATTTAGGAATAAATCAACTCGCTAATATAGGTGATCTGATTTAGAAAAGTACAATTTCAATATGTTACTGCATTTACCTTTGCTTGTCAAAATATTTTTTAGGAGATTAACTGTACCACTAATCTATTTTTTGTTAGCTTTCTTATTTCTTACATCAGCACCCAAGGGCAAGAAGAGGGCATCGGAGTATCAGGCTGAAGCTGCCACCACCAGTGCTGAGGCAGGTGCAAGTACCACCACCACCATCACCAGCATCGTGGTCATGGCTCACGACTCTGCTGGCCCCGGTAAGTTCTCGTTATTAATATTTATTTCCCTAACTTTTACCTCCCCTTATTAAAATAACTTTTCCTTATTACTCTTAAACTGTGCCTTTTTTTCAAATCCTCTTTGTTCTATTTAATGTTGTTAATTCTTGATATCCCTCTCTGGATCATCCTTTTTTCTATATTTCTTTTATCCATAGCTGACTTCCTCATGTCTATACTAATCTGTAGTTTTCCTCTGCTTTGTTAATAAGCTTTCCCTCTTCCCTTACTTGAACATCCTATGAACTGGTACTGAAAGACGAAGACAACAGATTAGGTACTCTACTGTGAAGACAGTAACGTTTGCAGACCAAGCAAGCTATTTTACACTTGTTTGTTTAGAAGGCTTTCTATTTCTTGCTCAAGCTCAAATGACAAGAGAGTGGCTATGGTTATGGTGACCCTCCCAATGTTGTGTTGTATGTATTATTCAGTATCACGGCAGGAAATTAGTATGAGGATGGTCCCATTGCATTTGCCAACCAAAACCATATGTCCTTCATTGACCAATTTATTCTACCCCTTCATTGCACTTGAAATGACTCACAGTCATCATCATATCTCTGCACCTCCATTACAGTTACCTTGACTACTGGCCTTTCTAACATTGCCAACCAAGAAAATGCCCAAAGTGATATTTTAGATGGGAGAGAAGATACTGCAAACTAAACCGTGGTCATATATTGTCGTTGTATTTTTTAAAAAGAGTTAAAAAGGAGAGGTGGATCTGGCGTCCAAAATGTGTAATATATTTTCTAGCTGCTCAGACCACCAGTGCTAGGCCACAGCCAGTGCACCAGATGTCGCAGTGGCAATTGAAGGGGGCGTCTCTGCGGGGGTGGGGGGCGAATGTAAGTCACATTTCTTGATTATTGACAATTACTAGTAAACCCACTGTATTTGTTAAGTGAGGCAGACCCCACCCATCAAGATCCATGACCTCCCTGCCCAAGGCATTTTGTGAGACATGGTCCATGACCCCACCTAACTGCAGCATGTTTCAGTTCCGCACTGCAGTGTTCACTGTGCAATGTGTCCGCTTCAGTTAAGGAAATATTTGCAAAGCTTTCAATGGATTGCAAACAGAAACAAAAACAAGGTGTCTTTCACTCCCCTCCAAGTGCCCACTCAGTCACCTCCTAGTACCACACTCCTTTATTTGTTCCTAAGTTCTGTCCCAGCCTACCAAAAAAATGGAAAAAAACATTTTTGGCATGAGCCACATGTTAAAGGACATGTGGTTCATATCACTTTCATAATGCATCTACACCTGTTGAGATTATTCCCTTTTGCAATTCAGCAACTTTCAATTCCAACTACAGTAACTAACTAAGCCTAAGCTTAGCCACATGATGATCAGTGGCTTCACTATTTTACAGCAAAAGCTCTACCATGCCACTTTTTTAGATGGGAAACCTGTCTGCCAGCCTTGCTTTCCAGCTGTCCGATTTAAATGTTGGCAGTCCCGTAGACAATAATGTGCTTGAGTTCCGTCTACTCCACCCAGGATTCCCATCCACCGCAATGGCACAATTATAAACACTAGCTGGCAGCGGAACTCCAGCCACTCTTGCTGCCATGCAGATTTGGATGTGCCTTACTCTCAAAACAGCTGTGGTGGTCCAAATTCCAATTTTGAGTTGGAAGATTGTGGGGAAATGGAGTGAAAACTCACCTTTTCCAGCTATTCCAATTCCGTTTTTGACTGGGCATGACTGGACAGAACCTTCCACTCCTATTGCTTCTGGACCACGAAGGAAACATGACCCACACATCACTGGACTCGAAGGTAGGTAATCCGCAATCACTGTGTATATTGTGGGGCCACTGCACATGAGCTCACAGCCACTGCAGTCTCTTACTTTGTGACAGTAATTTTTTTAAGCTACTGTGGCATGCATATGCCTGGAGCACAAGTGTGTCAGACACAGATGGGGACACACTGGTATACAACGCATATCACACACATACACATATGTCATTATGGTGCAAGTATTCATTGCCAAATTGATGCTGGCACCACAATGACATCACAGTGGCACTTGTCAACTATGTCCATGTGTGCACATTGCAAGGGGACCTGTCCCTGTAAAGTTGTGCTGCCAGTTGTGTATATGATTCAGTATGTGTATGTGTGTGTGAGATTGGATCGATGGATTAAGGTGGCTGGAACTGGAGTGGGTGGTATGGTTGTGTCAGTATGTGTGCCACTTTCATATTGGTCTGATGTTGACGATATTGTGCGTTGTGTTGCTGTGAGTGTTGTTGTGGTATGGTGGTTGTTGAAGTCATGTGTGTAGTTGTGCCTTTGTGTGAGTGTGTTTGTGTGGATGAGTGCTTAGTTGTGGTGGTTGCTGTGGTTGTGTCATGTGTGGGTGTAGTATCAATGTTGTATGTATGTGTGTCATTGATGTATGGCAATGTTTGTTTTTCGTATGTGCATGTTGTGTTGTAGTGGAATGTAAATGGATAATAGTGTTTAAGTGGTGTGTTGCGTTGTGTGTTGTGCAGGTGGACACATATAGTTAAGGTACAGTGTATGTGTGACCTCTATTCCATAGCCACCATCATTATACAATGTCCATTGGGTCCAGAGACAGTCTCACTCTGTCAGCAATCCACCAGCAGTACACTGCCTGTAGGACTGTAACATCTAAATATGGTCAGGAGGAACCCGCCGCCTGATGGTGAGATAGGGCATGGTCAGAAACTCAGCCACAATGCATTTAAATATGACAGGAGGAACACTGTCAACTTGATGGTGTTCTCAGGTCTACCCCCACGGCAGATTGGCAGTAATACCGTCAAGATCGTAATCAGGCCCTAAGCCAGTTTCCTTCCCTTACTGCCAAGTGAATGTGTTTTTTTTTTATTATTTGTGTTTGAGGGAGTGTTTTGCAGATGGGATACTCTGTGTTGAACGTATCCAATAAAATCGACATATCCTGTTCTTTAACTGTGCATCGTTTTTCCCACTGTCTACGGTAGACAGGATATCTATGATCTGCATGTTATATATGACATGTGCAGCATACATTATTCATGTGCCTCTTTGAAGTCAGGGTATAATTGAAAGCCATTTGGAGAAGAGCAGAGCCATTGGAATCAAAGATAATTAATTGTCCATTGCAGATGCTCCATCTGCAGACTGCAGAGAGTAGGAAATGGGTACCTGATGAGCTAGCTAGCATGCCTAGAGTCATTTAGAACAACATTAATAGAATACTTGCACTCCATAGTGGATGATGTCTTACTCATTAATCAGAGTTATTTTTCTTTTTTCCACACAAAGTGTCTGTGTGGTTTACTTTTTTATGAAATTCTTTAAAAGAAAAAAAAAACACTCTGTTGTTTGTTTTCATCTGGGGCTATGCTGCCTCCTTTCAGCCAGTCAGTGCTTATGTGAGGCATGTGTTGGTAAACTCATGTTCCTGTGACTCTCCTAATCACATCACAAATTCCACTGGCCCTAGGGGACCAGCAATGTACTGCTACTGTGCCGCTAATTTTAAACAAGTGTTTGCATAGAGCGTTATTTATTACAATTAGTTTTTTTTCTTTCTGCCTGCAACTTGTAAATGCCCATCTTTGTACCACCATTGCTGCCCCACCGGCTACTCCATCACTGAGAGCTATGAGAGCTGGGGCACTTGGGCCGTAGGATGGCATGCCTCAAGGCCCAGCTGCAACACCTGTCAACCCTCATTGAGAATTCCCTCTTCTAAGCCCTTTTTACATTTTTGGTTTTGGTGGGAGGGAGTTTTGCTGTGGGTGGAAAGGGTGGAAAATTGAGAATTCTGCAGGGTATGGACTTTTTGACATTAATATTTATTTTGAATGTTGGTTGGGGTTGGGGAGACATTGTTGTGGGAGAGGGGTGTGCCTGTTGTGATGGGTTTAGTTTTTTATGTTTTGTTTTCATAAAGGGAACCTTTCTATTATACTTTATGTCTGAAGAATTTCTTTTGTGCTTTACTTTAACTTTGCATTGATACCTTTTCGCTCAGCATGTTTTTCTAATCTACTTTTCAAAGTGTATGGCATGTAGTTATAGTTTGTTTTACCCTTATCCTACAACCCTTTGTAACAATATTCACCATAAGGAGGATATCCTGTCACTCCCGATATTGCCTACAGAAACCTAGATAAACAATTACTTATCTCATCTGCAGTAGAAGTCAATTACGTACCAACTAAACTAGTTCACTTCACCCCATAGTTCTCTTACCTGAACAGATGAAGTGATGGCTGCTCCCTCTGTCATTTTCTAACACCTTAATGGAGGGTTTCCCAAAGTGCCTTATTTATGGTAGTGGTAGTGTGCTAAAATCACAAATTAGGTCCCACCTGGGTGATCTCCAACTGTAGGATTAATGAAAAGGATTACCTATCTCAGGAAACTAAATTGAAAGAAAAACACTGAGTTTGTGGGTTATACATATACATTTATACATTCATACTATAGCTTTAAAAAGACTGAGGACAGACTACAACCCCAGTGACATCAAATAATATCACATATGATGACAAAAACTAGAAATACTAAATTATTCTGAGCAACGGTGAGAATAGAATTTAATGAAAATGAAAGTTATAAAAGCCTTAAGACAGGAAAAGTTCACTCAAAGTCTGTTGTTGACAAGTTTAAGAGTTTATGCATAATAAAGGCCTGAATGATGATGTTGACATTGATGAATGATGTTCTTATGCATGGTTGGGTAAGTGGAGCTGGTGTGGGCTATTGCTCAGGTAATAGAAAATCCTTAAGTGAGTTGGTGTAACAGTAAACCACATCCATCCAGGACGATGAGCAGCACATCATCATGGATCTGTTGTGAAAAGAAACAAAGGAATTAGTATGAAACAGTTCAGTAAAATCACTGCAAAGTGACTCTGCCCCCGAAACCCATCTTTAGTTATTTACATGTTCTGTCATCTAGGTTTGAAAAAATAAAATTATGGAAAACTGATTCAAAACCACCTAGTTATCAAAAATATGATAGTTAAAAGAAAAATTATATTTATTGATAAATTGGGTGGCGCATCTGTATTCTCCTCAGGAATATCTGTCACTCTTGTATGTTTGGCTGGACCAATCTGGTACGTAAGCAGGAGTGGTGAGCTCAGCTTTCACCATTTGTCCATGCAGGAGAGGAGAAGGCCTATGGATTGTAAAACAGAAACTGTGTTGTAAAGTTCAGGAAACAGCAGAAGGAGAGTAAGCTTCACAGGAAGTGTAACAAAAAGACTCAGAGGCAGAGCAAAAATAAGAGGAGTGCAGGTAAATTTTCCCTAAGTTCACTTCAGGAAAAATCAGGCACCAAACATTGCAATTCATCAAAATCAATGTTACTAATTAGTTGAACACCCTCCCTCACTATCTGCCACGACATAAATCATCAATCATCACTTAAATCACTCAATATTATATCATCACTCATTGGTGCAATAGTTGTAGTTAACTCTTCTAATCCAAGCACGGTGGTAGGTACACAATTGTATCTTTCATACAAGCCACACATTGGAATTTGGCATTGGTAGTCTTGTTAAACAATGATCCTCTGGCTCAGACACCAACATGATGTTTCACTAGCTATTTATTAGTTTTTTGGGGGGCAAAGAAAGAAGGTCAAGAATAAATAATCTAAAAAGTTCTATGTGGTAATACTCAGGGTATTAGAGTTTGTTCTCAAACTCAGGTGGCTTATCCAGAAGTTGGTCAGCTGACATACTTGATTCTGACCAATCCTCCTCCTCCTTCTCCTCCTGTGCTCTTTTAGGACTGGTGTAATCAACTGGTATGAAATATTGGTTCATTGTGATCATGGTCAGTCTCTCCATGTTTTGAGGTGACAGACTGGTTCTTCTTAGTGTGATAACTGCACCAGCTGCACTGAATACACGCTCAACAGATACACTGGCTATAGGACAAGCCAGATTCTTTATTGCCAGCCTGCTGTGCTCTGGCCATGGGCGCATCTTCCTATACCAATATACCATTTTGGGTCATCCAGATACTTACTCCAGGAACATCCTCTGAACGATCATTGGTATTGCCACTTGCTTGACCTCTTTTGCTTTTGACTCTGGACTGGATTTAAGACCTGCCACTTGAAATCAAGCCAATGCAGAGGTTGGGGCCAGTTCTTCTATTCAGGTTGTTGCTGGTGTTGGCTACTGTGAGACAAGACTGCACTCTGGGAATTCCTCATCCCGCAAGACATTTTCTCTATCATGAACGTGATACACTCATGAGCACCCCAGGATCCTTTCCCCTTCAACCTCAGAAGCAAGCCAATTGGTGACAAGTTCAGGAAGGCCTTGAATACCCTCATCACTGCTGCCTTCTACCCAGAGGTCTGGAAACACACTGAAGTGAGGCCCCTCCTGAAAAAAGTGCTCGAGAAAGCAACAACTCACTTAACCTAGAAGACCACAACCTTATGTTTCCCACCCAATCTGGATTTGAGCTAACCACAGCACCAAGATAGCCTGATTGCAGCCATGGATGGCATCAGAACCCTTCTGGACCACAGGAACCAGCCTCCTTCATCCTCCTGGACCTGTCTGCCACATTTGACACCATCTCCCCCCTCATCCTGATCAACAGACTCCACCACATCGGGATTCAAGGAAACACCCTCAAATGGATCACCTCGTACTTCACCACCAGAAACCAAAGGATCAATCTCCCACCATTCACCTACATGACCAGCTGTAACCATCAGATCACACAGACTCAATATCATCTCATACGCTGATGACACAACGCTCATCCTCTCACTGTCCAAAAATCCCTCCACCACAAAAGCTCATTTCCACAGATGCATGATGATTGCAGCGGACTGGATGAAGGACAACTTTGTCAAACTCCACACTGAAAAAAGAGAAGTCCTCACCTTTAGGAACAATACCTTGCCATGGACTGACACATGGTAACCTGCAGAGGTCGGAACACCCCTGTCCAACAGACCACACTTACAGCCTCAGCATCATCTTGGATAGGAAGCTGTCCATGAAGAAACAAGTTGATACAGTTTCATCTCTCTGCTTCCACACCCTTCACATGATCTGCAAAATCTTTAGGAGGCTCCAACAGGCACCAGAATGGCTGTCACACAGCTCCTCATCACCAGCAGACTGGACTACGGAAACACATTCTATGTAGGAATCATCGCACCCCTCCAGAGGAGACTCAAGACAATAAAGGAACTCAGCGGCAAGAATTGAACTAAACCTCCGTAGAAGGACCTACATCACAACCCATCTAAAAAAACTACACTGGCTCCCAATTCCAGTTCACGATGCAGACCCTCGCCTACAAGGCCCTGCACAATGTAGAGCCACATTCATCAATCTCATTTTTATATCAATATAAGTTTATTTTGGTCATTGCCCAAAAAACCACACAAAAAGACACAGCATCACACTTAAAACAATAAACATCTTGGTACTAATCAATACAGAGCATGACCAGAGTAAAAACCAAAAAGATAAAAATTCATCATAAAGAGAAAGAAAAAATCGATCCATCATTAAATATTGTTTAAAATCTGATAAAAACTATCTAGGGTACACAGTACTATCTCATTTTGAAATACCAAACCATCCTTTTTTTCTAATCAGCCAAAAATCATAGAGGAAACAGCTAATCCCCCAGATGGTAACCTTCCAAAGGTCCGTGGACAATATCCTAAAAGCCTCCTGGAATGGTTGCACACCAATGATTTTGCATAAGGGTTCGGTCCAGGTTTGATGCACCGCTGTGTACCTTGCGCAGAAACATGTAACGTATTCTGTATCCTCACTGGTGTACCCACAATACTGACAGAAAGCCAATGTTGATTACATGGTCTTCCATTTGCAATTTATTGACTTAGAGATTTCACAGCCTAACTTTGACAAAACGTGTAAGAACTACCAATGGTTAAATAGTGTCTATGTAGGACTCTTTTCCCAGGAGTATCTTGCGATCCAGAAAGTCCGCCACAAAACTCCCTGGTTTGGCCCCACGATGGTACTCAAGGACATTCATCTTCCACAAAGCTGTAATAACTCACACTCTGGCATCCGGACCTAGTGCTTTAGGGCAAGATCAATACTCCCCTAATCCAAAGTTAACAAGGTGATTCATAACATACCTGAACCAGGGAAATAAATGGACCTTACTCAAGCTGAGCACTTCTTCCACAGCCAGCCTATGCTAGTGGAGCTCGTTTGTAGACCATAGCCTAACCCAATAATAAGGGGTCTTAGGGCTGCCATGTCTTTTCTCTAACAGTTAGGCCCCTAACATCTGAGATTCCCCCATACATCTGCCCCATAAAGTATCAATCCTTATCCTTAAATAATCAACTGAGTCAACCTGCTGCAGTAATTCTCCTTTCATGGTGAATCTCCATTTACATGATCTGAGCTGATTAAAAACCATGATTTTTGTTTTTATTGTATTAACCTCTAAGCCACAAGCTTCACAAAACTCAGTGAAGTCATTTAAAAGGTTCTGGAAGCCAATCAGGGTAAGCAAAATAAATTAACTGTAATCTGCAAATAACAATGCGGGGATCGAGATGCCTGCCAATCGGGGAGAAACATGAACTCACTCACACAATATTGCAACAACAAAATTCTGAATGTATACCAAAAAAAGCTGCTGCCAAGACACATCCTTGTCGGACACCTCAATGCATCGAAATGCGTTCTGTCAGATCCCCATTCACCCCCCATCTCACCTGAGCAGTGGTGTTACAGTGGAGTCTTATAAGCACATCCAACACGTTTTTGTCATTACCCATATTGGCCAAGGTAGACCACAAGAGCTGCCTTGAAACTAAGTCAAAGGCTGCCTTGAGGTCTACAAAGTCCAAATATAGATGGTCACCAGTCTGTCTCAGATATGTTGAGACTATAAGGTCAAAACGAAGGATTTGGTCAATGGTACTCACCCTAGATCTAAACCCTGCCTGCAAGGTTGAAAGTATTGAGACCTCCTTTATTCAGTTCTGTAACCTACCCAGTACCTGATGACAAAAGATCTTCTGAAGACAGTCCAAGGAGGCTAATCGGATGGAAAATATTTAGAATATTCCTATCTCTTTTTTTATAGATGGCTATTAGTTCTGCGTTCATCCAGGATTCTGGGGGAACACAACCTGCAGCTATATAATCTGTAAGCCATTCAATATAAGGGCCCAGACTAATGGGTCTGATTTATACAGATCCCCAGGGTTCCATCCAGCCCTGGTGCTTTAACTGGAGGCATAGCCTGGATGGCTTGATGTGTTTCCTCTATTGAAAAATATAGTGGCTTAGCCCATACACTTATCCCAGGGTCTTGTTCTGAAGCTATAAATCCATCCTCTCTTAACTCAATGAGGAAAGGAGCATAGATTGTCGAGAAATGATAAGCGCATGGCAAGTTTGCACTGCAAGCTCCAATAGGCTATTACATCTTGGAAACCCAAGAGCAAATACTTGCCAAAAGGTCTTGGAATCCCTAGAATGGGCAGTTCGTACCAACTCCATCCAGTTTTTATCTACCCATATCTGCTTATATTTAGAGGTTAACTGTTTAATTTTTTTTAAGCAGCCCGGACCCTCTGTTGAACCTCATTCTTAATAGCCCTACTAAGCTCTCTCTTAGCATCTTGACATTCCTTGTTATACCATTTGGGCAAGTACAAAAAAAGAGCCTTCCCAGCACAGTCCTTTGTACATAATTGTTTCAGAAAGGTAACTAGGACTGCATGCTGGTCACTTACAGATAAATGATCATGGTAACCATCACTAAACGGGCTCGAACACCTGAGAAAGGTGTTATAAATGCCAATCAGAAACTCCCTATTAAGACACAGCTTTGCCCAGTTAGTCATCCTCCTATTATTACTTGGGGATAAAATAGCTGCTGAGCTAAGTTCCTCAGCTACTATGCTCCCTGAAAAAAGACCTGTCAACTTAAGTTGTAACCCATTATGATCACTGTAAAGTCATCTTACAATTTTAGAATCCACAGCAAATCTCCAGAGGTCCAGGTCCAAGAAGGCATAATCAGTCTTACTTGTCACAGACCTGAGTGTAAAAGTAGGGCAGCAATTCATATCTGAGGGAAGCCTCCCATTGCACGCACATATGCCATTATTCAGTGTATTAGACAAACGCTGAATAGCAACCGCAGGCCAAGATAGTAGGGGCTCAGACCCTAGACCAGGGATATTTCTAGCCACATCTCCAGCACCATATATTGATGCTAAGCCCTCCAATGGTTTGAAGGTGGGGATAAAGTCACAGGCTAATATTATTTGGTCGTTTTCCCTCCTGTTATACAAGTGGCAAGCCAGCACCGCTAAGGTTTATGATTCCCTCTTATGGTATATAGTGCGATTATTGGTATTATATATATCTATATATATATACACCCACAGGTCCCTTTTTCCTCTCACAGCTAATCCCAGAATATTTAAGTCCATATTATCAACCCACCAGATGAGCACCGTTTTTTGGAAGGTACTGCCTCAATACTATTGTTTGCATAACCTAGTCTATGTTGTTTATCCAGGGTCCATGTTTCTTGCATAACAATTAAATAATGTTTGCCAATAAACGTTCCCCACTTTGGGTCTACGATTTTATCCTTTAAACCTGCTATATTTCATGACAATAATATGGTGGCAGCCTTATATTCATCAGTTGTCAATCCTTGCACATGGGCCTGTGGCTCATCCATACCTTTGAATTCAAGATTAGGCTATGCTTGCTGAACAGAGGGGCTAGGAGGAAAAACTTCTGCTGAAGGAGGAAGTATTTGTTTACACCCATCTATTCTGCAACAATTTCCCTGTTCACCCCGCAAATCACATCAGACTTCTCAGGGTAGGTCTCCCAACAACTGCTACTAGTACCTGGCTCCTACAGCATCAATCCTGGCTCTCAAGGTCAGTGAGAATCTGAAATCCATTAGGAATGGGAACTTTATACAGACTCCTCACCACCACTGGACTCACCTTGCACCATCCTCCTACCTTCACTTGTGGCCATGGCTCCCTTAAATGGGACTAGAAGAACCCCAATGGACCAACCCTCATGCCTGTACCCAGTCTATCCTAATAAAGCCTGTTACCCCAGTAAATTAGCCTCTCAGCAAGCGCTGGGTACCTGCAGTTAATTACAACACAGTCCCCAATTTTTAGATTTAGCTAGCGGACCAATCTATACAACACTTCTCACAAACAGAATGTCCTTAGAGCCACACATCCTAAAATCTGTGTGCTGTACTAACCAATGGCACACTTTGGCCCATATTTATACTTTTTGACGCAAAACTGCGCTAACGCAGTTTTGCGTCAAAAAAATTAGCGCCGGCTAACGCCATTCTGAAGCGCCATGCGGGCGCCGTATTTAATCAATGACGTTAGCCGGCATTAGCCGCCGGCACTGCCTGGTGTACGCTGAAAAAAACGACGTACACCAGGCAGCGCCGGCGTAGGGGGATATGGAGCTTGGGCGTGAAAAAATGGGGCAAGTCAGGCTGAGGCAAATTTTTCGCCTCAACCCGATTTGCGCCATTTGTTTCGACTCCCAACCCCCATAGAAATGACTCCTGTCTTAGCAAAGACAGGAGTCATGCCCCCTTGCCCAATGGCCATGCCCAGGGGACTTCTGTCCCCTGGGCATGGTCATTGGGCATAGTGGCATGTAGGGGGGCACAAATCAGGCCCCCCTATGCCACAAAAAACAATAAAAAAAAACACTTACCTGAACTTACCTTAATATCCCTGGGATGGGTCCCTCCAGCCTTGGGTGTCCTCCTGGGGTGGGCAAGGGTGACAGGGTGTGTCCCTGGGGGCATGGGAGGGCACCTCTGGGCTCCTTCCGAGCCCACTGGTCCCTTAACGCCTGCCTTTTACAGGCGCTAAAAAACGGCGCAAAAGCGGCCGTACGTCATTTTTTTTGACCCGCCCACTCCCGGGCGTGAATTTTGCCCGGGAGTGTAAATACGGCGCACATGCCGCGGAGTCAATTTTTTAGACGGGAACGCCTACCTTGCAGATAATTAACGCAAACTAGGTGTCCACGCTAAAAAATGACGC